>NC_135662.1:41358413-41690913 GCF_964188315.1 Podarcis muralis | reverse complement strand
GTATCTGAAACTTCAGTGTGTGTGTGTGTATTCTTTCCTAGTCTCCATCTTTGCATTCACAATATTAGGTAAATTAGGTCTTACATCAGAGAATTGCATTTTTTGCCACATACATATATCTACATCATTGTACCCCATGTTTATAAACAGAGAATAACTACAACTGTAATCCTATACATGCCTACTCACAAGTCCTGCTGAACTCAGAAGAACTGATTTCTAGGTAAACATGCATAAGATTGCCCTGTAAAACCTCTAATTCTATATTCACAATCTGTAACACAGATTTTAATCCTTCTAAATTGCTCTGGTCCATGGTGTCACGAAGAGTCGGACACGACTAAACGACTAGACAACAACAACAAGTATGCATTTAAAGAAAGGGAAATCCTCATGTTTTACATCCACTGTGTGCAGGTATTGCAGTTTTCTTTACCTATCTAACCACTATTTACAGCAAAAATGGCAATATTTTTATCACATGATGCCTTTCAGTGCAGCTATAGACAAATTTGCACTTTTTATAATTCCCACTGTCCTTCCCATTATTTTTCCTTTTATGCTCATTTTAAATGTTATTACCATCATGGCACCCATATACCTTAGGAGGGTAGGTATAGCTTTCCTGTAAGCCAATAAAACTAGACAGTGGGGTGGCTATTTGGGTAATACTGCCAGCACTCCCCACAGGACATCATGTAAGACACATTTGCTATAACAGTAAGTCTACCCAGGAGCAAGGAGCACAATTCAAAGTCTATCTTGTAGCATGGGACTCCCCACATACCAGCATAACACACTGTTGGAAGTCACTGAGTCAACTAATTAAAGACAATTTTATAGCCAGACGATTTGTCACCCTTACCCTGCACATACAGAATAGCCTGGAGGAAACAGGGGATCTCTGCACAGGCTTATTTTAAAAGCCTCTTTCTTTGGGGCCCATAAAAAAAACCCAACACAGCCTAAATACATATGATAGTAAAATATAATAACTACAATTCTTTCAGTTCAGCCATTCCTTTCCTCCAGTTGTACTTCAAGCTCCACATTTCGCACTATATCTACCGCCACTCTCTTGCTAGGGAACTTGCTATAGAAAACTCTGAAAAAGTTTGTTGCCTAAGGGCAACAATTGCAGCCAAACTCTGTTATAAAACCTAGTAAGTAGATACTTGCAACAAAACTGAGAGCAATATAGGCAGCACAGTGATCTTTCCCAGGACTTCACAGTTTCCAGTTATTTATAGTCCTCCATAGCTACTGACCTCCTTAGTTTCCTACTCCTCTCCCAGTGGAAGGTTCACAGGCTCAGTGTGCACATAACACTAATCCAAACCATGGTTAGCCATGAGAGTGCAAGTGTACTCATAGTAAAAATCATGGCTAACTGGCTCCCCACTGGCTATCTTGAGGCTGCTTACCTGGAGCTAAGCCATGGTTTGGTTTAGTGTTTGATCCCAAGCAGGATTCATGGTGTGTCTTGCCCAGACAAACAACAAACTGTAAACCAAGAATAAACCTCCAAGCAGCTAGAAAAGACCCAAATATATCTTCAGACCATCTCCTAAGTGCTTTATAATTTTAAAAAACATTTTGTAAGTGTGTATATTTTTAAGGCATTTGATAGAATGGGCTTGCTAGTAGGGATGGGCAAATTTGTCAGTTTTGGTTTCCCTCATTTCCCCATGTTTTCCAGTCTTAAATTCAGTTCTCCAAATTTATGTCACAATTTGCAGTCCCCCCCCCCTAACATTCTTATGAAACTTGGCCAGAATTTGAATCCTAATTTAAATGTATTTTTAATCTTTTGTTTAAAATCTTTTGTACGTTTCCGAGCACAATTCAAAGTGTTGGTGCTGACCTTTAAAGCCCTAAACGGCCTCGGTCCAGTATACCTGAAAGAGCATCTCCACCCCCATCGTTCTGCCTGGACGCTGAGGTCCAGCGCCGAGGGCCTTCTGGCGGTTCCCTCATTGCGAGGAGCAAAGCTACAGGGAACCAGGCAGAGGGCCTTCTCGGTAGTGGCGCCCGCCCTGTGGAACGCCCTTCCAGCAGATGTCAAAGCGATAAACAACTACCTGACATTCAGAAGACATCTTAAGGCAACCCTGTTCAGGGAAGTTTTTAACGTGTGATATTTTAGTGTATTTTTGGTTTCTATGGAAGCCACCCAGAGTGGCTGGGGAGGCCCAGCCAGATGGGCAGGGTATAAATAATAAATTATTATTATTATTATTATTATTATTATTATTAGTTGGAAGCCACCCATATGAGCGGGGTATAAATATATCATCATCATCATATTTTTCCCAATATGCAGTTTTGTTTGCCGTTTTGAGTAATACACATATTTTTGCAAGCATTTTCCCCTAATGTAATGGATTTTTATACATTATCTTCACTAACATAGCCATTTTATGCACCCCTTTCCCAATATATACATTTTTGTACACATCATTTGGTTGGATAAGTGCATCACAAAATTAAGAGAACTACGAACCTCAAAGGATAATTGTGCATCAGTTTGCATGTTGGTTCAAGAAGTGTGAATTAGGTACAGGGCCGTCTTACCCAGAAGCGCATGGGGTGCATGGCACCTAGGCGCCGGGCTCTCAGGGACACCAGGCCGAGAGTCCGGGGCCCAAGAGTTGAGTCCAGGGAAGAGCCCGCCCGTCAGCTGGAGCGCCACAGCAGGCTCTTCTGCTGTGGATGGCTCTACACCATGAGTTCGGGGGCGACTGAGCCAGCGAGACACTCGCTGAGCCAGCGAGACACTGCCCTCCTGCGTGCCTGGGACTGGGCAAATGGGGGGGGCAGATCTTTGCACCCCAGCGCTGCATATGCTTAAGACAGACCTGATTAGGTAGTTCTCATTAGAATGCAAACAAAATCAATCAAAATGGTCTTGTCCTGTTCAAGGGACACCAATGAGATTAAGAACCTTACTTCCATCCCTGCTTTCCCTCATATGCTGCTCAGTAACTGGAATGCTACCTCTCCTCCCCATAGGCTATTCAAAAAGGCCTTTTTTTGCCATTTAATGCTTCTGTGTATAGTATCAGGAGGAACAAAACAATCTTAAGTAAAGAAACATATCCAACTTCAAACAGACAAGTTTACCACCAATGCAATTTGATCACCAAGCTTTGGAAGATCACAGCTGACAGCAATCAGCAAGCACAGTCATGACATGACATACACAACATGTCCAAATACATACATATTCTGCAGATTTAGAAGGTTGTGTTTACTTAAGAAACATATTGTTTCAAACAATTCAACACCAGTTTCAAAATTAAATGATAAAGTCAAAACACAAATGATTGAATCCAGCTAAATCATTGTGTGTGGGGAACAACTTCAACACAAACAAACTTCTTCTCCTTCTCCTCCCCTCATGCACCCCCTGAGGAAAAAAAGCTACTGCAAAGGGCTGGGGAAACCCAGAGCAGATCTGGGGTGTGTGCCTGGGGTGAAAAGAGAAGTTCTCTTGTGCTTCCAGAAGTCATTCCCAGTGTGTGCAAGGATTTAGCTGGATGCAAACTAAATTGCCTTTGTTTATTTCTTCGATTGATTTACTTTTGTCTAAAAGTTTCTTCCATGAAATCTAAGTTTTTAACCAGTAGGTTGCCATGGATATGATATGATATTATACATTTATTTGGAACCTTTCATTGAAAAGGTATTAGCCAGAAACAAGTGTCAATTACTGTATATGTCGGGTGCACATTGCAACTTGATTCTATTCTGTCATGGGAGCCTCGGTGTTATCACAAGATCCCTCTGTCTTGTCTTCAAAAATAGCTGTTTCACATCCCAGAGTGAAAGATTTACAAAACGAACTATGAAACTTCAAAACTTAAATGTAAATGGACTGTGAAAAATTGTTATCACCAATACCAAGTCCCTTCCCCAAAGACACTCATTCCATTTTTGTGAACAAAGCTTTAGCCAGTTGCTGAAGCCCAGCACACTAAACTGATTAATGAATTTTCATGCCTGCACTGGAAGGACACTGTCTTGCAGGATATTTTGGAAACTGATACCTCCCCATGAGTGTGGCCTGAATGCCTGAGTCAAGTTCCATCTGGAAACCCCTATTTTGGCTGAAATATTCAAGAGCGCAGTCGGTTTTAAAAGAAAATGCACTTTCTCAAAAAATAAAAAGAAGAGCAAAAATAACTCAAACAACACAGACCTCGTTTTCTCTCAGGGATTTCTGTCTCTTCCATATACACTCTTCAAATGCTGTGTTATCCGTCTTTAATTTTTTTTCACTATAATCCAGCCGATCATGGAGAAAATCAACTAATGTTTGAATATTCTGCTCCTTTGCCTTTATTCTAGTGTACTTTTCCCTTTAAGAGAAAAAATATCATTACTAGAATAAAATGGTATTTTATTTCCAAGAAACTTGTCTTTAAGGTGACCTATAAAATCTCCAGGGGAGTTTAGCAAAAACAACAAATTGTCCCTTAGTACCTGTAAACCGCACAAAAGTACTGGGGGGGGGTGAACTTCTGCACACCTAAGAACAGCCCACTGGATCAGGCCAATGGTTCATGTAGTCTAGCAGCCTGTTCTCACAGTGACCAACTAGATGCTTGTGCAAAACACGCAAGCAGGTTTGGAGCACAAGAGCACTCTCCTTCCTGGTATATGCCTGTTATATTTCCATGCCACACTCCACTAAATAAAATCAGTCCAATCAATGCCAGATACTTCATGATATGAAGTTTCCAATCATTGCATCTTGAAATCTTGGTATAAATATCCAAAGGGACCTTTTTGAAAAAGGAAGCACACTACAGCTGTGTCCATTCAGCGCTTACCGGCATAGGGATGGTATTCTAACCCTGTAATCCTAAGCAAGCTTACTCAGAAGTTAGCCACATTAAAGTCAATGGGACTTGCTCTCTCGTAAGTGTGCTCAGGAGTGTAACCTAATGTTTGATACATGCAGTTCAAAACTTTCTCTTTTAAAGTTATTGTTTCATGCTCTCCACTTCTCCAAGCAGTAGGCTGTTCCAAGGAAGGTTTTCAGGGTTAGTCTTTTAATGAAGAAAGAGTACTGGAGACTTGCGGTATTTTTCTCATATACATTTATTTACAGATATGTCTGTATAGGTGATGAGAGACGAGACATGTAAGGTTATAGGCAGGCAATGCTAGTGTAATGGGCCATTAAAAACCACTAAGAAAATAATCTATTTGTACACTATGTGTGCCTGCAAAGAGACTATAAGGAAGAACCATCAGATTGTGCCCAAAACAAACACAAACAGCAAACAAACAAACAAACAAACAAACAAACAAACAAACACCCACCCCACCACAACCTGGAAGGAGGGAGAGAGGTTTCACTTTATTGGTGAAACAGAAAAGTGTGGTCCTAATTGTATGTGTTGTTATAGCAAGCCTACTGTTAGGTTACATTATTTTATAAGAAAGATCTTTTTCTATGGGTTTCTTAATAAATAACATAAAATTCTTTGCATTTAAAGTTGCAAAAGAAGTCATCAACCAGTTTGCACCATTAGGCTTTGAACTCAATATAAGATAATGAATTGTATGATGGTAAAGGTAAAGGTACCCCTGCCATTAGGTCCAGTCATGGACAACTCTGGGGTTGTGGCACTCATCTCGCTCTATAGGCCGAGGGAGCTGGCGTTTGTCCACAGTCAGCTTCCAGGTCATGTGGCCAGCATGACTAAGCCGCTTCTGGCGAACCAGAGCAGTGCACGGAAACGCCGTTTACCTTCCCACCGGAGCGGTACCTATTTATCTACTTGCACTTTGACGTGCTTTCAAACTGCTAGGTGGGCAGGAGCTGGGACCGAACAACGGGAGCTCACCCTGTCGCGGGGATTCGAACTGCCGACCTTCTGATCAGCAAGTCCTAGGCTCTGTGGTTTAAACCACAGCGCCACCCGTGTCCCTGTATGATGGCATCTCACACCAATTAAGATTACATAAAACCTTCGTGCACTCCAGCCTTTAGTACTGGATAGGTGTGGGAGAGTGGGCACTTTCCCCCACTTACGGTGGGAGTACAGAGTTGTCCAGGTGACACTTTGAAATGCCCTGTTGAAAAAAACCTCTAAGCTCATCTTCTTCCACTGGTTGGAAGCAGGTTGTGCATTGTATCTTCACAAGGATCTTCTTAGCAATTGGATAGCTGCAAAAAGGTGCCTTGGCATGTTAATATAGGCAATCAAACCTACCCTCTCATGCGGAATGGTTGGGGAAGATATGGGAGATAATAATCATGCATAAATTAAAATAAAATAAGTCAGTTGAGAGGTCAAAGGATCAGTCCTTACCACTTTAGTTTCAGGTCTGTGTTACACTGAGACATGGGACATAAAAAATTTTAAGCCCCCTAAACAGTTTCAGTCACTCAAATTTGCTTCAGGCATTGTTATAGTTCTGTTGTTTTGATCTACCATGATATATGCTTTGGTTTGTAAACTGTGTGGCTTGTCCTAATATCCCCTTGTTCGTAGCCTGTTTTGTTGTTGTTTCATTCTTGGATTTCAATACCAGCTTTTATAGCAATGCTGTTTTACTTATACAGAGAAATTATTTCCTTATTATTATTAAAGGTCAGCAATGCTTTTTTTATAAACCAACTCTGGATTTTCTACATTAGACCAATTATTTATGAGATAGTAAGTCAAGGAGCTACTTTTAACATGAGTTGTGCATGAGACAAGTAATTCTTTCCATAAGCTCCATCATATGTAAGGTTACTCCAAAATTCCTTGGCAGAAAATCTTTTTTTCTCTTTTCCCACTTTGACCCTAAAGATCAAGCCTATTGCAGCATATGGTTATTCAAGGCTTCCATGGCCTGCCATATATTTAGCTGAACAGAACCTTTTTCTGTTTTCATGTTAGAATTTATCAGTCCCAGGAAATGAAAACTCACATTTCTTTACCCAAAGAAACAAACAAAACGAATTATTTTCAACTAATTAAAGATGCAACTGACCATGAATTTTATTAGGTTGGGGCATGCAATTCTAATGCCTAAAATACAATTTACAAGACAAGAATATTCATCATGAACCTTTTCTACTTTTGCATAAAATATGAAAAATACTCCTTATTTATGGATAAATATTGTTATGTTCTCTTCAGATAATATGGTATTAGTAATACATCAATATTGTGTTCATCATTTATACTAAATTTATGTATTACCTTCACAACTTTATTGAAATGGAGTGTCTTACCTTAACACTATTACCTTTGCCTCTATGCTAGCCAGCTGTTTTTCCTTTACTTTGCTCATATCAGCTACTTTATTCATTTCATCTTGGAATTTTGCAATATTTCTGTTGACTTCATCAAGCTGGGTCGAAATATCTAAATATTTCACCTGAAAATTAAAAATATACATACACTTCTGAAGTTGGGAAGATATCCTGATATTGTGTTTTAAGTGCACAATTATGTGCGACGATGCATGAAATTGCATACCCAAGAAATAGAACTGTTTTTGGAAGTGCAGTTGAAACATTTAGTGCAAGTAGAATAATGCCTTTTCTGTAAAGGCACAAACTTGTACATCAAAGTTACTGTTCCCAAGTGTGTTTTATGAACTGACAACCAGAATTCTAAGACTTCCAAAATATGTTTTTTAACATCAGCACATTGCTCAACATCCCTTTCTCAATAATACACATGCTCTTTTCAGTCATGTTCTCATGTACAAAATACATTAGTTTTTACATTGATTATGTTATTAAATATGATGAAAGCTGGTGTAGTGTGGAGGGTTCTGAATGTAAGCTGTGAAGCTTTGAATTCCAGTTCAAGTATCATGACTGCCACAAATTCGCAAAATGTTCTTAGGCAAGCCACCATATCTCAGTCTCAGCTCCATCAACTGCAATATGGTTATGATAATACGGACCAATCTTGCAGGATTGTTCTAACAGGCTATGTGAATGCTGCTGCTACATTAGATCACAGAACAAAGAAAAGAGTCAAAGGACACCCTCATGTTAAAGCAGAATTCTGCATGAACTAAATGATACTGGCACTACAGATGATCACAACAGGTCCACTATTCTTTTGCTATGTTTGTTTAAACAAAAGTCTTCATACATGTATGCACTTTGATGATAGCTATAGGAAACTTTAATATCTTCACCTCCTCTTGTTTCTGTGATTATGGGATAATCTAATGAAAGATCATAGACTGATAGTCAAATGTCAAAATCCAGTGGCGATGACTGGAATGCAGAAGCTAGGGATGCTTGAGGAATTTTGACATGGACTGAATTGATCTGCATCTCCTGGGCTAAAATATAACAGAAAGATCAATCAGATTTTAAACTTCCCTGAACAGTTCCCAGCTGAAAAAGTTCCAAAGTGAGTTTAGAAATAATATAGCTACACTCCTGTTATTGTTTGTAATATTACTGTTTTGTATAATTCAGGAAACTTAAATAAAACACACACCTATTCAATTTGTATTTTCAAAGGAAATACATTAAATTATCATTTACAACACTTCCAGAAGAGTCACATTTGAACTTTGTGAACTCTTCTCCTATTCCACCGAAGAAGCTCTACTGAACTGCCCCAGACTTAGTGTAGAAACAAGGTGGAACACAGCAAAGAGACAATCTACAACACAAATATATCCTCCTTTGGCTAAAGAGAGCAACAGATCCCTGACTGGTCTGATGGCATAGAGACTGTTATTGCACAAAGTGCAAGGCTCTTGTGAACTACAAGTGTGCGTCCTGCAAAAAGACAATTGTTACACTGAGAAAGGCAAGGAATGAGGCCCAGCGGATTGCCAGATGATGTAAAATGACAACTGGCTAAAGCATTCAACTCGCTGCTGATATTGGCAACACTTGCAAGTGTACAAAGACATGAAGAAAGCCTTTGGACCAACAGTCAGGCAAATTGCACCACTGAAAACCTTGTCTGGAAAGATCATCACACCAGTAGCAAGCAGATGAAGCGATGGGCAGAGCACTCTCAAGTACTGTACTTGCAGGAAAACATGGTCTCTGACACAGCAATTGACAGTATCTATACCCTGCCTCTTTTGGAAGAGATTGATGTCCCTCCCTTCCTTGACAAGCTGAAGAATACCATCAACTCTCAGGCATGTGGTAAAGCCCCACGACAAGACAGAATCCCAATAGGAGTGCTGAAAGCCAGCTTCAATTCCTCCCTTGTGACACACCTCCATGGCCTCCTCTTGCAGTGTTGGGAACAAGGGTCTGTGCCACAAGACATGTGTGACTCCAGCACTGTGACCCCTCTAAAAGGAAAAAAGGTGACCACCGTGACTGGAATCTCCCTATTGAGTACTGTGGGTAAAGCCTTTGCCAGTGTAGTTTTCAACAGATTACAGTCACTTGCTGACAGGGTCTATCCTGAATCACAATGCAGCTTCAGAACTCAGAGGTCAACAGTCAACATGATTTTCTCACTGTGCCAGCTGCAGGAGAAATGATGTAAGCTTCACAAGATAATTGTGTCCTTCCACAAGAATATGCAGGGCACCATCCAGTATGGTGGCTCATCTTTGGATGCCCTCCCTATAAAGAGTGGTGTGAAATGGCTGTGTTCTTGCCTCAACTCTCTTTGACATATTCTTCTCCCTGGTGCTCTTATATGCCTTCAGCTTAACTGAAGATGGTGTGTACTTTCATCTGAGGAATGACCAGAGGAAGAATGACCGCTGGGGGAGTGCAGAGATAATAAACACCATGGTGCATCTGCTGCAGCACAACCAGATGCCTTCTTTTCTGCCCCATGTGCAACAAAACATGTCTCTATTGTTTTGGTCTCAACAGCTATAACTTTCAAACAGTTTGACTTCACCCTGAGGCTGTCTCCCGAGACTGATGGATGCTAACAAACAACGTTGATTTCAACATGGATTTAGGAAACCATCACAGATGAATATGGAAATGGGATGGAGCAGACCACTAATACTACTTGTTGTTATTTTCATTTCTATTCTGCTTTATATTTATAAGGGGGGGGGGGGAATCTCTAAGAAGTTTTCAACCTACATTAAAACAGCAAATAAAACAACCCAGAGTGAAACATTACTGAAGGAAGACAAATATAAAGTAAACATTCAAAGAAACATAATTAACAGGAAACTAAAATACCTAAAATATTTTAAAATAAAAAACATTGTGAAGGAGATCAATTATAGAATGCACATTTTATTCAGGAAAATTAGCAAAATAAAATGGAATATTATAAAACAACTTCCTTAAGCAGTAGGAGCCTATCCAGACAACTAACTTTGCAAGTTACTACCACCACTATGTATTATGAATGGATACATGAAAAAGACTGTCTTTTCCCCTTTTCCTGGTGCACAAAGACCCCTCGGATAAACAACCACATGTACTAAATGATCCTGCATATGCAGTTTCTGGAACTAAACTGGGGGTCACATGCACAGTGCCAAACAGATAATCAGTAATGTAACTGTCACAGCAGGAATCATCTGCTTGGGAGAGAGAGAGAATAAATCCAGGATTCTTTTTCAAACTGTCCCCACTGAGGAGGGTGGGAGGTCAGCATGGTTTTAGGCTACCCCATCACTCCTGGAGCATGACAATGTCAAAGATGATAATGCCATCTGTTGGGTAGCCAGGCACTCAAGTAAATACAAGAACATGGCACTGTGGATCACCGGGGTGTGCATGTACAAATCTGAACAGATTTATTGCAGCTGCAGCTTTAATCAATTAATTGGCACAATTACTCAATGTACGGAACCTGAATGATTGGCGAATCTGATAACAAGCAAAAATACTAGAACTTGGGACAAGGGCCTGGAAATAAATCTGCATCCAGTGTAAATATTTTAACAGAGCAGTTCTTAACTGTCTGCAAGAGCAGTTGCACATAGATTGGCCCAAGGTCAGCCAATAAGTTTCATGACCAATCACGGAAGTAAATGTAGGTTTCCTAACTCCAACTGCAACACTATTTTGAGCAATCTCTCCAAATGTGTTAGTAAGGAACTGCACAGAATCTCGGTGCTCATCCTGTTCCTGTACCCATTTGTAAAATCCTTTAACAAATCAACAGATTTACTGCAAGTTTTTCATTGCATGCTGGTATTAGATATTGTATAATATTTATAAAACCTGGAAACAATCTACAACAAGCCTGGTTCCTAATATGCTTTCAAATCTAAGTGCTTGAGAAGAATTTACTGAGGACTGTGGGCAGAGCATAATTGTAAACAAAAAACCCAAAAAGCTCACTGCTTTCATTAATAAAAAAAAAAGCTTCTAACCAACCGGCTTAACTATATGAACTCAATAATTTCTCCCTAGTATTTTCCATCAATATCAATGGAATAAATAATAATGCAAATAAGACATTTTTGTACACAGGCCTATCGGTAAAAGCACATTTATATAAATGAAATGTTCAGTAACAAAAGCCAAAATGATTCCTTGGTAGCATAGGCAACTTGTAACTATTATAGTAAACATACACCATAATTTACAAAAAGATGCCATCTGCTGTGCAAAGGTGCAATCAGCAGGCTATTTCTATGATGGACCCCTTTTATTCCTTATTTTGATTTTCGCCCTTACTTTTCTAAAGCCCTCAAAGCAATAAGAGCTGGAATGGCAAATAAAGAAGGGCTTCTCAGTGACCCCAATATAATTCTCTTTGCACTTTACCTCATTCCAAGGCAATGGACCTGTTAAGTTAGTTTCAGCATGAAGTGAAAAAGTCTGCATATAGAAATTCCGTGTGTAGCCAAAGTAACTGAACAGAAAGTACAAGCTAGCTTTTCAGAGTAAACCATCAAAGAATGGTAATCTAATGTAAATAAAACCTGTTAGTGCTAATATTAAGACATTCACCTGTGCATCATTTAATAAGTTCTGGAAATGTTTCTTCTGTGCTTCTAGCTCTTTAAATTTTTTTGCTTCCCTTTCATCAATTTTCTGAAGCTGCTCATTCAACTGGGCAATTTTCTGAAAAATATAAACAGACAAAAGACCTGGCAATAAGATCCCACTCATTACATGCACAATGTATTAATGGTTAAACATCTTTCTTTGAACCTCAGTATTTATGCATGAATTCCTATTTTCTTTACAAGTAACTTTCAATATAATTATATTTGTAATACATTTTTAATCATATTTATATAGATAGATTAGGGACGCGGGTGGCGCTGTGGGTAAAAGCCTCAGCGCCTAGGGCTTGCCGATCGAAAGGTCGGTGGTTCGAATCCCCGCAGCGGGGTGCGCTCCCGTTGCTCGGTCCCAGCGCCTGCCAACCTAGCAGTTCGAAAGCACTCCCGGGTGCAAGTAGATAAATAGGGACCGCTTACTAGCGGGAAGGTAAACGGCGTTTCCGTGTGCGGCTCTGGCTCGCCAGAGCAGCGATGTCACGCTGGCCACGTGACCCGGAAGTGTCTGCGGACAGCGCTGGCCCCTGGCCTCTTGAGTGAGATGGGCGCACAACCCTAGAGTCTGTCAAGACTGGCCTGTACGGGCAGGGGTACCTTTACCTTTTTATATAGATAGATGGCAGGATACTATTAAGTAGAGAAAACAGTTGCACTGATCCAAATGTTGTAGACATATAAAAGTGGTTCCTCCCTTTCAAATGACCCAAATGATTATTGCTTGCATCAGTGCTAGCACTGGATTTTGGGGGGGGGGGTCCTTTGGCAAGATGCCCTCGGGAACAGGTCCCTTAGTGCTCTCACTTCATACCTATCACTGCTTGCCCTCTTCCTCTAATCTCTATCTGTACAGTTGCCCACAAAGAGAATGTAAGGTGCAGCTTGAACTCCTCTTTCTTGCCATTGTTTTGTTTGCTCACACAATTACAGACGTTACTGTTTTGATACAAGTTATAACGGGCTAATGGTAGGGGTAAACAGTAAGGATCCACAGGAAGCGCTAGATTTGGGAACCTGTCTCAGGAAGTATCCTATTACTCCAATGGTCACTGGTGGATGTTGACCTCAGCCTTTCCATAGAGGTGGGTTTTGTTGTTGATTTGTGGGGGTGCAGCCTCTTCTCCCTGGATGGGAGATGTCTCCATTGGTTTGCATAGTGGGAGGGCTGGTGGATAAACAGCATTGATCCACATGAAAAACAGTTTGTGTCAATATCCCTCCACCAAATCACAATGCTCTGCAAAAATAAATCACTATTAAAACCAAGACCTATCAGTCAAAATGAATATCCCTCCCCACTCAATCTCAGGGTGCTAGTTTCAGTATTTATATTTTAAAAAATAGAGCAGTCACTTAAAAAAAAGTAGTGTTTTGGTGGCACTTAAGTTCACAGAGTGACTCAGAACTTTAGGGAGTCCTTGATCTGAACTGAAATGCATTCTTTATAGCACAATCTGACTTCTTAATGAAAAATCCTCAGCCAAATATGCCCTATTCACCTAATTATTCAGCAAGTACACAAAGCCAATGCACACCTCTAATATACATCACCACTAATAAAGAAAGGCAATTTGGTGGTGATGGTGGGGTTGTCTATTATTAGAACCGTTTGAAGCACATTTTAGAATTTCTGTTAATACAAAATTTCACTATATTGCCACTTAAACATACATACTTTGAGGAAACTCAACAGTTCCACTTTACTAGCTAGTTAATATTGTTTTTGTCTGTTATACTATGTTGTGTATTTTTGTGTGTATTTATTTTGTAAACTACCCTGTGATGCTCAGAGGAAGGATGTTACAGAAATGTTAACAATAATAACATAACATCTGTAATTAAAATGTGTGCAGCAAATAGTTTTATGAACACCACATAAGGAACAAAAAAAAAGTTCACTTAACATCTACTTATGAAGATGCTTTCATGAACTTTGTTTCCAAGTTTTTGAACCAAAATAAACATAGAGTTAAAGACAAAGATATATAACTCTTGCCACACCCCCAGTAAGCCTCCAAAAGACTAATGAGTTGTTCTTTGTCACATTGTTTCTACTAAATTTTTCTTGGGGAAGGGCAAACTGCATTAGTCACTGCCACTAACATGCTATTTTGAAAATACTATTAGTTGTGTGTGTGCTTCATTTTACAGAGGCCATTACAACTGGCACTATCAGCTATTCTGCATGTGATTTTAAATTATATCATACTATTATATTTAAAACTATACTGTATATACACAAGTATAAGCCGACCCAAATATAAGCTAAGGCACCTAATTTTAGCACAAAAAACTGGGAAAACTTATTGACTCGAGTATAAGCCGGTTCACCACACCACAAACCTGGTAGTGGCGGCAGCAGCGGAGGAAGAACAAGCAGCCCAAAAGGGCTGCTTTCGGGCTACCGCCAACAGTGGCAAAGGTGGAAGAGGAGGAAGGAGAAGCCCAAAAGGGCTGCTTTCGCAATGCTTGTTCCTCCTCCGCTGCTGCCGACAGTGGCAAAGGTGGAGGAGGAGGAAGGAGCAGCCCAAAAGGGCTTCTTTCGGGCTGCTTGTCCCTCCACCGCCGCCTCTGTTGCTCGCAAGAGCAGGCATAGAAGCCGTGATTGGGAGAGGCACAGGGCAGTGCAGCTCCTGTGCCTGCCCTTGTGAGAGGCAGGCGGCAGCGGCGGAGGGACCAGTGGCGAGAAAGGGCTCCTTTCGGGCCGCTTGTCCCTCTGCCGCCGCAGCTGCCGCCCGCCTCACTCGAGTATAAGCCAAGGGGGGCTTTTTCAGCATTAAAAATGTGCTGAAATGTTGGCTTATACTCGAGTATATATGGTAGTTACAACAAAAGTTGGACTTTCAAGTGATTTGTGTGTTATATTAATTCAAATGCCAACTTGAATGCCTCCACTTTCAGTGAAGCTTAGCAAAGTTCTCCCATTTTATAGGAAAGGGGGAAAGAGTCAGCACTGTGGTGCTGCCAGTTTTAACTTACCTTAGAATATGCTTTTTGAGATTCATCATTTTTTTTCATCAATGCCTCTTGTTCAGCCACAAGCTTGTCAATGTCTGCTAACTTCTTCTCAATCTTTTCTTGCAACTTCTCAAATTCCTTCGACTTTTTTTCTAGATCAGTCCGCAGTGCTTTAACCCTTTTCTGTTTATAATAGAAGGAAAATACATAAACTGAAGTAGCTCAAATGCAAAAGCAAAGGAAGAAATCCAGCAATACTCTGTTTGCTTCAGAAATATATAACTGGGAGAACTTATTTTATTGGATAAAAATGTAACTTTGACATTCATGGTAGTTTCTAAGGCTCTGTACATACCAAGCATTTCCCATTGGGGAGCACTGGGGATAAAATAGACCCCATAGCATAACCACCAGGGTAGGATCAGAACTACCCACAATTCCTATTCCACAGAGCTGATCCAGGAGAATACCATGGTTAAAGGCAGGGCTTTTTTTCAGCTGGAACTCACCAGAACTCAGTTTTGGCACCTCTCAGGTGGCTGCCATTGCTGTTATAAGAGAACAAGGGAGGTGTTTGTGGTGTGTTCTGGCACCTCTTTTTCTAGAAAAATAGCAGTGGACTTAAAGGTATTGAAAGCCCCAGAAAGATAGAGACACAAGAAAAAGGTATCCCTCCCCTTGTTCCACTTTCTGTAAAGGTAATCCATCAGAGCAGCCAAGGCCAACTCTGTACCATGGCCAGATCTGAACCCAAATAGGAAAGGATCTAAATAGTTGGTGTAATCCAAGAATATTTGCAGCTGCCCTCTCCATCACATTCCCCAAGAAGGGCATTTGCAACTGATCAACAGTCATAAAGCCCAAGGGGTCCAGGGCTGGTTTCTTTAAGAGAGGCTGGACAACCACCTTTTCAAGGCAGCAGGTACCAGCACCTCACACAATGAAGTGGTAACCATGCTCTGGACTTAACCAGTCAAAGCCCGTCTGCTATATTTAATAAGCCAGAAGGGACGGGGTTGAGAAGGCAGAGAGCCTTCTCAGTAGTGGCGCCTGCCCTGTGGAATGCCCTCCAATCAGATGTCAAAGAAATAAACAACTTTTGGACTTTTAGAAGACTTCTGAAGGCAGCCCTGTTTAGGGAAGCTTTTAATATTTTATCAATCATTGTATTTTAATATTTTGCTGGAAGCTGCCCAGAGTGGCTGGAGAGACCCAGCCAGATAGGCAGCGTAATAATAATAATAATAATAATAATAATAATAATAATAAGGTTGGGCATATAGCTGCAAGCACTTTGTACAGCTAACTGCATAAGCTGAAGACAATCCTGTAACACATCACCAATTAAGGCATTGGATACTTCATCTGGAATGGCAATAACAGCAGCCAAGGTCACTCCAAAATAGAGCGACTTTATCTTCACGTTGTGTAGCAACAGACTGTGCCCCACAGTGGGAGGCAGTATGATTCTGAAACTATAACAAATCTAGAAACCTGCCTCATGTTTTCAGAAAATGGCACATGCGACCAGAAATTCAAAGACAGTGTAAGGGTAAAGAAACATGCCAAGTAAGCAATGTAACTCAGATGCTGGGAGTTTCAAAAGAAAAGGGACAGTATACAGACATTGTCAGATAGCCCCAAAACTACATGTAAGAATAAATAGGGCAGATGAACACCTCACTTCTGATGGGTGAATGGTAGTATAATTTCCCACCTCTGATTAGAAGAAAAGCTCAGGCCATGTAACAAGCCTCGCTCTTGCCTTCAAGACCTTAAAACATTTTAAAGGCTGCACTTTCATTTTCAACAAGCATCTTAATTCATTACTGTTAAATTGTGAGTCTGGAGTGATGTTTTTGTCTCAGGTTAGACCAGGGAGTTTTGAACTCAGATTAGCACAGATATTGTAACTGGTTGTTACAATATTCATTCAGGTGCACAACATTCATCAGAGAATGGGGAAGATTGGAAAGGACTTCTTAAAAGTTTATGGTACTTTTTCTAGTTAATTGATATCAATCAATTGACTCCACAGTTGAAGTCATTGCTTTAGTCTTCCATTGCATGTTCATGACTGATTTTGTGAATATAAATCCATATAATCTGATATGAAAGATTTTGATGTGCAAAAACCACAGCTTAAAAAGGTTAATTTAAATCTATTCTCCATACCTGGGTCAGCTTCCAAGCACTTACTTCATCTCTGATTTGTTTTTTTACATTATCTACTAAGTTCTGTAAGTGAAATTGATAAAAAAATTATATAGGAACACATAAGAAAAAACAACAACAACAGGTAGAACAAGTATAAATTAGATATATATATTCTGTAAATCAAATGATAGAAAATTACTAAATTGGAAATAGAATGACATTTGAAAAATGTGACCATGAGAAGAGGGAGAGAGAGGCAATACAGAATAATTTTATGATTTGGGCAAGGGTGGGAAAACTGCCCCCCTCTGGGTGCTACATTCCCTCAAGGGAAATCTGTCAGGAGCTACATGCCAAAACTGGGCAAGGCTGGTGGAAATGTCAGTAGGGCCCAGATACATTTCACATTTCTCCCTCAAACTCATGTGCATATGCTTGCATGTGCAAATCCATGCCCATCTCTCTTTACTCCTTTCCCCAGCTGCCTTCCCTCCTTGTTCCACCACCACCATGAAGCAATTAGGCCCACAATACAGCTTCTGTTGGCACCTACTGAAGCTGCTTCTTAATCCCATTGCTTTGTGGATGGGGGAGGGGGCAGACTTGAAATGTGAGGGGTAGAATTTTCCCACTCCTACTTTAGGGAAACCTCAATTCAAGACAATCATAACACCCAGTCTTGTCTCCATATCAAATAATTGGGCTCATTCATTCTCTGAGCTGTCCTTCAACCTCAGATTACATAATTAACTATGTCATACAACATTAGAGGTCTTGCCACAAACAGGACTGTCTGGTTGGTTTTCATTTCCCAGAGTCCTCAGCTACCACCTCAAGGCAGTCCTCCAGTTTGCTAGCACAATCTCATAGGAGTTCAGGTAGCATCAAATCATATTTTAAAAAAGGGCCCCCCAGTCATAAGATGCCAAGTTAAAAGGGAACCAGAAACAATAAATCCAAAAAAGAATAGCTTATGGCTTTTAAGTTCATACAACTGGTTCAAGATAGCTTGTATGTGCCTTTCTTTCTGGTGGTCAAAAGCAGGACATCTTTTCCCCATCCTATGGGAAACTACTTTTCAGTTACACAAAACTGTAGTCATTAAATCCCCGATTCTAATCCAGTTATTGTTGACCACCCAAACCCCCTGCAAAACAAGTCACAAACAATTTACTGGCCCTCTGGATGCAAATGCATATATACCTATTTCCAGCCAGTTCAACAAGGCTTGGATGAACACTGCTATATGCTTCTGCATTAAATGGACCCAAACAGCTGCTTATATGCACAGGCTTTTCTAACTGAACTGGAATACCTGCTGTTATAAATTGCTAAATAGGTTTACAAACAGTTTGATGCATGGGAAAAGTTTAGAGTAAGGTTGCCAACTAGTCATAAAATAGGACTTGGCCTGCTTTTCTACTTTAACAGCATCTTGAGCTGTAGAAAATAGCAGGTGGAGCTTTACACAGCATGGATATAAACATTATAATCTACTAAATTCTGCATATCAAGCTGATATTAAAGTCATAGCTATAGTAGCAAACAAAGGAGTTGGGAAACCTGGCTCACAGTTGCTTTATTTAGGCCTAAAGAACTTAAAGCTACATCAAGCTTTAAATATTGCAAATAATATGGCAGGATGATGCTAAATAGATTACTGGTAATTGACTTACACAGAAACATTCTAGTCAGTCATTTCACATCTTCAAATAATTAAAATATCATAATAATGGAATAACTTTTACAACCTTGAAACGTGTTTTTTCTTTAGTAAGGCTGTATTCAACTTCATCCAGTTTTGATCTGGCTTCATCATAAGCCAATTCAGTTGAATAAAGTTCTTGATTGACCTTTTTTAAATGATCTTCCAATCTGCGAATATTTTTCCTTAAAACCTGAATTTCTGATTGATATGCCATCCTCTTTCTTGAACTGTTAAATAAAAACCGAAAACCTGACAACACTAACACATCTTCAACAGTTTATTACAGGTTGAACCTCTCTGAAGATTTGGGGGGGGGGTATGCTTAATTTTACTTCACTTCTGTATGGGGATGGCACTGATTTTTTTAAACTCCTGTGTCTATCTTACAGAAATACTTCACTGTGTTCCCACTGATGAAATAAAGTTTAATGATTGCTCACACTAACCCAAGCATTCCACAGATGTGCCAACCATTTGATTCTGACAAACAGCACTGATGATCAGACATATCACAATTACAACTGCTTATCACTACTCTAGTTACACTAGAACCCCTTGTATGTATGAAATAACTCTCACTCCAGCTTCCTGTGATGAGTTTTTTGAAAGATTAAATTCAGAAAATTTTCAGAACTGAATGATAGAATCTTGCTCTTTTCACAGTAATCACATGATAATCTATAGTGGGTTTACAAAAGTTTCTAAAGTTTCTGCAAAATGTTAGGTTAAAAGATCATTCAAGGTCTGGATCCATATTTTGACTTGAGAGGGATAGGCAAAGTCCATTGTGCAGTGCTTGATGGTCATCTGGTTGATGGGTGCTTAGAAACAGCAGCAAAAGGGGATTCGCCAGCCCTATGCTTGGTGCTTGGAAAACACTGGTCATAGGACTGGTAAAGTCCTTTCCAGTGAACCTGAACTCACTACCCATCCACTGTTGGTCAGCAAGTTTAAAGATGCTGTCGGCAGGGGCTAGCTGTGTGGTTGAGATCCCTGCAGGAAATATGGTTGATCCAGCCAGGGGCAGAGGAAAGGGGTGCAATGGGGGGTGGGCTACCCCCAGTGTCACCACTGAGGGGGGGTGACAAAATGCTGGGTAGCACTCATCACAGGGCCTGCAGCATGCCTGAGCCATGCTGGATCAGGCAACTGGCCATCAATTCTAAGCAGGAAGCTATTCAAGTGAGCAGTTATAATCTCATCTCATTTAACATTCAAGAATCAAGATGGATCAAGGAGCAAAGTAACTAAGAGCTATGAACAAGACAGCAATAACTGTGCGTGGGTGTGGGATTTCCCCATTCCCTTATATGTGTAAAATGCTTTAGATTAAATTGAATGTTCCACTGGTTTCAGTAAAAATAAAATAAAAAATCAACGAAACCAAACATCCAACTCAATTGGCTTGAAGCCTAATTAAAAGTCTATCAATTATTAACCACTTCATTTACCTTTCTCTGAATTTTTGTGCAAATTTTCCATTTTCATCATGAAGACGTTTGTTTTCATTCTGTGTTTTGAGTATTTCATCAAGAAGATGTCTAAGTCTTTTTTTCATATTGCTTAGATCAGAGTTCTGATTGGCTTGCTAGGAAATATTATAGAATATGATGAACATTATGAAAATTCTGCAACACATGGACTCAAAAACATATTAATTTGTATGCGTTTTTTAAGCTTACTGATGTTTCCACAATGTTCTTCTCCTCTAAATATTCAGTCATTAAAACTTTGTTCTCATTTTCCTGAGTAGCAATTTTCAGAGTCATCCGCCTTACCTAAGATTAAAAAGATAGTTTAATTGCTCATTCAGCATTTAATTGCAACATTGTAAATTTTCATCATAGTAAAATTTCTTGTTAAAATCTTGAAAATGTAGTTTCAGAGCCTCAGTTATAGCTTTGGAGCAGTATAGTGCTATATTTAGTGAAAAGATAGTATTTGCTGCTTATATCATAGTTATAATTATGTTTTCTTTTTCACCCCTGTCACAAAAAAATAAAAATAAAAATACTTGGGCCCTGTTCTGTCTGTCGATGCAAATGAAAAATTTGACAGCTCCTAACTACCCTGCTACAGGCTAGTGGAACTTCCAAACCAGAATAAACAAGTGCATTGTGTCAGTGAGTGGAATGAAGGCACAATGTAAATGTCTTGTCTATACTTCTAAAAAGGAAAGCTTGCCCCAGTTCTCATGAGGGCCTAAAAGCAATATTTTAAATGGCCAAAACATATTAAACATAACATATTAAACAAAAAAGTGAAAAGGGCAAACTAACATAAAAAAGGAAATTAAGAGAGGAAAAGGAAAATAAATCCAGTTTTGCAGCCATTTTAAAATGAACATAAATGTGAACCACCTTTTTTTGCAGAGGTCACAAAAAAGAACTTTATAGGATTCTTAGTATGCCTTTGTAACAGCACAGGCACCAGCATTGTTTTGGAGAATAGGACGAAAGCAATTTCTAGGGCCAGGGCCAGGCTTGAGTGCCAGGCTTAGTGTTTATGGTGCCCCCCCCCCCGGCACTGTCCAACTATACAATTGCATGGATCTATGATTCTAAGTGTTATTTCCCAGTGCTGGTGCACTTTCTGTTGAATCTGATCAAGTGTTCAGCACCAGGCAGCTGCCATCTGTATCTGCCTACAATCCAATACCCTGGTACATCTAATATAACAACACTGCTATGGGCACTCTGCTGTAGTGTGTGATGGGAAAATAAAAAAAATAACAGCTACCCAACTCAAATGGGATGCATACAGAAACCCCAGGATAAGGATATGGAGGTGGCCAGTGGCAGTGTGCTGCTCATTAGCAGTGCAAAAAGGACTTCTAGTTGATGGCAGCACTATTAGTGGAGCCCACTAACACCTACTGCAGAAGAGGCCGGAATTAGGCACAGTGAGTCCTATTCAGATGTGTAGGTGCCAACAGATGTCCAACCATGCCTGCTGCTGACCCTGGGGGTCTGGCAAGCTGGACAGTATTATTTAAAAAAACCTATCAAACATTTTTCACTTAACTAGATAACATTTGCATTTATTTGACTTATTACAGGACACTTAACATTTCAATAGACACAGTGTTAAGGACTTCATGTGGCATTCACTTCTAGAGGATTTATTTGCTTGCATATAAATATTCAAAACTCACTTTTTCGTGCCAAGTCTTTAAATCAGCCTTTGTCTTTGCTTCTTTCTTGTTTAATTCTTCAAGAAGTTTTTTACTGTGTGATACTGCTTCCATTTTTGCTTTTATCTTGTAACTGAAATCATCGGCAATGAATTCAGCATCTTTAAGCTCTTTCCTAAGAAGAGGCAAGAATCAAATTATCCATCTGGCCAACTAAAGAAGCTGTTTATTAACAAAATATTACCAAACCAGTCAGAATAATCAGGTTTTCTCAGACATCTCACCCCATTCCACTGCCCATGTAGCAGCACTAAATCTGTCTCATTTTACAAATTCTAATATGCAACATGATCCTAAGTATGTTTACTTAGGTGTAAGCCCCACTGAGTTATATGTACTTAGAAGTACAGTCTTAGCCTCTTCCCTCTTAGGAGCATAATTTGTGTAAGTTAACCATCAGCCACTTAGTTAAGAAACACGTCTGCTAGCAATCTGATCTGTTATAACAAACATTTGTTATAATGTAGTGGAAGTTGACAGGTAGGATGAGCTGATGAGAGAGGATCAAGTGAGCAAAACAGGAAGATTAAAGTGCTTATCGACATAGAGGGTTGTAATCAACATAGGCATAAGCAGATCGTTCCACAGTGCAAGGATTTCTCCTTGCACAATGGAACATTCTCTGCTTTCCTAACCCTCTGCATTCTCTGCTTTCCTGTTCTGGGAGATTCCCCAAACCTCTAGAGCAGATTTGAAGGCGGCATAGAGGTGGAGAGGGAGAATTCCCTTTGCACTAGCACTAATTCTTGTGCTATAGCAAATATTTGGTTGAATACTATCCTTACTTTTTACATCATTGGTAAATCATGGTGGTGCAGAGTTAGATGCTATTTTGTCCTGGCCTGATTTGCAAATAGTTCTTAACTGTGGTTTAACGTGAATGAGCAGCTTGCTGGTTTGTTCTTGACTTACTGCTAGTGGTTTGTTTCAATGAAGCAATGAGCTCAGATTTGAATGACACAAGAAGCCAGGAGCATTGGAGGAGCGAAGCAGGATCTTTTCAGCAGCATGCATCAGCATGCTGATCGATAGTAAAGCATGCATTAACTTTGGTTTGAAGCAGCATGTGACTACAGCCACTATTTTAAAGATTTTGTATAGTTGAGGTTTTTGTTATTTTGTTTGTTTGTTTGTTTGTAAATTTCTATCTTAGTGTTCCTCCCAAAGGATCCAAAGTTGGCAAAAATATCTTTAGTAATAAAACAATACAATGCAAACTTCTAAAAAAAAATTCAAACACAGATTGAAGGAATGGGCTATAACCTAGCTAGAGATAGGTGGTATAAAAGAAAAATATTTCTGTTCCAAACGAGCCCAGGGTGGCAAACACACAAATGATAAAACTATTAAAATATTAAGGGCATCTCCAATACAAGTGCAGACTGGGGAAGATTTGTAACTAAAATGCTTGTTGGAACAGGAAGATATTCAGTAGGTGTTGAAAAGACTACAGAGACAGTGCAGCTTCCTCCTTGCATTGTTTCTTCTATTATCACCAGGTTGGTCACTGCTTTCCTTTTGGGTGAAGACAGGGGGAAAGTAGGTGTTGAGCGATTCTGCCTTCTATGTCACCCAATAGCATTTATCTGTTTTCTCCTTGCAGAGGACCTACTACTTCTGTTCTTCCTCTTGCTTTGAACATAGCCAAAGAAACTTTTATTACTATTTTTAACCTCTCTTGCAAGCCTGTGTTCCTTCTGAGCTTTGGCCAGCATGATATTCATCCTGCAACTGATGGCTACTCATGTATACTCCTCCCCTTTCTTCAGTTCCTTATATGTGCCCTTCTTAAATCTCAGCTCATCTGTAAGCTCCTTTCCTTTCTTGCTGGAATTGTCTGCATTTGTGCTTCTGATATTTCACCTTTAAGAAACTCCCGTCCATCTTGGACACCCTTCTCTTTGAATATTTCTGACCATGGGATCTCACTCTGTAGTTCCTTAAGCTTTTTTGGAAATGGGCCGTCTTGTCTGACTACACTCAGCTTTCCCTTGCCTCGGTATCATGAAACTATTGCTGAAAGCATTGCGATAAAGGATGTTTTAAAAAAGGACTAAGTAACCCTAAACTGAACACATTTTTAATTATTCTAAACCGCCACCATGAGAGGTGGTGGACTCTCCTTCCTTGGCGGTTTTTCAGCAGAGGTTGGATGGCCATCTGACATGGATGCTTTAGCTGAGATACCTGCATTGCAGGGGGTTGGACTCGATGACCCTTGGGTCCTTCCCAACTTTAAGTTTCTGTGAAACATTTGCAAATACCAAGAGGCTGGAAATAAAAGGCAAAAGCCTAAACCCCAAAGCAAAATGTGAGTGTTCCACATCTGCACCACATAACATTTAAAAGCCACTGATGTGGTTTGGTGCCCAATCCCTGTAATCTTGAGAATGTGTAAAGCAGACAAGAGGAAGGAAGAAGTAACTTAATCAGACACAGCTTTCCAAAGAATGTAGTAAACTATATACAAAAGGAGAGAGACAACTTGAACAACAATAATACCACAAAAAGTTAAAATGCTTACTTTAAACTCATCAACAATGACTCAGCTATTTGTATTTGTTCAGCCATATATTTTCTTTCCCTTTCACACTCTTCTGTGAGATCTTGATGCAAACTGTTCACCATCACAAGTTCTTCATGAACTACATCATATCCAGTTTTGGTCTTTAAAAAGTAAAGAAATTAATCTGACAGTGCAAAGCTCAAAATGTTATAAGATTGTTCTTACCTATTTGTCTCCTTGTGAAAAGGTGTAGTGTTATTTCTTTAATTCTTTTGCATTTTTCTTTGCTGCCTTTTAAAGGATAAAACTGAGACTTAAAATCCAATCCTATGTCCATTTACTCAAAAATAATCTCAGCTGAGTTTAATGAGAATTAGGATTGCAAATTTACATACAGCTAAAACTCTTTGGGAAGCTGGCTTACTTTTATTGAGTATTAGGCAACCAACTATTTTCCCCTTTCCCAAACAGAAGGTGGCTAAAGTTCCTTCCTTTGGGCAGATGGATTAAGAGGGTGTGAATAACCATAGCCAATTTAAATAATTTGAGAGTGCCGGTCTACTGCAGTAAGTCCTGTTGTACATTAAAGATGGACACATTTATTGTGGCATAAACTTTTCAAAGAAACAAAGTTACAAATGTCCTCCTCTTGACTTTTCCACTCTGTGCCTATGTTAGATAATCCCTACCAAAATAGTGGTTGGAGGAGGACTAATCAAATAAAGTTTGGATCACTATCATCAAAACATTTAACATATTTTATCGCTTTTAGTTTTGTTGCATCCAACTTTGCTAAATCATACAGGCTTTGTTTTGTTTTTTTAAATTTCTATACCACCTTTCATCTGAAGATAACAGGGTGCTTTACAATATAAAATCACAAAAAATACATAGCATAAGAACAAAAACACACACACACCAGTTTAAAAGGATGTAGATTGTTTAATTAGCCAAAGGCATGGGAGGACAGACTATATGCACCAGCACTCTGCTTGTTCACAGGAAGCCAAGATAAACCAAAAAGTCGGATTTACACATGATCAATGTGTGCTAGAGTTAGGAAATTATTATAAATGATTTCTCTAATGATTTTTTACAGCAGTTTCAATGCTGCTTTGATAGAACCAATGAGAACAACGGTTCTTCCAATAACTTTTCTTTTCTTTTCTTTTGCTTTTAAAAGTAGCAAGCATTTTTTTTTTAGTTAACCTTCTTTTAAATAGTTTTCAAATTGCTATTTAAGCTGTAAATCTACATACACTGGTCTGAGAAGACTCACTTACTCCACGGAAATTACTGCTACACAGACAAACATAGGGCTGCACTTTTAACTACATAATGCCATACCTGGTTTGAAAGAAAATGCTGACTTAACCATTAATTTAAAGCCACTTTTCTGGTTGGGTCTGTATTTAATTTAGCATTTATTGTTATATATATTTCAAAGAGTTTGGCTTAATCTATACATTACCTTTTATAATAAATCTGTCTTTCCATTTCATAAGTTAGGACTCTTCTAGATTCCTACTTTAAAAGGTGCTGTACTTTCACATTTCTCTTTATCATTATAGGCATGTAATAATAATACAGGAGCAAAATCTCTGAAAAGGGCATGTGTCTCATTGGGCGTAGGGGAAATAAAATAAAGTATTTAATCTGTTTACCTGTGTGTATATCTTTTTCACTTGTACCATAGCATCACCTTCATAAGACAGCTTTTCTCCCAGCAGAGGGCTGTATTTCTTCATGTAGGCTATATTCTCCAGAACTTTTGCATTAGCTACATCTATTTTTGTCAATTGGTTTACTGCATCCTGGAGCTGATTATTCTTTTCTTCAAAATGCCATTGTAATTCTGAAATATCTCGTGAACACTTCTCCCATTCTGCAGAAGAAAAATAAGCTATGCAGTATAACAAAATTATGACAACTGTATTTAAATACGGAACATATAATTTCAGCTGATACACTGTCAGATCTCTACGCAGTTTCCTATGAAATATATGCTCAAATAATCCTTCTATGCATATAACAGCTGCTGAAATCGTGCCCCTGGCAAAGAGAAACCAAGTTCGGTACCTTTCCTCACATCAAACCTTCCATCTTTGCTAGTTGAGTAGTGGAAACCCATCCTGTCACAGCAGGGAGCCATTTCACGCTCCAAGATGTCAGGGTGGAGCAAGTGAGTCATTACTTCCATGCAGAGCTACTCCTTGTGGCATCAGGCAAATCTCATTTTCTGTAGCATTTTCTGCTCATATTTCTTTCATCATCCTGTGGACCAGCACTATTAAGGGATGAGGCAGTAGGAAGACCTTGGACAGTGGTATATGGTTCTGAGCCATCAAAGGGCCACATCTTGGGGTGGAGTTCCATCCAGGAGTGTAGATGGGCAGGACTTAAGCTCCCCACACTCTTGCAGCATCTTACTCTACTGTTTGTCATGGTAGCTGTCCAATAGGAAAGTCTCTCAAGTCCTGCTGGAGTTTCTTCCTTCAGGGCTACCAATAAGCTGCCCTGCCCAGCTAGCCTTGTGCTCTCCAGCAAACTCTTTGCCTGCCCTTTCTCCACTTACCATGTGCCTCCTTCAAGCAGCTGCCTTGGCAGAGGCTGCCTACCTCTGTACTCTTTCCCTCTCTGAGCTGGCTATTACTCTTTTGTCACCTCTCTCAGCACTTCTCCCCTTCTTGGTTGCCTTCCCTCTTTCCTACTCCTCTGCACTCATCTAAAGAGTTCCAGTCTTCCCCTCAGGCAATCCCCCCCCCTTCCCTAATTGGCTACATCTGTGGCTCCTTTTGGCTTCTGGGTGGGTTAGTGCAGGGATGGAGAACCTGTAGCCTTCCAAATGCTGCTGGACTCCAACTCCCATAACTCCAAACCACTGGCTATGCTGGTTGGGGCTGATGGGAATTGTAGTCCAACAATACCTGTGGATTCCCCACCCCTGGGATAGTGAGCATACAATGCCTAAACGTGACCTCAACCGTCATGGGCAGTCATGGATAGCCCAACCTCTGCCATAAGTGGGAGTGAGAGAGATGCCACAACAAGCCGGGGGATGGGGAGCTGGTGGTGCTCAGAATGTATTCAACCTGGGCATGGGTCCCACCCTTTGCTTCTTTCCCCTTGTTGGCCACCTATGACCCTTATCAGTAGATGTGAGAGCATGGGCAACTGTGAAGCAAGCTTGAAATAAAGCTGTTCTCTCTCTTTTGATTTCATAGCTCTGAGCAAAGTTCCTTGGCTCCTCGGCTCCTCTTGATTCTTGAATGTTAAATGAATGAAAACTTGAGATATTTACCATCCACTTGAATAATTTTCTATCTTAGAATAGGAAGTAATCAAGAAAAGAATCGAGAAAAGCAGCAGCTTCACCTTCTACTGCAAGAGGTGAATGGTGGGGTAGGAAAGAACCTAACTCTGCCTTGCTAAATAAATGATAAAACAGAGAGTACCTTGGGGGAAAGGGTTAGTTTGCTTTCGTGTTCTTTGGTGATTCTCTTACACTGCATTGCTTGAATCCTACTGAATGGTCCAGAATGTATGCAACTCCCCAACACCCTGTAAACTCATCTTGCGCAGCTCCATTAATGAATAAGCAGTCCAATTGGGAAAGGTTTACTGCCTTGTGCACCACTGGTAGTGTGAACTGTGGCTGATGCTGTTATGCAAAACATCTAGAAGGCACCAAGTTAAGGTAGTTTGCCTCACTGGAATACAAGATCCAATAGGAATAATTCTCCCCATTTTTCAGGTAGCCTTGGCTAAGCCAGCTTCAGATGAGCCCCAGCTGAGCTGCGATGGAATACATACACTAATGTATCTCAGGCTGACCCAGGATGGGAGACTTCAGCTGGCTCAATGAGAGATAAGCCTATTCCACCCCCCCATCCCCCTCATCCTGGCAATGATGAGGGTTTGGATATAATGTCATGATATCTGTGTTATCAACACAGCTGACTTTAGTGACTGGCCACTGTTAATAATGTTATGATTCTAATTTCATTGCCTTCTAGTCTCACAGTTTCCTACCCACCCCAAGCTGCAAGATGCATATCATGCAGTCCATGACAATTTACACATAATCAGGGTGGCGCTGTGGGTTAAACCACAGAACCTAGGACTTGCCGATCAGAAGGTCAGCGGTTTGAATCCCCACGACGGGGTGAGCTCCCGTTGCTCGGTCCCTACTCCTGCCAACCTAGCAGTTCGAAAGCACGTCAAAGTGCAAGTAGATAAATAGGCACCGCTCTCGCAGGAAGGTAAACAGCATTTCTGTGTGCTGCTCTGGTTCGCCAGAAGCGGCTTAGTCATGCTGGCCACAGGACCTGGAAACTGTATGCCGGCTCCCTTGAGATGACTGCCGCAACCCCAGAGTCAGTCATGACTGGACCTAATGGTCAGGGGTCCCTTTACCTTTACCTTTAAGGTACCAAAGGGCTTTGGGGGTCATATTCAAGTAAGTCTGAAAAAGTTTCTCACACCTGCTTTACAAGGTTAATTTTCATACCTCTTTGAACAGCTATGGGAAGCTGTTCCAGCCTCCAACGTGACAGGATATCAGCATTTAGGTATAGCTTTTTTCTGCGGTTTTCCTCAAACTTTAAAGCATCTGCGGCCCTTTTACGTTCCTCTTCTAATCTCATAACTAACTCTGTGACCTCTGCCAGAACAGCTGTTGTTTTCTGCTTTAAAGGCTGGACGTCTTTTGAAATAAAAAAAAAGGAGGGGTGTAGAAATATTTGTGGCACTGTTTCACATTTCAAGTTTATCTAAAATGCATGATCTGAGATGCATTTTTAACAAGTTTTTAGCATGTCACATACACAGTCCTAGAACCAGGCACACAAAAATACAGTTTATACAACAATAAACAGTGCTTTCCCCCCAGAAAAATAGGTGCCATAACTCACCATGAAGTTGTTACAGTAAGTTGCTGGGTGACTCAGGGCAGCCCTGAACAGACACCAGGTTGTTAACCATGTTCACACCCCAAGGATGTGCTAAAAACTACGGAAAAACTGTCTCCATAGCTGGTTTGGGGGTTGCCCCTGGTTGTGCTGCTTGTCAAATAAATGCACCCCTGCCTCCCTCGTTCTCTTAGATTCAGTCGGAAGGCTAGGGCAACTGGGAAGCAGGAGGCCATGTGCTTTAAATGTATGGTGGATATTATATTATTATTATTATTATTATTATTATTATTATTATTATTATTATATTTATTTATTTATACCCCGCCCATCTGGCTGATTACTTCAGATTCCCTCCTCTCCCGTTCTCTTCCTTTCTTGTTATTCATCCTTGAGAAAAGCTTTCCTTATCCCAATGCCTGTCTCTGCCCATCTTTTATGTAATGCTCATGGCTTCTCTGCTCCCTTTACCATACTGATGCTGCTTTCCCCTCAAACTTGCAGTTCCTTTCCAGTTAGTTTCATTTACTGAGGCTCAGAGAAAAAGTGACCATGGCTTGAATAGGTCCAATTGACTAAATGAAGGTGGCTGCAGTTCCACACACGAAACTGCAGATGGTGCCTAAAGAATTCCAGATATGCTGCAGTCCCAAGTGGGCTTTCCCTTCTTTCAAAAAGCAACACATTAAGTGTGACTGCCCAGAAGAATTGAATTCAGATAGGTGCTGCAACTTTATATTGATAGCTATAAGGTGAAGCCCATTGCTGTGCTATTTCATGGCAATCACATGAGGACTACATACCCTCTGCATTTTTGTTGTTGCAATAATACTTCAGTCCTTGGGTTAACACTTCTCTGCCAAATTTCCTGCAGTATTTTGCAGTTTAAAACAACAGTCAACAGAGTGAATTTTGCACCTGGTCAGTGTAATAGTTTGAGGCTGTAACTTTCACACTTTTTTACCCAATTTGGACCTCAGAAGATTCAAAATGACTGGAGGAGATCCAGAATGTATTGAAATAATTTGCGGGAGCATCATGGAAAAAGATAAAGCATAACGGTATAAAATGTGTACAACATGCATGGAATGTGCCTTGTTTTTCAGATTTTGCATAAGTAAATGCTAAAGCTTAGTCTAGCAACTGTATATATATTTTCTCCATTTAGCCTACTATTGTAAATTACACCAGGAATTATTGGGGTGTCATTGCTGGGCAAAACAATACTTGCCCCCTTCTTTTCTGCTAGAATCAATACTTAACAGTACTGCTTGCCGCTGTGCAAAGCAGCATCAGACACAACTCTGCCTGTTTTCATGAGAAAATATTCATCAGCATTAAGAAAAATTTGAATATTTGAATGTTTTCAGTGATGATAAATTATCCATGAAAACGCTATCCTGCAAATGTATATAGCTGTTTACATTTTAGCTTATGTTTTAGTAAACATTATCTAAAAGAAAATCTGTTTTGGTTTCTCAGTTTCAAAAACACAACATACTTTCAAAATCACTGTTATCTGATATATCTTAGTATAAGCAGTGAACACAGAATGTGTCGTGGAAAAGGAATTTGGAAAAGGTTCCTTCACTGTAGCTAAGGGCTATTTCAACACAGCAGTCAAGAGAATTACTGTTTTCTCCTTTGGTCCTCTTCCTTGCAGATATTTCTGAGTTGCAAATGGCAAACGGCACCATCCTACAGATTCCAGACATTCCAACCACTAGAATGGGCACTATCTAGTATAAATAATTCTATAATTCTCAGGAAATAAGTTGAACTAAATAGTTTGGCTAATAACATTGTGACAGAGAGGGTAAATAACTCAACCATTTTTACCTTCCCAATATAACGACTGTTTAGCCTTCAGTTCAGAGGATAACCAGCTGCCTTCAACATTTTTAATATCTGACTCCCTGTAAATATAAGTAAATATTTTAAGGCTGGAACGCCCTTGTAACATCTACATGTTACTTCAAATCTATCTTCAGTATCCACATCTTTCATGAAACTATTGCCTTAGTCAAGGGACCTATAACCCTCAAGATGTTGCTATGAGACTTCAACTCCCACCAATATGAGAATGTTCCCCGTTCTCATATTGAGAGCCAGTGTGGTATAGTGGTTAAGAGCGGTAGTCTTGTAATCTGGTGAACCAGGTTCGTGTCTCTGCTCCTCCACATGCAGCTGCTGGGTGACCTTGGGCCAGTCACACTTCATTGAAGTCTCTCAGCCCCACTCACCTCACAGAATGTTTGTTGTGGGGGAGGAAGGGAAAGGAGAATGTTAGCCACTTTGAGACTCCTTCGGGTAGTGATAAAGCAGGATATCAAATCCAAACTCTTCTTTTTCTTCTTTTTCTTCTTCTTCCTGGCTTATCCCCTTAACACCTCAACTCTTGTGGGAAGTGAAATATCAAGATGGCGGGGTGGGAAGTCACTTTTAAATTTGTATTAAATTTGAATTAAGGTGATGGTAAATACATTTTTAAAAAATTGAAAAACATTAAAAATTAATTGGTCAAAATATAAGTGGGGATCCCACAAGCAGACTTCCATCATTAAAGTGAATGGCACTATTTAGCAGGAAGAAACACCAATGAAAATCCTCGTTATTACAAATTTTATATGGCTGTTATTGTATATATTTTAAAATTTTATATATGGATGTTTTATGATGGCCTATATTTGTAATGCCTAATAAAGGTTTGGTGAAGTAAGTAAGCAAGCATTAAAGTGAATGGGGAAGCCCTTATTCATGCTAGAACTCCATGTGTGTATTAGTAAAATAAAAACAGTTAGAATGGTGCCTGGTACAAACATTAAATCAAAACTCAGAAGATCCTTACCATGGAATTTTCTCCAGCTTGTACAAGTGATCATACTGCAAATACAAAGAAGATGCTTCATTAACATTTTATGTTGTAGAATTTGCGCTGAGTATGTGTATGGAGATAAGCTGAATTTGTTTTAAAATGATTTCACAGACCACAGACTTTTTTTAAAAAACAAATCATACAAATATGACAGTAACCTTATATTTTATGTATTGCTTTCCTAAACATGTCAAGCCTTGTAACAGCAGCTTTCATAATGACAGTCTATGAATCAGTTAACAAGGTTAAAATCTTAATTTTTCTATTACTACTTGGCTTACAAAGTAAGTGTAATCTGCCAAACATTTGAGTTGTGGATGTAGTGTGTGACAGTTGGACCAAAGGGTTGGGTCAAATGATCCACCTCTGGGCTATTTGTGATTTCACGTTTAAAGAAAAAATATATAAATATTGTGAAAATACAATGACGGGACACACATCCTGTTTTGATATATTGAAACCTGTGTTTCCCAACCAAACTGAAAGTTTTTAATTTTGTAGTCAAATAGCAGTGGAGGGAGCAACCCAAAATGTCCATCATAAGGCAATCAAAATAAGAAAATTCTATACACTATTATTATTTATTAAATTTGTTTACTGTCCTCCATCCAAAGAATTCAGGGTGGTTCACAGCATCAAAATACAAAATACATATTGTTATGAATGCGGGCGTGGTTGCTCGTGGTTGGTCTTTTCAAGGCTTTATTATTTGTCCAAAACGTTCACAATGCAGACTGACTCAATTCCATGTCTGCTCAGTCGCTAGCAGAATCTGGGAGTGGGCAGTCCTTAAACTCTCCCCAACAGAGCAGTTTTTTGACCCCCATCCTACGCCTCCCCTCTCTGCACATGAGCCTACTGCGCAGAGAGGGCGTGGGCAAAGCGGGATCTGCCTCCCCCCCCCCGCTTTGCTCAGGTTCGGTGTTGCGGCTCTCCCTTGCATCTTCTGAGCCCTGCATCCCTTCACCACTGGAGGCATGGCTTCGCTCCTCCCCGGAGGATGAACTGCTTCTCAAGATCTTTGGCGGCTCCCTGTAACCCAACTGCCCTTCCACCTCCGGTCTCTGAGCTGATGGCAGTTCCCTGGCACATATTAAAAACAAAGCAAACCAATAACCCCCTCCTCCCAGAAACACATCTAAAAGCACATAGAATGTTAATCAGACAAAGGCCTAGTTCAAGAGGAATGTTTTTGCCAGGCGCCTAAAGATGTAAAATGAAGGCACCAAGCGAGCTGCCCTGGGAAGAGCAACCCACAAATGGAGTCTTCGGTATTATTGCTTTTGTTGTTTATTATTGTTTTTGTAGTATTACTCGTGTCCCTATTTTTGATGTCAAATAAAAATGAGCTCTACTAAAATTTCTGTGAAGGTTGGGAAATAAAGAAAGTACCTGTTGAAAGGATTCTTCCACTTTTACTTCTAGATCTTGAATGTGATGGATAGCTTTGTGAACACATGAAGCTGGAGCATTTACAGCAGCACAGCTACGTTGCTTGCAGGGCAAGCCCCCCAAAATGTTTTCCTTCATCCCTAAAAGTATTCCAAAAAAGGGGGGGGGGAATGCAAGCAATAAATATTTTTAAAGTTTTACAAGTTACAAAGAATGTGTGATCACTACATTTTATAACTAGATGTCACACGGAATCTTGTATTTCAAGCTCCCAACACCTTTTTCTTTCTTAGAAACCAGGTACAATAGGCACCAATTTGGATCAGGATGGTGGTGGGAAGATCTGTCACGCTGGAAGAAGTTAGGATGCTGACTCGGGGCCTCCATGGTATTGCCTCCACTGGTAGCCAATGTAAACCAGAAAATGAAGCATTGCAGGTACTTGTGTGCTATGCCAGGCCATCTGCCAGCAATGCACTCACTATGGGCCTCCTGCTGTGCCAGCCTGGAGCTGGTGTAGCAAAAGATTGTGTTTTTACTGCTCCTCCACCTTTTACCTTGTCCAGTGTGAGCTACAGGTCTTCAAAGGTGGTGGTGGCTTCACCACTCCATTCGGTCTTGCTGCTCCTGGCCAAAATTCAGGATTGCAGCCAATTGCCATAAAAAAATAAATAAATTACAGGCTTGTCATGCAGCCCTATGCAGTTCAGTGGGACTTTGGTGGGATCTACAGTGGTTCTCAAATGCCTTGGTACTCAAACAACTTCGAACCCAAATGCTGCAAACCTGAAGTAAGTGTTCTGGTTTGCGAACTTTTTTCAGAAGCCGAACGTGCTCCGTTCTGAGTGTTAAACTTCCAATTTGAGTGCCACACTTCCGTTTTGAGTGTTACACTGCTGACTGAAGTTTTTCACTTCAGTTTTGAGTGCCACACTTTCATTTTGAGTACCACACTTCTGTTTTGAGTGTTACGTTGAGTTCTGTCTGTCTTTGCTAATTTTGCATTTTTGTTTTCGAGGCTTATTTGTTTTGTTTTTCTGTGTGGAACCCAGTTCAGCTACTGATTGATTGATTGTGTGACTGCAGTACATTGTTTATTGCTTTCATTTTATGGACCAATGGTCTCGTTAGATAGCAAAATTCATGTTAAATTGCTGTTTTAGGGGTTGTTTTTAAAAGTCTGGAATGGATTAATCCGTTTTGCATTACTTTCTATGGGAAAGTGCACCTTGGTTTTGGAACGCTTTGGTTTTGGAACTGACTTCCAGTATGGATTAAGTTTGAAAACCAAGGTACCACTGTACACACATATAAAAACTGTTCTGAAAAGCGCTTTTAAAAATACATTGAATTTTCCATCGCCATCAAGTGTCACATTGTATATAGCACTTATAACACACTTAAAATGTTTTATTTGCAGTTATATAGCTGAGTCCTTACTCTCAGGTAAGAATATACAGTCTACAGCTTTTGCTGTTAGGTATATATTTCACCCTCTATGGCTAACAGCAACTTGCAGGGAGCATCAGGATTAGGGCCCTGACATGGAGAACAAGTGTCTGACTACCCTGACCCAATATTTTGATCCTAATTCAAATTAGGCCCCACAATCTGAATGAATGAGAATGACTGAATCAGAATAGAAAAGATGTGGATGGTTTTCATGTAATAATTACTCTGACTCTTAGTTTCCAGTTCCAATCAAATTTCACATACATGTAATAGCCCAGACTTCACACTTATCACTCCCTAGATCTAGGGAACCATGTACACCGGTCCAGGTTATTAGTCTTAAAGACTGAGGAAATCATAGAAATCATAAAACCATAGAGTTGGAAGGGGCCACGACAATTATCTAGTTCAACCACCTGCAATGCAGGAATCTTTTGCCCAATGTGGGGCTCAAAGCCATGACCCTGAGATTAAGAGTCTCATGCTCTACTGACTGAGCTATCCCTCAGGTAAAAATCCAACATCAAGGCAAGCCAAGCTGGAAGTAATAATCCCAAGAGAACAGTATTAAGGGGCAACAGCAAAAGTGGGGATAGATACTATGGAGGGAGGATACAACCAAAGTACTGCATATACAAATACACACACACAAATTCAAAAGTATCAGGGAAAAAGAGAGTTTAAATCTGTTCAAAACTTTAAAGAAATGCAAATTGTACTAAGTTCCAAGAAGCAGGGCGGAAATACCTTCTGGTTTTTGGCGGTTATCCTTGGAAGAAAGTAATGACATTTCAGTCATTGTTGCCCACAGTTCTTGGCAGCCTAGTTTGGTTTTTTTAAAACAACAAAACAAATAGATAAATATACAATTATAATGTACTGTATTCAAAATATGAACATGCAGCATTGCTAGTATAATTCATATTTTCCATTTTTAAAAGCCATTGGATTGTCAAAATCTGCTTATTAATTATTCCAAGCACCAAAAAAAATAGATATAAGTGAAAGAGAAATGAGTACACAACTGAGGCTTTACTTTTGTTTTCCTCTGTTGCAACTCTCGGTGCAAAGCAGCTTGTCTTAAGAAAACGAGAATAGCTGCATATACACAAAAGTGGAAGTGGAAGTAAAGCTTGTATTCTGCACCCTCCCTCCTATCAGCAAGAGTGGTTGATCCCAAAGACAAATACATAAGCTCTAAACTGGTTCTCATATTGGACAATTTCTTAGGAGCTGAGTAGCAGGCTACAGAGTTGCAAACAACCCTTGATATAAATCAGAAGCAACGTTGTAAAATCAGTACAGTACTGTACTAGGACTTGTTTGTTAAATTACTCAGCGTTTAATGTTGATCCCACCCCTTCACAGCTGGGAAAATAACTGTAACATAAATTATTCTTTCCACTTTAAAACAACAACTTTGCATTGCCCTTTTTATTAAATCTGGCATTTTGGGACAGTAGCTTAAGAAACAATGGGATGTGTTTCTTATTTAGGATAAGTAGAGGGAAATACATTGTTTCAACCACAGGATGCATTTTGCATTCAGGAAATGACACTCAGGAAAGAGGTGAGAATAAAATACAGAGCACTACTACAGGTGCATAGTCTCGTCAGGTATGCTATGCAAATGCTTCTACATTCTATTTCACACTTCATTAAATAAAATTAAATAGTCAGCAACACACATATACAACATTCTAAATTACTTAGTTTCTTCAAACTTCCCTAAGATATGGATTTAAATACATTAAATATAGAACAGAAATTTCAATAGAAAACTGAGAATTTAGCACTAAAACAATTCTTCATTAACAGGAAAGCCTAATTCCACACGATTGCTTTTAAAATCAAGTTACAATGGCTGTGTGAAATGGAATGCTAAACCATAGTTTAGCGTTGTGAAAATGAGATTAGGTGAACCTCATGATCATACACCAGAAGAGCCCCATCAGAAGATCTTAGGGTTCAAAGTAAAAAAAAAAAAAAAAAGGAATCAGGACCCAGGTTGTTTACGGCTTTGTGAATTCACACAAGAACTTTGAACATGACCTAGTAGCAAATCCACAACCAGTACAGCTCTCTCAGCAAAGGAGTAGTATTCAGTCAGTAAGTAACCTTCTCCTGTAAGCAGTCTAGCTGCTATATTCTTCACTTGTTGCAGATTCCAGACCAAATAAAAGAGATGCCCCACACAAACTGAATTCTCTATGGACCACTGTGATCAGGCTCTCCTAGTCAAGGAATGGTTGCAGCTGGCAAACTAGCCAAAGCTGATATGTAGAAGGCACTTCTACTCACAGAGGTCACTTAAGCCTCTAGTGTCAAAGATGGATCAAGGAGTACAAGTTGGAAATCTGGTCCTTCAGAGAGAGCTCCATCCCATCCAGAATAGGCAATTGGCCTATATCCTGAACATGGGAACCAACCAACCAACCAACCAACCAACTACAAAGCCTATGTTTTTCCAAGATTCAAGCTCAGTTTATTCACCCTCATCCAGTCCACCTTTGCATCCAGGCATCAATCCAGTGTTTGCCCAGCTTCTCCCAACTTAGATATAGTCTGGAGGTGTAACTTTTTTTTACCGTATGTTGAAATGTATTCAGCCTTACCAAATGCTTTGCTTCGGCTTTGAATAAATTACTGCAGGTCAGGCTGTGGTAGCATGTTTGAACAGTTATCTCTTCTATATTTTTAATTGAGTGGCACAAATTAAAAGAAAAATTAGATACAATTATCTTTTTTGGCATTTGAGTATTTAAATATTTTGTGCATATTTCAGCATTTGATCATTAATTTTCTTTTAAATTCTCTGCCAATAATTGCTCACTGTTTTAAAGGATCACAGTGATGTGTGATTTGTACAAACATATGGAGCAATTATACTTAAACTAAGTTTCAATTTTCAGTTACTAAGGCAACCAGTGCATCCAGAAAAAAAAGTCTAGCTAAGGCAAGCCAGTATCTGCATCAATATGCCTTTTGTTCAAAAAGAATGTTAATACTGGTCCACTTCACAAAAATGTTAGGATTAAGAAAACATAGAAAATTGTCATATCTGCAGGTGGTAAAATGGTTATGTTGGAACTGGAATGAAGTTATGTTTTGTATCTACTCTGAAATTTAGATGGATGCATATATGTGAAAATGCTTAATTGAAGTAAGCCATGCAAACAAGCTATTCTGAAATAACAAAGCTTAATATATATGGGTTAGCTAAAAATTCTCATGTACCAGTCATCAACAGAAGGTGGATTTGACTCAACCTACTCACTATGAATGCCTCCCTTGTTCTGTTTTAATGGTAAAGGAGCGGACATGAGAGGTGTCGGAACCAAGTTCCGGGGAGTTTCAGCTGAAAAAAGCCCTGTAAGGTCATTTTAAAAATGAACATAGTAGACCTTTCTTTCAATAAGTTAAACTGTTTTAACTATTCTACACATAAAAAGGTAAAGGACTCCTGACAGTTAAGTCCAGTCGCGAGCGACTCTGGGGTTGTGGCACTCATCTCGCTTTACTGGCTGAGGGATCTGACATTTGTCCGCAGCTTTTCCGAGTCATGTGGCCAGCATGACTAAGCCGCTTCTGGCAAAACCAGAGCAGCGCACGGAAACGCTGTTTGTCTTCCCGCCGGAGCGATACCTATTTATCTACTTGCACTTTGATGTGCTTTCGAACCAATAGGTTAGCAGGAGCTGGGATCGAGCAACGGGAGCTCACCCCATCACAGGGATTCGAACCGCTGACCATCCGATCAGCAAGCCCTAGGCTCAGTGGTTTATTATTCTACACACATATATAGAAGCAAAAAGCAAAGTAATCTGACTATGGATCCTTATACAGCCAAAATGTAATGTTGTATATAAATTTTGTTGCTTTGTTTGGATATATGTGATACATACTGTAAGAACATTTTCAGACTGCTCAATTTAGTGATACTATTCCCCCTCCCACTGGTTAATAATAATAATAATAATAATTTATTATTTATAACCCGCCCATCTGGCTGAGTTTCCCCAGTCACTCTGGGCAGCTTCCAACAAAATATTAAACTACAGTTGTCTGTTAAACAATAAAAGCTTCCCCATATATATATTAATTAGTTGAATTTAAATATTCATAGTAAAATGTGACATTGATCAAATATGAACCATCAGGAAATCAGCCTTCAAACTCACTTTTATACTCTGGTCAGAGAAAGAAGTAAGTGTTATTTGGTTAAATACCATTAGACCTAGTTCCAGCTGCACAAAAAAAAATTGAAGAATGCTAAATGTTCAGATGCTATAAAAAAGCAGCCTCCCTTCATACCCACCAATATCCTTTTGAACAGTGTTTACCTGTTAAATTTCTTTTTGACTCTTAATTATTTCTTTATACAAAAGCATCTTCCGGTGAGGCAAAATGTGAGCTTATCTCATGGCTCCAGTTTGGTGCTTAACTATAATGAAATAACAAACACCTGATTCAACTTCATAGATTTGTAGCTCCAAAGGAACACGTAAATAATTTAGTCAGATCTATAATACATATACTGTATGATAGAATTTTCTCTTGATTTTCATCATACTCTAACATTTACCTTTAGGGAGGGAAACAAAACACGTAATATAGGACGACACTTGATCACTAAAAGAGAAGCCTGTTTGTTTGCCACCACACTGGACAAAAAGAACTGTGCACAATGTGTTGGCATTGTAAAAATGTATGTGAGGTGGATCCTGAAAAAGCACAAAGAACCACAATGCCATGGAACAATACAGAATTATGGAGTACAAAAACACTGTGCACCTGTTCTCTAATTTAAGGAATAGTGAGCATTACTGTGTAAGAATATAATTGAGCTTCTCAGCAAAAAAATAGCACTGGTATACACAATAACTTCCCATTCTGAAAACATATAATATTACCACAACACTTTGCCACAGAACATGAGGCGGGAAAGAGAAACAGAGAAAAAGACTCCAAGTTAGCAAAGAGGGGTAAACATTTATCAGTAGAGGCTTACCTTACCTTTTCTTCAGAAACTCATTGAAGCTTTTAATATGGAATGCATCAGACATGAACCTACACAGACCTTTAGATCTTCATTTGAGTCTCTTATCCAAGTTCCCCCTCTGAGGAAGGCTTGGAGGATGGTGACAAGGGAGAAGACCTTTTCTGTTGTGGCTCCCCATCTGTAGAATGAGCTCCCCAGCAAGGTCTGCTGGGCACCTTTGGTGACATCTACTAGGCACCAGGTAAAGATTTGTCTTTTTTCCCAGGCTTTTGATAAGACTAGGATGATCTTGTATACATCATTGCATACTGCTGAAACTTCCTGTGGCTGTTATGGAGGTTGCTGTTTTTTGTTCTGTTTTTTATATAACATATCTATTTGTGTTTTTCGCAGTATTGCAGGTCACTTGGAGAAATTCAGGTAACAAGTGACCAACCATTCTTAATAATGATAATGTAAATAGGGTGTTTCTGCTGTAAATGAGTACACTGCAACTCTTCCTAGTGCTCCAGCCAGATGCTAAATTCTTACAGCCAAATATTCAGCATGTTTAGATGGAAATAATTGGATTAACTGAGGGTGGCTTTCTGGTAAAGTCACTTATGACTGCAGTCTGTAGATTTATTGTTTCAGAATGGAAATACATACTGTACTGTTTTTACGAACCTACAATTCTTGAATATTCCTGTAGCCATCTGCTTTCTCCTGCAAATTCACCTCTCCTAGCAGGCTGATTTCTTATCTTGGGAGCTGAGATGGGGCAGGGAATGGGTTACAGTTTTATTTCAATCCACATTTTATTTATTTTTATCACCTGCTGGCTTATTGCTATTTATTGTTCTGCTGCTTTATTATTTATTTATGGCTTGTTTTAATGGACTTAACTGTTGTTTTAAACTGTTGTTTTTGTGTGTTTTATGATTTTGTACACCAGTGTGGGAGGGCATTATCCTAAAAGGCAGGCTATACATTTTTAAATAAATTTATAAGTAAATAATAAACAGCTGGGAAGGAATTTGCAGGGGGAAATCAGATATTGCTTATACACCTTCCTCTTTCACCTGCTGATTCAGCCCAACAATTGTCACCCTCATACCTGCATTAGTGCTATGAGGCAAACATTAGGTTGGAATCCCAATGTTTGCTTTGTAATATGTAATTCTGTCTCCAGTGACACAGCTACTTGCTTCAGCTGTGACTATTCAAATTATAACTTTGACAGCTGAATCACTCAGGTCAGGTACTCTAAGAAACTTCATCAATATTACCATTTGCTCCAGGACAACTGCAGCAGATGGATGACAGATATATCTCCTGCCCCTACTTCAGTGCTCCCCAAATGACCCAAGGCCGGTTGCCCAAGTCAGGCTGATTGCCTCCATCCAGCCACCAGGCCCTGTCAGTTCACATGGAATTCTGCCATCCATCAAGGTTACAAAAAATGATGATAGTCAGAATATAAAATCCTATCAAGTCCCTCTACCAGATGAGTGCAAGGAATTCAGTCTGGGCACCTCAGCTGTTAGAGACAGCTGTGTACAAACACTCTAAGCTAGCATGTGGAGAAAAAGGAAGGTTTAATGCACTAGAAATTTTGCAAAGAGGCTGGAATTCAGACAAAGGAGCAAGATCCCCATGCCTACTGACAAAACTAGGGAGTCCTACACAAATCTGCAAAGATGATTTCTGATTAGACAGCAGCCAGGCAGACACATCCACAAAGGGCTGACTCACAGGATATCACAGTGCCTTCATTCCCACATAACATAAACGAACAAACTTGTGGGCTCCCAGAGAGGAGATTACGTACAGCTTTCTTCCCCCCAGTTATTTTGCAGTTGCACTGTGCTGAGCTAAGCCATGTTTTGGCTTAGTCTGCTGTCTGAACCTGAGCTTGTGGTTTAATGGTCTCAGGCAAACCTTGAGCTGTAAAGCATAGGAGAAATCTTCCAGTGTTGATACTGCATTGGGTGAGTATTGTAATCCAAGAAATGCCTGTTGTAAATTTTTTAGTTGTGAGTACCTGATGCATCTAAACAGATGTAGTTGTATAGCATGGCTTGACTGTAGATGATGGATTTTGTGGTCTGTTCTAGGTGAAAGCTGGAAACATGTAAGTATGTGTAGTGGTCAGTTTCCTATATAAGGATTTGCTGGATTAAATGGGATTTATATTACTGTTGTTGTTGTTATGCCATTGCACAGTAGTTTCCAGAAAGTGCTCCTCTTGCATGGATTAGTCTACGCTCAGGTTGAAGATGGGGTGAAAGTTGCTGAAGTCTTGGTGGAACTGCACATGTGCCTCCTGTTCATGAATCAAGATGACAAAGATTCTCAATGTATCTCAAGTAGAGGACAAGCTTTTGGGAACAGAAAATGAGCAAGAGTTATTACTGTAACATGGCCATGAAGATGCTTGCATACTGCTAAGCAATGGCCATGCATATAACTGCCATGCCACTGTGCTAAGTGGTAGCTAAGTATGTTGAAGACTCCATTAAGGATATTCCTGATAGTTTGCAGACCATCTTTGTTTTTGTAAAAAGTGCCTCAATGTTCATGGGAGCTAGGAATGGTATTTTCCGGGGAATTGCCAATAGATACTAGTTTCCTCAGGAAATCTGGGATGTTCTGTGTGCAACTTGGAGTGCTGGTGGCGAATACAGTCTATATAACTAGAAAACCCTACTGTAATGGCACCGATGCCTTATACTATGGGGTACCCAAGGTTGCCCGATCTGTGTATTTTGGGAAGCAAACAGAAGATGCTAGTGGTTCCTCAGATGTGTTTCTATAGATTTGGTCTTACTCACCTGTAGGAAATTCCTTCATCAGCTTTTGTGGTTCCTTCTGGTATTCCTCAGTGGGATCTGAGGATATGAGCCTGTAAAAGGTGGGGATGGAGGGTGTAGTGGCTAGGAGATGAAGTTATAAATCAGAAAGCCTCCCATTTTAATTTATCAGATTTGTCCTGGAATGGGTAGATCTGGTTTTAATGGGGGTGGGGGTGGGGATACAGACTAGCATTTGGATGCTACCAATGCTATGTGCTCCCCCGCCTGGAAGCATCCTAACTTTTTACCATTGTTGTAAGGACTGCACGTAGATGATACAGGCAAAGCACTTCAAAGACTTGGAAATACTACACAATACAGTTTTTCTTGTTGTTGTCATTGTGTGCCAATGGTGCATAGAAAAATCCTACCCCAGCCTTTCAGACTCATTTTCAACTGAATCATAGAATAATAGAATTGCAGAGTTGGAACTGAGTCAATGTAGGAATCATTTGCCCAACGTGCGACTCGAACCCACAACCCTGAGATGACAAGTCTCAGGAGCTACCGACTGAGCTATTCCAGGTCGACAAAGCCTGCAAACTGGAAATACTTTTGTCAGGCCCAAAACACGTTTGGGGATATCCCCTCCTAGGGGAAACACCTGGAAAGATCAAGTGGCATTGTGGCCCTTAAGTTACGAAAGGGTGGGAGGAGGAAGGAACTGACTGTACAGAGAGCTAAACTCTGTCCAAACTACCCTGACCCTCCCCAAGGAGCTCATCTTTGTGCTTCGAATGACACTTCTGAGAGCCAAGCCCACTGTGCACAGGTCAAGCACCTTCAGGGGGTCATGCTGCCAAAAAGGTGCAGTGTACCTTTCCATGGGCATAGCCAGGATTTCTTTGGGGGGGGGGGGGGAGCAGCCAAAGTTCTTGAGTTTTTTTGGGGGGGATCTATCTGGCCCCCCCCAAGGGACACTGGTGGTGCTGTGGGTTAAACCACAGAGCCAGGACTTGTCGATCAGAAGGTCGGCGGTTCGAATCCCCACGACGGGGTGAGCTCCCGTTGCTCGGTCCCTGCACCTGCCCATCTAGCAGTTTGAAAGCACAAAGTGCAAGTAGATAAATAGGTACCGCTCCGGCAGGAACGTAAACGGCGTTTCTGTGCGCTACTTTGGTTTGCCAGAAGCAGCTTAGTCATGCTGGCCACATGTACGCCGGCTCCCTCGGCCAATAAAGCGAGATGAGCGCCGCAACCCCAGAGTCGTCCGCGACTGGACCTAACGGTCAGGGGTCCCTTTACCTTTTTACCTGCCCCCTACCCTCCTTTGGCTACACCATGTACCTTTTGGGGGCTAGCCAGGGTTTCCCAAACTGGGGTCTACTGTTGTTGGACTACAATTCCCATCATCCCTGACCGCTGGTCCTGTTAGCTAGGGAAGATGGGAGTTGTAGTCCAGCAACAGCTGGAGACCCAGGTTTGGGAAACCCTGGCTAGGCTATCTATGCCTTGGCCCGTTGCATTCCCGCCGCAGCAGACAGGTGCAGATTCAGGCAGCAACACCATCCCGTCTTCGCAACTTCAAAGCTCTGCTCCCCCCTCCCTTCCGCGGAGAGGGCGGGGCGCCGCTCCTCGCCTTCCCCCCCATCTGTGGAAGGAAGCTCGAGCCCTTCGCCTCGTCCGGCGGCTCGTCCTGCTGAGCCCGCGCGGAGACTCACCGGCCCCGATCCCGCCTCGCGCTCCACGCGGCCTTCCCCTCCTCCCCCGGCGGCGACGAGCGGCGCGTCCTTCGGCAGGAGTTCGTTATTCTCGTCGTCTCCAGGGCGACGGCTGCGTCGAAGAAGCGTGGGCTACACTGCAACACACACACACACACACACGCCCCCCCCCCGCAGCCTGAGGGTCTTTGGCCCTTTCCTGTGCTTGCATCTTGCCAAACACTGATGCCTTTTCCTCTACTAACATATAAACACTAGATTCTGTTATTTTGATGGAATAGTCCCCCCCCCAACGGTTAACCCCATTCTAGTTGCTTCTTCCGACAGAAAGTGTGTGCTCGCAGACGCGTTTGCACACGCAAACTGCACACATGCCATGCACATTATTTGCTCTTCCATGAGAGCTGAGTGAAAGCCAGACCCAGTAGGATGGGAACGGATCCTCCTGAATTTGCATGCCTTAATAACCGTGCTGTTAAAAGCCACGAGGAAGAAAGTGGAGTAGATATAATTGTCACTGCTATTAGACAGCATTCAGATATTGTTAGGGCATGTCGCATTATCTGCATTTGCAGTTTAGAGGCTGCAAGGGTAATTTAGCTCTTAACACTTCTTGTTATCGCTTATCTGTGCGACGCTCCAGAAAGGAGAAAGCATTGCCTTTTGCGTTGCTGTGTTTTGGAGCGCACGGCAAGGTTGCCTACGTGTAGACAGAAATATACATTGACAGAAACAGTGCCTTGAAGGCTAAATGGCACTGTGGGTTAGTGCATAAGCTTTTCATGTTGAGAAACCTATAGCAGGCATCCACACAATTATTTTTGGGGTCACAAATAGCAACCTGTTTAAATATATGTCGAAACCAACACGTTTTGAATATTTTAGATAGCCCCCTTGCCTGCCCACCCCAATCAAATTTAAGTCCTGTGTTGGTTTAGTAAGACTACATAGCAAATACCACAGAGCCACAATTGCCAAGTATCAGAAAAAACATAGATCCAAGGCAAGGAATCTTCATAATTTTTACATAGGATGACTACAAATTGATCAACAAATCACAAGGCACTTCTGTGGATGTAGAGGTGGCCTATGATTTGGTGGTGGTTTTAAGGGGATGCCTTGTAAAAATTATGAGACACCATAAAGATTGAGTGGCCTCAGATTCTGGTTGCATCATGGCAGAACTGAAAAACACTGGGTCCTTAATGTTTGGGGTTTAGTCAATGGAGACAAACATACTCTGTGATTTGATACTGGGTGAGGACCTGTGAAAAAATTATTCCGTTTCAAGAGGATCCAATTTACTGACTCTTTTGTGTACATGTGCTTCCTCGCTCTTACACCGCATTTCTGTGGCATCCCACTTTCTCTCCCTGCGTTCCCAAATGGCCCCTCTTTCCTCCTTCCCCATCCATAGCTCTGCTCCAGGTGGGCCCACCCCCTCTACAAGGCAAATGGGTAAAACCACAGAGCTCCAGGGCTAGATGTGTAGCTTTTCGTTCAACTAACCCAGACCACCAAAAGCCTAGCACTCCAACACTATTGCCCTATTGCACTGTGGGCTGACTGTAGAAGCTGTTCATCTAGACCAGCGGTTCTCAACCTGTGGGTCCCCAGATGTTGTTGGACTACAACTCCCATCATCCCTGAGCTCTGGCCTTGCTAGCTAGAGGTGATGGGAGTTGTAGTCCAACAACATCTGAGGACCTACAGGTTGAGAAAGGCTGATCTAGACCCAAACCTGCAAGAAGGGATTACTTGAACCTCTCATCCACCATGCAGTATGAGAGTTTGGGGTGGTGGCTACTGGGATGAGACTTACCTGCCCTTAAACTGTTAGGGGCTCTCCCCAATCTGCAGCTTAAAAAGTCCTTGGGAAGGGAGGAATTCATCTGGATCACTGATTTTCTTCCAGTACAAATTAATCTCTCCCACCACAGATTCTTCTGGATTTAGTAGTCAGAGTCTTTAAGAGATTTGGAGTGGGTGAGGAATTAGCGTCCCACAGACATGTATATTCCCTAATCTCCCTCAGATTTGGTAAACTGCTGTTAGAGGCTCAAGCAACCCAATTTCCTCCCATACCTTTTCTGCTTTTCCTCTCTTTCAACAAAAATGATGTTTGGCTGCCTTCAATATTCTAGGACTCCTTCAGGCCACTGGGGATACTTAGTTGAGCATCCTTGTTGAGCTGAGCTTCACATCCCCTTTTATTTTTAGATCAGAGACTAATATTTTTCTGCATACCAGCAGAGTCCCCCGAGTACCCAGAATCTACTAACTTGTCTGAAAGGGGGCCTGGTTTCACTGCTGTACTGATAGGCCTGGGAACACCAAGTGCACTGTAGACATAATTAACTATAATAACCGAAGAAAGGATGTTAAAGAATATACCTGTCTATGTGTTCTTTTGCAATTTTTACCTGCCATCATATCTGGTCTTTCTTTGGTTTTTAAATATTCTAATTTCCATTCCTATTTTTTTACTATGTCTAAAGAGATGAAAATGTCCGCTACATATCTGTGATATTGTATGCAGTCCTAATAAATTTATGTCATGGGCAGCAGCAGGAAATAAGAAAAATTGCTGAATGTATGCAGTCCTTAGGACGCTAACTTTTTTTCCTAAAAAAAAAAAAAAGGGTAGGTCTGAGAACTCTTTGACTGTGACACTCCTCCCTGAAAAAAGTCAACTCCAGAAACAGAAGCAAACTTAATGTTTTAATAAGTAAAAAAGAAAAGAAAAAAAGACTATATAATTTTCAGTGCCACCTGAGCACTCTAATTACTTTGGTCTATCATTAAGATTTTTCTGAAAGCATTGTTTGGTTGGAGTTGTGGGCTAGACAAAGGAACCTTGCATGTCTTCTCACAAGTTCTATTGAGTTCAATGCGGCTTACTCCCAAGTAAGTGGGTATATGTCAGATCACGCTCATACCTAATTGTTGCATGGACAAAGGACTTTAGTTGTAAAGAACTCTCTTGATAGTTCTGTGGTATCTTGATATCCATCTTTTTGCAATGATTCCAGGGTTGATAACCATTTTTCCAGGAACAAGCACTGTGCTTTTATAGGGTTTTATAGACAAGTATGATGTTATACAAATAAGTATACCAAGTTTTCTCATGTCATTTGGATATCACAAAAATAGCATAATCAATGTGGAAAAATATCTACAGCATACGTTTTATCATTAGTGGTCAATGTATAAATTCTTGGTATATGAATTGGTATAAGCAATTAGAAAGAAGAAGAAAAGAAAAATGGTGGGAAAGGGGGAGTGGTGAGTGGGTTGGGATCAGGTGGTTATGCTTCTGTTATTCTACTTAGTGTGTGTGAGGGGTTGTGTCAGCGTTACTTGTATGGGTTCTCTTACTATTCACTTGTTGTATTTCCTTGGTGGTGAGAGGGGTTAGGCGTGGCTTAGGGTGTGGTTAGTTGTCTTTGGTTGTCTTTGTTTTTGTGTGTGAGCAGGGTGTGAATGCGTATTTTTGAATCAGGTTAGCCAGATTGATTCATATGCTGTTGGGGGATTCTTGTTGTCTTGTTGGGCTGTGTATGTGACAAAGGGGAACCAAACCGGGGTGAAGGCGTCTTCTTCTATTTGTCCCCGTGTCAGTGTGCTTTTGAGTTGGGGGGGGGGGCAGAATTCAACAGGTACTGTTTGAAGATTGCTACACCCCCATGCAGCTCCTCAAGCTACAAAGAGATTCTGTTGGGGGAAAGATGGCAATTATGCGTAATTTCCATTAATAACAAGCAAACAATATAGGATATGGGTTCCAAAGTTGTGGTGTGTGGATGACCAGTGCTCTGCAAGCTTCATCTGGGTGACCCATGGTGTGTTTGTAAAAATACCATAATCATGAAGCAATTGGCTCCGTATATCACAACTGCTACAAAGGCAGTAAAATCATTATGTGATCTGCAAAGACCCTCAGCAGTTTTCAAGTGGTCTGTGGGGGGAAAGTTCAGGAACTACTGACATAGAATAAGATATAAGCAAAATACTGTGATGTAACAACCATTTTCATTAGTGTAGTCATCATTCATCAAAGCCAATAGGGCTGCCCTCATGTAGTGATCACTGAAGCAGTATTTAAAATTATTTGAAGGTTCCTGCTTCACTAAAGTTTTTCATAAGAATTCACAGATAGACAGCATGATTTTTTGTCTTGAGACTTAAGCAATAAAATTCTATCAGCACAATAATTCTGTAGACCTGTAATGGCCAATTTGTAGAGTCTTAAAAGGAATGTAATAAATGACTAAGTACAATAAGCCTTATGGTTTCTAAAAAGAATGCTTGTGCCACTGTACAAAAATGATAAGGAGCAATTTTAATCAGAAAGCAGCTATGATATTCACATTTAACACAGCAAACTGTGGTTCATAGGTATACACTCACGATCCTTCTTACTGTTATGCTTCCAACTCTCAGCTTCATTACATGTAGATATAAAACCATAATATGCATGAGGCAAATGCCATGTTTTCTGCTATATGTATGTTACAGGAACATACCAAAGCTGGGGTTGGTCACAACACCTTGCTGTATCCACAAGCAGTGGTGAACATACATTTGCCATCATATAGCATGTCTTCAGATATGATGAAATCTGCTCTTATATAAACTTCTTTCTCTCAAAAGAAAGAATGTTGATGTCTCAGATTGTGATATACAGGTGTCTAACTGAGGCAGGTCTAGACAGGAAACCTACATACTGTATTTTCCCATGTATAAGACTATATTTTTTCCTAAATTTTTGAAGTTTAAAATAAGGGGTTGTCTTATACACGGATGGTGCATAGTGCATTTTCTTAATTTTTAGTTTAAAAAAGTAGGGATCGTCTTATACATGGAGGCGTCTTATACATGGAAAAATATGGTAAATGCTCTCTCCAGCAGTGCTTGCCCATAACAGCTACTCTATTGTACTTTTATCGCATTTTTGGTCAATATTTCTTAATTATTATTAATGTAGGAGAATAAACTGTCAATAAAGAATAATGAGCCTTACAAACAAGACTTATGCTAAACTGCAGAGGGAAATGACCTTTTTGTTCTTCCTAATACTTAATAATATACATTCATCTTCAAAGGTTACTTTATTTTCCATAGTATGATTCAGGAAATTAAACAAATAAGGTTTATATATAGATAGAATTCTATTATATATAGAATTCTATTGCATTTTGTGCTGCACAGCCCTCCCCTACTTTACAAATATATAGCAAATATCAAAAAAGAAATGAAACTAATTTAGCATTGGAGCTCCCCAGAGTGCCTTACGGGTAGGGGTGGGGGATGCACCAGCTCAGGTGGAGAGACAAGGTAATCTGGAGTGAGGAAACAGCTGGTGGAGGAAAAGTTAATTATAAAATCACTCGGCACTCTTTCCTTGCTATAAAATGTCCCATCCATACTCCCCCAGAAGGAGCTGTATGCAGTTTGGGGATACATCTGGATCCATTGCCATCATTAGAGATGCAGGTGGCCTTGGTGGCATGGAGTGTCTTCCATCAGCTACGTCTGGTGCCACATGGTTCTGTGTTGGGCGTTCAACGTCTTTATAAATGACTTGAATAAAAGAATTGATATGAAGCTCATCAAATTTGTAGACACCTGGGACAGGTAGCTAATGCTGCAAAAGACAGGATTTAAGATGGTTTTAACAGATTGGAGAACTGGGCCAAAACTAACAAAATGAATTTCAATGGGGCAAATGTAAAGCACCTAGGCAGGAAGAAGATGGGGGGCACCTGGATTGCCAGTAATACATGTGAAAAGGATCTAGGGGTCTTAGAAAACCACAAGCTTAACATGGGCCAACAGTGTGATGCATCACATAAAGCTAATGCTATCCTAGGCCACATCAAAGCAAATTACAGTGTTAACAATATTATTATTGAATTTGATATTCTGGAACTACAAATGAAGTTAGGATAGACATATTGGACAAGCATCTAATGTGAGCTTTCAAACTTTTTTAGAGCTCTTTTTCTGACAGATTGCTATAACGGTGCATAATAAGCGCCCGATGAGAATGGTATATGACCCTTCTCAAAAAATGGTGGTGGGGTCAATTCTTCTCATGGAATCTTTTCAGAAGGTCCTTATTCTAGCAGTTCAAGCCCTACTGCTTCTTAATAGGGCTTCTTATGTTTGGCAGAGAACAAGTGAGGGATTGTAAAGCAATTTGGAGGTTAGTAGGGGAAAATCTCTGAAGAACAAATGTCTAGAACACACAAACCCCCAGAGGCAAAAATTACATAAAGTGGTATCATTTAATCATAAACAGAGTGAGAGAGAAAGGGATCAGGGAGAGGGCTGGGTGATTTTGTGATGGGGAACTTGTTGACCACCAGACCTTGTTGGATTCCAACACCCATCATTTCTGACCATTGCGTATGATGTCTGTGGCTGATAGGAATAGTAGTTCAGCAACATCTGGAGGGTCAAAGGTTCCCCATCCCTGTTTTAGACAAAATACGTTTGTCACTTCTCTGATTTTAATCTTGTAGATTATGTCATTTCTTTAGAAATGTCAAATCAGCACATGGAACTTGCAATTCTGTTAGGCAGATACAGATCAAAAGTTAGAATGCTAAAGAAAAGAAACGTCAGCTATAATTAATACATAAATTACTCTGTGACAGTGTCACCTTTTATTTTGGAGCAACAATAATATATTAGACGATATTAATAATGTCTTCAGAAGAATAGCATGTCAGCTGCACCCCCACATTCCCAAATCAGGAAACTGTTTGGCTTTGAAATGAAATACATGCTTCTCTGAAAAAGAGCTTTTCACAGTTTGAGTCAACAGATTCTGAAACATACTGAAGCAATTAAAGAGGGAGAAAATATACTGTGAGAATAAGATTCCGGAAAGCTATTAAAATCTAGCCTTTGGTTAAAAAAGAAAGAAAGGGCAAAGTCTTTATTTTCTATATGAAATATTAATCTGAGAATGGGAAATCGCCAGTGTAACAAATTGAGTAATGTTTGCAGTGCTAAAAGTAAACTGAGATTCTGAATTTTAAACATAAAAGTGCCAAAATTTTATTGTGTATATTATTGTGGATCACATTTCATCTATTGTGTTTTAGTACAAATTACAAAATAAAGGGGGGAAATTCATGTGAAAATGAATTGTTGCATTGCTTCCACATGCGCCTAACTTGCAGCTCAGCCCAACTGTGCTGCATTGACTTCAGCAGCTTTGTAGTGCCATGGTAAGTGTAGGTGGAGCTGCGCAATGTGTCAAAAGTTTTGTGAGTTCCATCACTCATTCACAACAGTTTGGCCATGCAAAGTAGCTCTTACTTCCATCTAATGTTTTAGGGACTGGCATTTGAAAGAATACTGGTATGCAAAGGACCCTTGCACTCATTTTGTTTTACTTGCAGTATGGCATGGCAATAATTTACTATCTTAAGTTGATAACATTATATTAATAATTTATAATCTTAAGATAGCACACTATAAATATCTTAGATATTTATAAATATCTAAGAGAGAGATTTTAGTTCTATTTTCTCTGTAAGATACTCAATTTTGCATGCTCTTTCCTTGATACAGATAGACATTTGGTCTTAATGAATTCAGAGCAGACATGAACCATGAAGTAGATTATTTTTTACTGTCCATTTTTAATAATTATGACTGATACACTTTACTTATCATAAATGATAGCATAATTGAGGGATAACAAAATAATTTTAATAATTCCAACTTGCCAAATGAGTTGACATAGCCAGGAGGCTATAAAAGCAATATTATCTTTTTTAATAGGCATTAAAATTCTTTTATTCCCCAAAACAGCCTTTCTAACAGGTTTTTATTCTAATTAGTGAGTCTAACCTAATAGCCAGTTGTTTGAATAATTGACCTATAAAGCCTACAGCCCACAAACCTTTATTACTTGTTATATACTCTCTTACAATATACCTTATAGTTTTGTCTTCCTGTCCTTGCTATAACCCCTAAGACCCTAGAAAAGAAACCATATAATACAACCACTGATTGTAGCTTAAGCTGCTACATTTAAAAACATATTTTTACTGGCTGATATAAATTGTTACCATCAAAATTGTTTCAATAATGTAAGTTTAATTGTTCCAAGTGAAAGACTAACTTTATACAAATATACAATTAAATGTTTGTATTTATATTTTCTTTGTGAAGCAGGTAATACACCAAACATGTATCATTTGAAGTGTAATTAAACAATGGGGTTGACTGTACAAATATACAAACATGATACTGTGTCTTCACAGGTACAAGAGGTATGCTTTCAAATGTAAGTCACATGAACTATATTGAACAACTGCTGAGGACTAAGGCATTGGTTCCCAACCCTGCCCCCTCCCGCTCCCCAGTCCACTTGAAAATTGCTGAGTCTTGGTGGATCACATAGTGTTTTTTTTTTGCCAGTTATAGCAACTGTAATGTGCAGTGCTAGGTCAGGGGTAGGCAACCTAAGGCCCATGGGAATTCATTCATTTCCCCCCCTAAAATATAGTCCGGCCCACCACATGGTCTGAGGGACGGTGGAGTAGCCCACGGCTGAAAAAGGTTGCTGACCCCTGTGCTAGGTGCTGTATGGTTTTTTAATTGTATTTTTATTGCTTCTTTTATTTCTTATATTGTATTTTACTGTACTGCAATTTGAATTCCTTAGACTTCATTAAAATTCAAATTGTAGCTGTTTTTCATGAGACACATTGCGAACCACCTGAATAAAGCTTGCCATGAACCCTAGTTTGGAAACCCCTGGGCTAGGCCATATCGAGGAAGACTTGCAGAACGTTGGGGGTAATGGTCACATTTCTTATTTACATCAGCAGACATGCTGCTTCTATTTTCTAACTTTCTGTCTGATATCTGAAGTAACTCAGTGGGGGCCCCTTAGCCAAACAGGCCAATAATAATAATAACAACATGTTTACACGACCAAATTAATAAAGATTTTTAGTTCATTAACTAGGTTGCCTTAATTGATTAATATTTAGAAGACCAATTAAAGATTCAGTGCTATCAAACCTCATTATGGGTTCTTTTTAATAAATTCTGACCCCAGAGGTCTGGCTCTTGTCTGCTTCTTCATTCTTGAAGGACTGTATCCATATGGTACTAAAACTATTTCACACTGGTGGGTGCCATATCCTCAACTCTCCCCATCTTTCACATAGGAAAAGTCAAAGCAAGCAAAAAATATAATTTCTTCTGCCAGCCTGTTGAAGGATGAAACAACTTCCAATAGGAGGAGCACAAAATCAAAGGAGCTTTGGTCAAGTGGCCCCAGTGAAAAGGTGCAGGGATATTCAATTGTCCACCCCTTATTGGAATAGGGTTGAAAGCATTGATCAGTTAATCAGTGAGATTAATGCTATGATTGGAATTTTAAATACAAACTCCAACCATAGCATTAATCTCACTGATTAACTGATCAATGCTTTCAGACCTAGCATAATCAACTTTTTCAAAAGCTAACAATCAGTCCTTGTGGTCCATTCCATTGAAATTATTATGCCCCCACAGCATTTGGCTGTGATCCTAAAAACATTTACTCATAATTACAGCACACTTCCTCAGCACCTTTGTCTGTCACAGATTTCCTCAGAATTTACCTAATGCCACACAGCTCAATTTTCATATATGTTTAATGTTTACCTACCTAGTCTTCAAGGCAATGTATAAAAACAAATTGCAAAATTATCTAGCATTAAAATGTTTATGTAAAAGTTGCTGCCATATATATATCTATATAGAAATAACATTTATTGTGCAATTGTATAGGTTTGGATGTGTTGCAATTCCACTGTTTGCCAATTACACTTGCATTGGGCTGTTGACTAGGCACCTTTAGGAAACACCTGGTGTCTAAGGAAAGGCAGTGGGAAGCAACCACTAAATGGTGACAGGAATGGCACTGTAACCGCCTCTGAAAAGTGAGTAACACAGCACTGCCTTGACACACGAGAATGCCCACTGAAATGTGTTCATCATAGGAGGGCACTGAGCTCTTTCAATGCAATACTGTACTGGGATGTATCAAGGCTTACTAAAAATAGGGGCAGGCAAGGGAGAGGAATAGAGATAAGCACAGTAAGGAAGAGTGAATGCCGAGAGGAAAAGGCTGGTTCCGTGCAAAGGAGGTACGTACAGTAACTGGCTTTTCCCTCCGCTTTAGTTCCAAGGGAAATGGTTGTGATCTTACTCTTCCCACAAACACACCAAGCGATTCTAGGGCCGTAGGGGGTGGAAGCTGTGGCAGAGCATCTGCTTTGCGTGCAGAAGAAGATCCCCTGGTTCGATCCCTGCCATTTCCAGGAGAAAGCCCAGAGAGCCACTGCCAGGCAGTTGCGGATCCAATAGACAATACTGAGCAGAATGGACCACTGGTCTGGCTCAGTAGAAGGCAATAGCTTCCTATGTTCCTAGCGTAGCTGGGGGCAGGGTGGGGTAGGCACCGAGGCCTCCCCGGGTCTGCGTACGCGTGTCCCATGCCAATGTGGCCAGCAGCCCCTTGCAGCTGGAACCTGCTCCTTGCTCCATCCCGTTTCTTCTGCTCACCTGTCCCCTCCCTCTGGACGGGGTTCTCCGAGGGACCGCAGAATCGTGGCGGCTACGGGGGGGGGGGGGAAGCCCCCCGAGAGCTGCCCCAAGCACCGCGCCACCACGAGAGAGCCAAGAGTGCCCAGGTGAGCAGGCAGAGGCAGCGGCCGCTCCTCGCCACCGCTTCCCGGGCTACGAGGCGAGGAGCAGCCCCACTGCCTCCGCCTCCTCGCCTGCGTTCGCTTTGTGGGCGGCCCGGAAGCTGGGACTGCCAGGCAGGGGGCGACGAGGACGGAGGGACAACAACCCGACCCCGGCTGGGAGCCGGGAGAGCTCCGTTTCTTTCTGACTACAAATCCCGGGATGCAAGATGCTGCCTTTAAGAACAAAGGGAAAGGAAAACGGAGCAGGAGCAGCCGCGTTGCACCTCGGGACATGTAGTCTTGTTGCCCGCTCTCTGTGCAAAGCGAAAGAGGGCGCGGGGGGGGGGGGCTTGAAAGGGAAAGCGGCGGAGGGGATTGGGAGTGGGTCGAAGCGAGGGTCTCCGGCAGCTCTCGCGAGATCTCGGGCAGCCCTTTCTTCCCTGTGCGCGTCTCGTGCGCTTTGCTCGCGAGCGCGGCGGCCTCGGCTGGGATGTTTTGTGCAGTCGCCATTCCCTGGCGTGACGTCATAGTGCATTGTTGTGACTTGCGTAGCGGAGCATCCCTCAAGCTGTCAGCTGTGTCGCCGCCGCCGCCGCCGCCGCTGCGGGAGCGCGAGCCCGAGCCTGCCCAGCCCCCCGCCCGCTCGCCGTCCCCGCGCCCCTCCCTCGGGGGTTCTCGGACTCCACGTCACCGCCTCGTTGTCTGTGCGGGACCCTCGGGCTCCCCCGCCCTCCCCCCGCCCCGTCCCCGCACGTTCCGTCCCGCCCCCGCCCCCCCTAGAACCATCTCAATGAGATGCAAACATGAAAGACAAGAGGAAGAAGAAGGACCGCACCTGGGCCGAGGCTGCCCGCCTGGTAGGTGCGACCGGAGCTTTGTGCATGCGGGGCCGGCCCGTCCGGCTGCTGTTCCTGCGGGCGAGCCGGGGAGGCGCCTGGCGCAGCCAGCCAGCCAGCCGGCCCCCTCCCGCCCCGAGCGCCTGCACATTGTTGCCGTCGGCAGGGGATGCTGCGCTGCGCCGGGGCAGCCCCTCCGGAGGCGCGGGACGAGACGGGAAGCGGAGGCTGCGTTCTCATGGAACAATGTTCCGTGCAGAAGAAGTCTCTGCGGAGCGGCTGCGCTCGGGGAGCTACTTTGTTCGTGGACTGCCTGACTGCATGCCACGTCCCGTAGTGAGTTAGTCCGCCGCCAGCCTGGAGGGAAGACCCTCCTCCGTCCGGTGCAGGAAGGCCGTGCGGCGAAGGGCCACAGGCGGGCGGGCGGGGAGGGGAGCTACGAAACACGCACATTGCCGGGCTCTGAGTTTCTGAATAGAGAGGTCGAGCTCCCTCCGCCTGCCCCCTCCTCCCCACCTCACTTGGTCAAGCCATAAGCACTCCTGGTTATTGATGTAATGGAACCCCACACGGATCTGGGAAATTGGGGAAGGAGGAGAATTTATTCCTCACCTGGACAGTAACTAGAGCGAGGGGCAGTGTCTCCCAGCCCGTTATAACTCCTCCATAGTGCTTTCATTCATTATCGTCGGGATTCGTCTCTGTGTGTCTGTGTGTGTGTCTGTGTGTAGTTGACAGCCTGGAATAGATGTACTCTACTTCATTCTTAATAATGGGTTCGAAAGCTGTTTTAGTGATCATTTAATTTGTATGTATGTGCAAACAAAAAACGATATTTTTCGTGGGGCAACTCCCTTTGTACAGCACGTGTGTAACAGAGTAGTGTTTGTTTGTGTGTGTGTATGATGGCCAGAATTTACTTCCATAGCATGTATATGTATAACAAGCAGTGTTTACTCCTATATACAGTTTTTATGTGTGTGTATGTGTGTGTGACTTTGGTTAGAGAAATTTCTCCATGTATTTGAAAGTGAGGAGAATTGAGAGTCCTGTATGCACTTTTTCACTCCGTAGAAAGAGATAGTATGCTGCTGGCCAAAATGTTCCAAAAATCTGCCTCCTCGCGTTATGTATTAGTGAATTTAAATAGCAAATGATTGTACCTACATTTTGGCATGCTTGTGTTCAATGTGAGGGGTTTGCTTGTGCGCCGTATAGTTTCTCATCCACCCTTCTTAGAAAATACCTGATTATACTATTCCTCAAAAGCCTGTTGTGTTTCTAAGGACACCAGTATTCATTGGCAAAATAAATATTTCTATTCCTTCCCACCCGTTTCTGTGTCCATTGTACTGTTTTAGTGCACATTTTAAAAAAATCATTTTCAAGCTTTGAATTGTCTGTGTTTTGTAATCTTGCAAATTAAGACTGCACTTACCTGGAAGTAAGTCTCATTGGACTCGAAAGAGCTTACCTCCGAGTTGACATGTATAGGATTGCATTGTAAATTGGCTCTGCAACATTACTGCATGCAGTAAGATGTGTGTTGCTGTATAGTATTGTGTATGTATTTTGTGAAGTTTCACGCTCTGTTCAGTGCAGCAGTGTAAATGTATGTGTGTGGACTGCTTAAAGGACTGGCTGCTGGCTATATGGCTTGACTTTTGAATCTATTTTGCTGCCTTCTATTTGATACTTAATTGGCAAATGTGTCTGCGACTATGTTCATTTTTCGTTGCTGTTTCATGTCTGCTGCAAAGCACATTCTTTTCAAAAAGGTGGTTTTCTACTGTGTTTGGTGGGACTACAAGGCACTGCCACTGTAGTTTGATCTTCTGCACATAACTCATATAAAGACAACAAAGTCTTGTGACACCTTAAAAGCTAACAAATTTATTATAGGCTTTCATGGACTCAGGTCTGCTTTGTCAAATACACGAGCAGTTATCCTGAACTGCTGGTGTGTGTGGTATCGCTCTCAGTGTGAAAAAGCAAACAATGAGATCAGAAGGAAATTAAATTTAAAATTGTAACTTATGCTAAAATTACTTATGCTATTGACAGTGACCATTCTACAAGGCAGTGTTGGTGATAACACAAACACCTTAGCATTGGTTAACTACGGTAATTAGCAGATGTGGCCTGATAGGAATCCCTGATCATGATTTGAGCCAAAAGTGATACTATTGAACCTTTTGATAAATTAAGTCAATGGCATCACACTGCAGCCTCAGTTTTGAAGTTTCTTTGTTTGGGAGTAGCCACTTGGAGGTCAGTGGCAGAGTATCCTTGGAGACTGAAAGGTTCCTTTATTGGCTTTTGAATACAGTGGTACCTCGGGTTACATATGCTTCAGGTTACAGACTCTGCTAACCCAGAAATAGTGCTTCAGGTTAAGAACTTTGCTTCAGGATGAGAACAGAAATCGTGCTCCAGCTGCGCGTCAGCAGCAGGAGGCCCCATTAGCTAAAGTGGTGCTTCAGGTTAAGAACAGTTTCAGGTTAAGTACGGACCTCCGGAACGAATTAAGTACTTAACCCAAGATACCACTGTATTACCTTATCTGAGGTCAGATTTGTGTCCACTTACTCTTTTGTGCAGAATCTGTAAATGTAACACTTTAGAAACTGGTGTTAATGCAGCGTATACATCAGGATATAAACTTGAGTTTTTGTATCAACCACAGTAAGTGTGTAGAATAATTGTAGCACACCATTTGTTGTAACAGTGAAATACAGTAATATAGGATGCCATAAAACATAGGAAAAGAGGAAACACTATGCTCAACTCAAAATGCTTAGAGTGCAGTCATACGCTCACCTACCTGGGAGTTAGCCCTGTTGAATGCAGTGAGATTTGCTTCCAAGATGGATAGGGTGGATTGTACCATGTGTTTTTCCACTATGATACTATAGATCCTTTCTCCAATGAGTGAATATGCAGTGTTCGCTAACTGTCATCTTTAGACTAGGTGAAGCAGCCCCCAGATAGGGACTTTTGAAACCCCATAACAGAGATGGGAAACATGTGGTCCTTCTCCAGAGTTTGCTGGTCTACAACCATTATTCCTGACTATTGGCTGTGGTGGCTGGGGCTGATGGGGGTTGTAGTTCAGCAGCCTCCTGAGGGCTGCAGGTTCCCCATCCCTGCACTATAACATCTTATCAGTATTTGGTATCTGAAGAAGTGTGTGTGCACACGAAAGCTTATGCCAAGAACAAACTTAGTTGATCTCTAAGGTGCTACTGGACAATTTTATATATATATATATATTGATCTTATCAGTAGAATTGATACCAATTTCATATCCTTTGCTTTCAAAATGCATGCAAAATTGTTTGTGTGCCACATTGCTTTCTGCTTCTGATACCCAATATTCTCCAGAGGGCTGCCTCCCAAAATGTTGCATTATGAGATCTCATCCAATCTATGAATTCCATGGAAGCCTGACTATTACTGGGTTCATCAGGGATTTTTATAGCTGAAAGGGAGTTGCATTGTAAGGCTAGAGGTGTTGCTATAACTTAGTGGTACAGCATGCCCTTGGTATGTATGAAGCTCTCTTTTAATTCCAACAAACTCTAGCTAGGGGATTGTGAGTAGAAGAAAGGGGATGATCTTATATAAGAAGTACAGGGGCAGCCTGGGACATTTTATGGCTTTAGGCACCTCATACAACACCACTGCACCCTGCCATGCTGCCCTGCCCCCTCCTCCTCCACAGGCATGCCCTGCCACCACATCACCCCTGGCACTGCCTCCTCTGTGGGTGCCCCCTTGCCAGGGGCAGTGGTAGGGCCCACCCATGGCACAGGAGAAGGCAGAGCGGCAGCAAGCAGTGCGCCCTTCCGGCCAGATCTGCTGCCTGAGTCCATCACCTCACCTTGCCTCTGGCCCTGCAGAAGTATATCTGCCAGTCAGGTTTGAAATTTGGGTCTAAATGCATTGCCTGCAACAAAATACCTAGTGATCTTCTATTCCCAGGTTAGTTTGAATCTACAGAACAACAAATAATGTGGTGTGGACTTCTAAACAGCAATGTGTTACATGGAATTTAACAATCTGATCTCCTATTTGACTCAAAGGCAAGATCCTTAATATACAATGCTTTAGATAGAACACATATCATCGCTTCCATTGGCTCTGGTATAGTAGTTGAATTAGAGTTTAATCTGAGATCTCTCAAAGCATGGTGACGCCACAAAGTGTTCACTGGTGAGCATTTCACCAGTTTGTTATTCTGCTCTCTTGGGATTCATCAGTATTTTATTTCTGGCCTTACTGAATCAATTTCAGTGACAAGCAAACAGTTGAGACCTAATATGTTCTCAAGCAATGACTCCTGTGATAGCTTGATCAATGTTCACACTACAGAATTCCATGAGTACTGAGTTACCAAATGCTTAATCTGCCATGGGCAGGGCAGAGTAACACAAATATTTAAACCATTCGTTGTAGCAATGTCATCCCTCAGTATAAAGCCACCGTATACTATTAGAGTGTAAAAGGATGTAGAGTACTCAGAAATGGTAGTTAAGGTTGTCAGTGTAGGTATAACTGCCTTTTGAAGTGTAGCTATGCATATACATTTTAATACATATTTTAATATGCAGGATTTTTCTGCAGGATCTCTTATGCAAATTGGACAACTGTTGAACATTAATTCTGTTTGTAGCCTGATGTCTTGTTTGCACTACACCTCCCATTGACTAATAAATGTTTCCCTTTTATTCTCTTTCCCATTGTGCTATTTGAAATAGTATCAGGGCATTGCAGATAAAAATAGGTTTAGCTTTACAGCTTTATTTGAATTATTAGTTCCATTTTGTGTATACCAGAACTGAGGCAAAAATTATAGGCCTTGTACAAGAACACAAGCCAGTCCTTAGAAGACTTCTGTATCTTTAGGAGGCACTCATGTATTTACTTGGGGTGGGGCTGTAGCTCAGTGGGCACAGCTCCTGTTTGCATGCAGGAGACTCTTGGTTTAAACACTGGCAATTCTAGGTAGGTTTAGGAAAGATGTCTGTCTGAAATCCTGGAGAGCCACTGTCAGTCCAAAGACAATACTGACCCAGATTGGTGAATGTTCTGACTTGATATAAGGCAGGCAGGCATGTTCTTTCTACTTGTTCGACAAATGTGTTTGATTGCTGGCTAGAATAATAATACATAACCCTAATGTTTATTCTTATTAGCTTCACTTTTACTCCTAAGGCATGAAAGAATCAGAGCTCAACAGGATGACAAAAGGGGGAGGAAATCCAACATGTTTACATAAACTAATATTTATGAAATATCCCAATGTGTTTCAAGCCTCAGTTCTTCTAGGGGACAAAAACCTTTTAATATATTCTGTAAATACATACACCAGGCATGTATATTAAGTGCAGCAGGCCTTACTTTTTGTACAAAGACAGTTTTGCTCTCTGGTTGTACTCAAAAAGGAGAAGCGGAGGTGGTCTGTTTTTAAACAAAGTGTTTCTTCTTTGGGTTTGGGGGGGTTAGGTTTTTGTTTTGTTTTTTGTACAATATGCATCTCTAGATCATGTAGAGAAGCTTTTAAAATTATTTCCCTGAACAGCTGAGGCTAAAGGTCCTTAGGATATTCTCATAACCATTAGTTTGAAGTATTCTGTATGGCATTCTGATTCTCTATTGTCCCTTCCTCATATGTTAATTCATCAAGTGGTGCTCGGCTCCACTTTATTCTTTCAGGCAAACATCCTTCAATTTGTATTGTTGAATGCTTTGGAAACATCATAGACTGTACATCCCAAACATACTATTGCACACCCTATATTTCTAAGGATTATGAAGCATCTGTCATTGGTAAGCTAGTGTGTGACTCAGAATGCTCAGTTGCCAAAAGTACTAAACAGCTCAAAGTCCAATTTCTGTGAGGGAATGGAAGGTTGTCCATTTGACTGGCATTAAGAGTGAGACAATTGGCCTCCGCTGGCTGATTGTCTTACCTACTCATGTTCTTCCAACATACCACCAACTATGCTATTGAGAGGGACAGCTGAATGAGCGAACAGGCAGAGAGAATACTGGCACAGGTCATGTGCTCTAGTATGTATTATGCATGCCCTACTCATCAACATGATGCATACCAGTACTGCTTCTGTTCAATTGTACCATTTGTTTGAATAGGCAGAGAACAGGTGTCAGGTAGAGTGGTGAGTGAGATCAATGGCAACTGTAGGGGTTTTTTGTTTTGTTTGGAAAGGGGGTATACCTAGTGAGTAACCCTTGTATAAGCTAGACATTCTGACGGGGGTAATGTTCATGTTAAGATAATCAGCTTTTAATAAAGCTGCTGAGCAAACATACTTGTTTCCCATTCCATACAATATTTTATGGGCAATCTATAGTGATTTAAAAGGTTAACCTGTATATGCTGACTCAGGCAATCAGTTTGAATACATAACTAAAACTTGACTATGTGCAATCCACTGAACTGTGTCCATGAAATAGCATTTAAAATATAAAATAGATGAGTGCCTTAAGCTGTCTGTGTTTGCATAGGATGGTTAAGGGGGGAGAGGCCATATTGGTGCAAGGAGAATGTCAGCCACATGGCACTCATGCACAATCTATATTGATTGAGCGATTCAGAGAATTATGGGTTGTGTGCTGACCAAATAGGCTGCTTGAAGGAAGGAGTAGCTCTACACATCATCATGTCTTTCCTTGTGGATTCCTTTCTGCTCTTTTGGCATTTTGCTAAGGCACCAGACTAGAATTGTGTGGGCAAACATACTGTGTGGTTACACCCTAATTGGTTGACTTTCCCTAGGGCAGTAGATTTTAACAGATTTACAATCCATTGTTCTCTTTAATTCTCAGTGTGGCTTGCAGTTCTGAAAAGTGACAATAAGACCAAACACTGAGCAATAAAGAAAAGTTATACTAAAAGCAGCAGTAGGAGCAAAATATAAGTAAGCAGGTTTTAGCAAAGGCCCCATACAGCAAAAATGCTTCTAACCTGGTGCCAAACAATACCAATGTAGGTGCCTGCAGTGGCGGACTTGGGGCTCTCAAATTTCAGTGGTGCCCTCTGCAGCTCTAAATCCCCCCCCCCCAACCCTACTCTTGTGATCTGTTTAACATCATTGTTGCGGTGCCCCCCTGTGGTGCCCAGTCACCTACCCTAAAACCACCTCTGATGCCTGGTAAATAATCACTGGGAAGGGTGTTTCAAGGTCTGGCACCATTACATAAATGGTTTTGCTTTTAGCTGCTTTGTTGTTTAGTTGTGTCTGACTCTTCGTGACCCCATGGACCAGAGCACACCAGGCACTTCTGTCTTCCACTGCCTCCCGCAGCTTGGACAAACTCATGTTTGTAGCTTCGAGAACACTGTCCAACCATCTCATCCTCTGTTGTCTCCTTCTCCTTGTGCCCTCAATTTTTCCCAACATCAAGGTCTTTTCCAGGGAGTCTTCTCTTCTCATGAGGTAGCCAAAGTATTGGAACCTCAGCTTCCAGTGAGCACTCAGGGCTGATTTCCTTAAGAATGGATAGGTTTGATCTTCTTGCAGTCCATGGGACTCTCAAGAGTCTCCTCCAGCGCCATAATTCAAAAGCATCCATTCTTTGGCAATCAGCCTTCTTTATGGTCCAGCTCTCACTTCCATACATCACTACTGGGAAAACCATAGCTTTAACTTTTTCTTGCTTTTCTCCCAAGAAGCAGGCGTCTTTTAATTTTGCGACTGCTGTCACCATCTGCAGTGATCATGGAGCCCAAGAAAGTAAAATCTCTCACTGCCTCCATTTCTTCCCTTCCTATTTGCCAGGAGGTGATGGGACCTGCTGTCACCATCTGCAGTGATCATGGAGCCCAAGAAAGTAAAATCTCTCACTGCCTCCATTTCTTCCCTTCCTATTTGCCAGGAGGTGATGGGACCTGTGACCATTATCTTAGTTTTTTTGATACTGAGCTTCAGGCCATATTTTGCATCCTCTTCTTTCACCCTCATTAAAAGGTTCTTTAATTCCTCCTCACTTTCTGCCATCAAGGTTGTGTCATCAGCATATCTGAGGTTGTTGATATTTCTTCCGGCAATCTTAATTCCGGTTTGGGATTCATCCAGTCCAGCTTTTCGCATGATGAATTCTCCATATAAGTTAAATAAGCAGGGAGACTATATACAGCATTGTCGTACTCCTTTCCCAATTTTGAACCAATCAGTTATTCTATATCCAGTTCTAACTGTAGCTTCTCGTCCCATATAGAGATTTCTCAGGAGACAAATGAGGTGATTAGGCACTCCCATTTCTTTAAGAACTTGCCATAGTTTGCTGTGGTCGACACATTCAAAGGCTTTTGCATAGTTAACGAAGCAGAAGTAGATGTCTTTCTGGAACTCTCTAGCTTTCTCCATAATCCAGCGCATGTTTGCAATTTAGTCTCTGGTTCCTCTGCCTCTTCTAAATCCAGCTTGCACTTCTGGGAGTTCTCGGTCCACATACTGCTTGAGCCTTCCTTGTAGAATTTTAAGCATAACCTTGCTAGCATGTGAAATGAGTGCAATTGTGTGATAGTTGGAGCATTCTTTGGCACTGCCCTTCTTTGGGATTGGGATGTAGACTTATCTTCTCCAATCCTCTGGCCACTGCTGAGTTTTCCAAACTTGCTGGCATATTGAGTGTAGCACCTTAACAGCATCATCTTTTAAAATTTTAAATAGTTCAGCTGGAATACCATCACTTCCACTGGCCTTGTTATTAGCAGTGCTTTCTAAGGCCCATTTGACTTCACTCTCCAGGATGTCTGGCTCAAGGTCGGCAACCACACTACCTGGGGTGTATGAGACATCCATATCTTTCTGGTATACCGGTAATTCCTCTGTGTATTCTTGCCACCTCTTCTTGATATCTTCTGCTTCTGTTAGGTCCTTACCACTTTTGTCCTTTATTATGGTAATCTTTGTACGAAATGTTCCTTTCATATCTCCAATTTTCTTGAACAGATCTCTGGTTTTTCCTATTCTATTGTTTCCCTCTATTTCTTTGCATTGCTCATTTAAGAAGGCCGCAGAGATGGGTGGGGGACATCAATATGAAGGTTTCCAATAGTAGTGGAAGGGCATGTTTATGCAGGAGATGACAGTTCAGACCCCCAGGACCCAGACTGTTAAACGCTTTATAGGTCAAAACCTGCACTACTAATATTCTCCAGTAAGTGAAAAAGAAACAATGCTTGCATGTAAACACCACACTAGTATGTATTTGAGCTCCTCAGCTTAGGATCAGTTTAGTACCTTCTGGAGTTGCTTATGTTGGTTTCTGAGTACATGGTGACAGCAGCAATTACTGTCAAGACATCAACATCTGAAGTTATTGGTGTCCAAACATTCTTTTGTTGTCTCATCTTCCCAAGTATCTTTCAGAATCTTTGATATTTGTTTGTTTCACAGATTTTTGTTCTACCTCTTCAACACAGGGGTTCCCCAGGTGGTTAAAAATCAGAATTGCAATAAAAGATTAAAGATGGTGAATAAAAATGGTTAAGAACAACCCAGGAACAAAAACAGCAGAATATGGTGACAACAAATCAGTGTCATAGGAAGTAGAAAGCCTAAGGAAGTCATAGTGTTATTGACAGTGTATCCATCAAATGAAGAATATCAGTTATGGGAAATTCCATGTTGTATGTCTATGGGTTTTTTTTTACACCCCCCCAGCACTTTTTCAAAAAATAAAATAAAAGCTCATTGCAGATTAATTCTGCATCACACTGTAACACAGCCATTTTAAAACAGACATATGCAGTCCGAGCTGCTCAGTGACATGGGTCGGGGTATACCTAGATTGCAATAACTGCTTCTTTCCCCATTCACATGGGGCATGTGTGAAGAGGAAAAGGATAACCTAATCAAAGATCTGGAATAAATCTGGATTCAAAGTAGCATGTTGAAGATGATCATGAAGAATTACAGTTTGAGTTAAAACTAGGTTGGGGGTTGTATTTTTATTTGTTTTTGCTATGAGTGGATTAGCAATTTAGGAAGAAAAGAGGGGAAATGGGTTGGGGGATGTCCAGTGAACTTATCTATCCCTACAAGGTAGAGCAATAAAGATCCAAGAAGCATGAATGGCTGTATGCATGCATGTGCTTCCACCTCTGCCCACCACACTTTATTTGTACACCTTGAGATCTATCCTTGCACTGTGCTCAGTTGTGGCAAATCTTGGTGCACATCCTAACAATAGTATCTCCTTCAGTAGACCATGAGCAACATTCTGTGCAACACAGCAGAAAGCATGTGATTTTCATTCATGAATAAATTACAGTAACCTGTAACTTAAAGATACCCATTATGGTTGATAAGCAGTAAAAAAAAAAAAGCGCTAATTGCAAGACAGAGAGACAGAGACCGGCGCATTTACCAGTTAACATATCTAGCTTTTTCAAACCCAAATGCAATTTCCTCCCTTCTCTGTTTTGCTGAGATAGTACAGTTGAACTAAATCATATAGTAGTAGTGAGGGAATATTTCACGCTGTGTCTTCATATTTGAAGGCCACAAACGACACCAAAAATCAGTATCATAACTTATGTATAGCTAGAGCTTTGACTTTAATCCCTTTGACTTTTATCTCAAGTGTTGACTCTTGCTACTATAAATAGAATTTAAACTATTGTAAAAGAGTTTCATGCTGTTATAAAATAGGGATTTGATTTGACTTTGTTTAACTACACTAAGGACTTCTTTGTGGCTGGCTTAACACAGACCTTCCATTATTTCCATATTTGTTCTAAGTTAATTCTCTTTTAGACATGTAGAAACGCTGCTGCTTTAGGAGGTTTTGATGGCCTTTCTCTTTGATCCATAATCAAGGCAGCTTTGAAGAGCTGTACTCTATTTTATTATTGTATTTTTTGCCTCAGGGTTTCCTCAGATTTGTTTTGTAAGGCTATCTTTGTACTTGTTTGGCATGGTAGTATGTGTGTTATTTCTTTACAATGCATAGCTGAAGAAAGACAGAAATTCCTGTTTTATAATAATTGAGTTTGGTTTGTGATGCTTTGTAGATATTTAATCTGAAATGTGACATGTAAGTAGCAGGCCCATTGAATTTTGTCATCTGTATATGCGCTCCAGATCTTTACAGGGTAAAACTCACCTTCCAGAAAATAATCAGATCATGTCCTATTTCTTCTGTATGAATTTGTGAGCTGCTGCTGTAGGTACGACTCTTTTTGAAACAGTAGTTCTCAAACATTCTTGTAGTGAACCATTTTCAGTTAAATGGGGTGGGGACACCCTGTGGTATTTTAAGCTAAAGGAAGAGGTACCCTGGTAAGGGGGATAACTAGAGCAAAATAATGATGTCTCATTAGCTGGCTAAGTTCACATTTGTCCCATAGCTGGAGGCTGGCAACCTGAAAGCAAAGATAATGAGTTGGATCCTGTGGACTTTCCATATGATTAAAAGAACATGAATGAGGGATCACAGGAAACACTCTGATCAGCCCCCCCAAAAAAACCCAGGGGTAAGCCCCCATGGACTTCTGATTGGAAAGAGTGGGAAGGAATTTGAATCTGCCCTCCATTATGCCCCAGTTCAGACAGGAATCTTTCCCAGTCCTTTCTGCAGATGCCAGATATTGAACCTTCCTTTTGCATGCAGATCATGTGCTCTATCTACTACAGAGCTTTAGCCCTTCTCTAAAAAACACCTCCACCACACACGAGTTCCAGGGATGGTGCGAAGTATTATATGTAGTTTAATGCGCAAGATTTGTATTCCAATATTCCATCCAAGCAGAAAAGTCAAAGTAGATTACACCCTTAGAAACCATCAACATAAAACATAATGAAACAGTGCAGTAAAACAAAACAAAACAAAACAAAACAAAACAAAAAAACAAACTTTATAATAGAAATGCTGCTTCCTTCTGCTCCTGGTCTTGGATACGTTAAATGTGTGATCAAATTTCCATATCGTTGATTTTTTAAAAATAGGAGCAGGGACCATGATCTGAATTAGGGCTGTGGTACAGGGAAGGGAGAGTTAAGGTGCCCCATGTAATTTCTGCTCTATACTACTATTTGCTTCATAAGGAAATCTACTATTTGGGCCCATAGCAGTTCCAGTGTAAGGCAAATAACAGCTTTTTTGGGGGAAGGGGGGAATTAATTGAGAAAATGTGTACAAAAAGTCATGTGGGTGGAAAAAGTAACACACACTTAGTGTTGTGATCTCAATCTGTGCCCTGGCCCCTCTACAGTTTTGAAATATTAAGCGATGGAAATGCAATTACACACTTAATGTACACACCAGATTAACCCTTTGAGATTTTTTTATTTTTTTAAAAAAATCTCATAGTGCCTTTTAAATTATCAGTCCAATCCTAGAAAAATACTAGTTGTGTGGATGCATTGCATGCTAACTTCTCTTCTACCTTCAGATGCATTTATATTCATCAACACATTTAGAATCTGGCTGTAGGTGGATTTCTTCCCAAAATGTGCAGCCCTTGCCCGTGTTTTATGTGCCATGCCATTCTACGCCAAGAGTGATGCATGTTTTGTTATTTAGGATCCTTAGAATGATACATCTTAATGGCCTTCATTTCTATGACAAAAAACAGATAAAAGGTTGGAAGAAGCATGAAGGGATGAAAGAGCTGAACTGCACAATCACGCAAAGCCAATATACATTGACTTTTTAAAAATGAAGATGCTACTTTTATTCCTGCTTGAGAACTAATTTGAGTAGTTCACAGCTGTGTGTTTGTGGATAATGCATTGGTTGCAAACATAGCTACTTAGAGGGTATGGCTATGCTTTGGGATGCTGTCTCTCATTTCATGTACTGTAGATGCTGATTTATCTTCTATGACATTAATCGTCTCATAGCAAGCGATGGAATAACTTGCAGATGCCCTTCCTCTCCTCATTTATGAAGATAAATGTCATAACATGATGGCTGATCTTTGTTATGACACTAACCATTATAACATTTAACAAACGTAGCAAAAAATATCACTGACAGCTAGTAAGAGCATCTGTGTATGTGCGGAGTGATCTTGCCGCTCGTGCCTCTAGCTCAGAACCCTGACTTGTCATATTTAGTTTCTGGAATACTTTAAAGTAATAGATTTGGTCTGAGTCAGCAAACAAATATAATTGACTGGTGATACAGTGTTACAATTATATTACTTAATGACCAATAGTTCGATGGTGCTGTGGCTCGAGGGTATAGGAATTAGAGAGAAGACACTCTAGGATTCTGAAGAGAGGGGAGAACAGTGGGTCTGTGCTTTTGAGACATCAGAGGTAAGGCTTCCATAGTAAGCAAAATCATGGTGCAGCCTTAGCTCAACACATCTGGTTGGAGATGAAACCCAGATGTTTGTCTCACAAGAGGAGACAAGCAGAAGTGTAACCATACGAAGAATCTGTGGGAAAACAGCAGCTATAGCCCTACATATTATACATGTGGAAGGGTCTCTAAGTTTCTGTTTTGTGCTCAGATCCCTCTCACAAAATACTGGCCATTTGCAGGCGCCTCTGTCTCATTTTGTATGCCCAGAGAATACTTGGACCAGGCAAAAGGAGGAAAGGGAGTCCAGAGTGATTGTGAACCCTGCTCCTTTTATCTCGAGGGTCTGGGAACATCATAGCCTGAGCAGTTGCCAGGTCTGCATCTGGATCACTCCAACAACTGTCTAGCATTCATGTTGTATGTTATGAAGAGAGAAAGCAAAAGTATTCCCTCCTGCTAGTATTCCAAAATAGAACAACATCCTTTTGGCAACTGATGTTTGGCAACTGAGGCAAAGATTTCATTTCTTTGTGAGCAGATCTGCCTATTTTCTTCTCATGGTCCCCAAATATACTGGCTAATGCCTGTGAGAATGAAAAATGAAACATTTTATTATTATTATCATTATCATTATTAATAACAGGAAGAAGCTTTCCTTCTCCTAGTTTCAATTTCTCTCCTCACTCTTTTCATATGTAAATTAGGCTTTTCATATAGACAGCAAACATGCCTTGGATATCAGTATTTTCTGAGGTGTTCAAATTAAGTCTTTCTTCACAGTTCACTAGCAATACTCCTGCTAGAATTGATCAAGACACAGAACATGTCATGTTTTATGAATTAAGTGAGTAACCCCAGTCCAGAATTGCTATTCTAACAAAAGAACTCTAAAGCCCTATTTGGACGTTCATTTTGTACATGTGTAAACAAACGCATAAAGGGGGAGTGGGGGCACACTGCCAAGACCCAGCCCTCCTGGTCCACCTTTCAACCCTTCACAAGGCTCAGCCAAAGGTCTGAAGCAGGGAGCCGCATCCTGCTTGCCCCGGCTCCCCGTGTGATTTAGAATTCTGTACAATCATGGTTCTTCTGTACAGCACAGGGAACTTCCATGGATGGAAGAGGCTTCCTGCTTCAGACCTTCACCCTCAAATCTGTGGAATCCTGAAAAGAGGGTAAAAGTCATACATCTTAATGGGTGGTGCTTAGTAGCACTCCACCACTCTCCTTCATCTGTTTGTTCACAAGTGAGTAAACAGAACACCAAAATAGGGCATTATTTGATATTGCAGGGGTGGAAACTCCCCCAATTGCTGCTTATTATTTTATTTTTTAAATTTGTATACCATCCTTCATCCATAGATCTCTGTAGACTATATTTTTTATTTTAAAAAAGATACAGTAAACTACAGATGTGTTAGCTTAACTTTAGGTGAATTTGTAGAGAGCCAATAATGAATATCATTTCTCCACTGAAAATGCAGAGGAAAATAGACAACAAAAGGACAGTGTCCCCTGCTAACATGTATGCAGAAGAGTAAAGGTGTCATATATACATGTGTACTTTTATAATGATTACAAACCTTAATTAAGCAGCTTTACATTAATGATGACATCTACATTCTGTGATCTAGAGATGTAATATATTCTGCAATTTCTGTCCATGATCAGCTAGCAGCCCCCACCCGCCACTCAGGTGAACATTGCTGTACAGTGGTACCTCGGGCTACAGACACTTCAGGTTACAGATGCTTCAGGTTACAGACTCTGCTAACCCAGAAATAGTACCTCGGGTTAAGAACTTTGCTTCAGGATGAGAACAGAAATCGTGCTCTGGTGGCGCGGCAGCAGCGGGAGGCCCCATTAGCTAAAGTGGTACCTCAGGTTAAGAACAGTTTTAGGTTAAGAACGGACCTGCAGAACGAATTAAGTTCTTAACCCAAGGTACCACTGTACTCCTGATTCCATTGCTGTCCTTAACCTTCAGGAAGTAGTAGCATATGGAAATATTTTTTGTAGGTATCCTCTGATTTAGTAGCCTGTGACCCTTTCTGTCACGTTCAGCACCATCATTAATGCATTTGATGCCTTCTGATTTGATGACTGCAAAGTTCTTAATGTGGGGAGTGCCCTTGAAGACTGTTCAGAAGCTTCAGATAATGTTGAACACAGCTGCCCTAATTTGGCAGGAGCACATTGCACTGTTGCTTCAGAAACTGCACTGACTTCATATGGTATTTGGCCCACACTTCTAAATGCTAGTTTAAATTTCTGAAATCCTAAACAACTTGAACCCAATATACCTTTGAGACTGACCTCTTCCTTGTTTCCCATACTAAAGTGACATCTCAGTGGTAACTTGAATGGCAGCAGTCTGTTCTCAAATCCCCTCCCCACCCTCGCCCTAGATTCCTGTGGTCATACACTGAATGTCTTCTGGAATTAATATAGAATCTTTTCTTCTTCTATGTGAACATTTTTGTGGGGGTGATTGGGGAGTTGGCAGGGTTTTTCTTTTAGTATCTCTTCTGTTTCATGTATGAGATGTTGTGTTTGGCTCTGGATAAGCATGCTGCTAATTGTTTCCTGATATATGACTTTCAGGAGAGAATAGGCTAAACATCCAAGTAATAAAGTCTATTGAGGTTGAATATAAGAGTTTTGGTACAAGAACCAAACTCTTACAGTTCAGCAGCAATGTCATAGCAGTGCATTTGTGGCTGAAATATAAGGTGTCCTGCATTTGTAGTCATTGTTCTCCACTGTGGTTCCTCTAGTTCCTCAAGAAAGGTCTGAAACCTAATGAATCTTTTGGTAGGGACATCCTTGAAGTTTCAGGAATTACTTAATGTAGTACACTGTACTGTAGACGGCAGCAGAGGAAGAAGCTCGGGCGCCTGGGCGGCGCACCCAGGGGCAGGGTGAGCCGCACTACGGGGCCTCTGGAGTCTGCTTGCCTCCTCGCACTCAGCTGCCCTACAGCTGGGGGGGGGGGGGAGGCAGCGGGTGGACCGTTTGGGCAGCGTGGAGCCTGCGTACACCCAAGCCACCGTGTCTCTCCCAGCAGAGACGCATGGCTCGGGTGTGCTGCAGGCCCTGCGGTGACTGCTGCCCGGCATTTTGTCACCCCCCTCAGTGGTGACACCTGGGGCGTACCGCACCCACCGCTCCCCCTTTCTTCCACCCCTGACTAAAGAACATATAGGGCACAGATATGAACACTGAAAACTGCCATCTCCTGTCCTTTGGGGGGAAATTATATTTACTGCTTGCCCTTTAACGCTAGTGACAAGATTTGAAGTTGTGAGGGTACTAATTTGTCTTGCTTTTTGAAACTTTTTATTTATTTATAAAAGTTATATTTCAGCCTTCAGTGGCTATTCAGCATTGCCAGGATTTCATTTATATCCTCAATCTGACTGGGAAGCCTGGCAATTTTTTAAAAGTGGGGGGTGCATATTTTTTCACTCCGTTTTACTAAATGTAGGGCAACATTTTCTTTATCTCACCAGTTTTTGTAGTCTAATGTGTTGCATCTTAGCTTGTCATTCCTCATTTTAGATTCAATAAAATTGAAGGGAAAGGGTGCTGGAAAGGGGGAGGAAGGAAGTGTTGTCACTTTTAGTAGATTATTTATCAGACATCTGACCAATATTGTCCTGGTCTATCATGTCCACTTCAACACCGTTTGAAATGTCGCTGAAATGTCTTAAGCTTTTATTTTCTTTCATAAGCATCTTATTAAGCTACATAGATGTTTCAGTTCTCTTTAAAAAGCTGTCTCACTTAATGAATTATATGAGTTGGCTCAGATTATACACAACACTGAGCAAACCATGGTTTTTTTGTGAACATGTGAGTATGCAGTTTCCCAGGAAGATTCCCAGAAGGGTTCCCAGTGGTTTACCTGCTTCCTCACTATATGAGACTAAGCCATGGTTTGTCTGAGTATGTCATCTTCTTCTGATAAAACAATGAGCTGCAAACCAAATAAAAATTTGGTTATAACTTATGGTTTGTCTGGGCTTAGTCTGGAATAGCTTGGTAGCAAGAGGACTGGGAGAAGAGGGCAGTGTATGATCTCCTCTCCAAGAATCTGCACACTCCTATATTTGAGCTAAGATTTGGCTTAGCATTACGTACAAACTGGGTAACGTTTGTTCTTTCCAAAGAAACTACATGACTCCAGGTTGTATTTTAAAATGTTCAGAATCAATAAATGGCTCTTGCTGTGGGAAAGCAATGCTTCCCCCTTTCTCTCTCTTTTTCTTTGGCATGGGTGTATGTGGAAACTTTTCTTTTAAGGATTGGATGAATAAAATTCACAATTCAGCAAGATATTTGAAACTCCTGCCCACACTAGTGTATGCAATAACAAGTAATTGACGCAGCAAGCTATTAATTTGCTCTTTCATATTCAGCTCTTGTGCATCCTGGGATACTATTGAGTCCTGCCCTGTTTGTTTCCTACTGTAGTGGCTGTAATGCTGCCTTGTTTGATCAAAATCTGTGTGCTGTGTGTGTTGCTTTGTCAGCTTGATTTTTTGTTTTGTGCTGTGTCTTTTGTAATGATGCTATTCCATGTCCATCCCTGTGTCTACCCACTGTTTCCTGCACCAGTTCAGTGCAGCTTCTACCCTACTTCTCCCTTTTTCATGGTCAAAGTGGACATGAGATTGCCTTTCCCTTTCCATCCAAATGTGCTGTAACACCTCACATTACAACTTCCTCTAGAGAATAGGCTGTGATGTCATAGAGAAGGGGACAGGGCTACCCAAATTCTCTCAATTTCAGGGAGGAGCTGCCCAGGTGTGCTGAGGGCCCATACGCGGGAAGAGAAACAGGGAGTCCTCCACAGTGAGTAACCCCACCTTCGAGTGTACCCAATATCCTTCATAGCCTTGTCCAGTACAGTATAGTTCCCTCCCCTTCATGACCATTTTGAAGTCTATTCAGTTTAAACTCTGGAATATTTCCAGTTCAGCTTGAGTTTCTTTCTTCTTGCCTTATCCTCCATTTCATCTTCCTTCTTCTTGTTTTTTTTTTTTTAATAAAGCTTTTATCTTTTAAAATTTTACTGAGGTCTTAAATCCACTTTATATGCTTACTGCCCGATCTGCAACTAACCTTTTTTGTGTTTTGTTTTGTTTCATTTTATCTGAAATTTGTTTCTTTGGAAGTATGGTTTGGCTCCCAAAGCTTCTGTGTGGTTTTTAATCTCTGGATTTCACTCCTCTTATGGGTAAGGATCCAAACTGTGATGGGATACTATGATGGGCAGTGGACTGGTATGTGGTCTTGTGAGTTGAAAAGGGGAGAACAGGAAATTTTGAAAAATAAAAGAGTAGCTTTATATATCTGAATGGAATGAGACTGCTTTTTTGGGGGGGGGGACTTTTACTGCAGCCAATATTAAGGGTGAAGTATTGTTTTCATCTGCAATTTCTTTGGTCTCTGATCTTCAAGTTTTGGAGCACAGCTGTTGCTGGAGAATTGCATTTGCAGCCTTAGCAATTCATTGTATTGTAACATGACACACTTGCAAAAGCTCAGCATGATTGGCATGCATCTTTGTAAAATTTTTATACTAGGGCAGCAGTGGAGGACCTGTGCATTCCAACTCCCATCAGCAATAGTCACCATGACTAATGATCAGGAATGATGGGAGGAACACAGATTCTGTATCTCCTGCCATGCAGGGACAACAGACATGACATCTGGAATATGGTGATTGTGGTGGAGCAGCAGCACTTCCTTGAGTAATTGGGAAGTCATAGTACTTGTTTAAAGAAATCCCTGACCTCTTCTCCAGTTATTAATGTTCAGTAATTTTTGGTATGACACCATTTATTCCTGGTGGGCAGCTGTTCTAATGATTGTCATGACATTCCCGGGAGAGCAGCTTAGGAGTGATTGGGTATGGATGATGAGCTAATTGCCTATTTCTCATTGTAGAAAGGCAAGTTATAATAGTGCTAAGTTGGTAATATCCTTAGATACAGTCTATGTGCTGTCACCATTTCCTGTACTTGGTTGATTGAATTCCTAGAAGTATGACTAAGAAGAAAAATATGGAGGAGGATACCAACTAGAAGGATAGTAAAAGAGGCAGAAGCCTTCATACCAGCTAGACGAAATGGAAGAATATTAATTGGGACTTCATAAAAGGCAAAGGAGTGGAAAACTTAGCTGAACTGGAAAGTATATTTCAGCAACCAATTATGATGGTTTCTGATGCTTCATTTTCCACCCATGTTAAGAATTTTTCATTCTTTAACATTCTGAAACGTATCATGTTCTTCTAAGAGCTCTGCAAATGGAAAGATTCCCTGAAAGTGCACTATTAGTGACAATAAACAGTCCAAACAGTAGCAAGATTTACCTCCCTTCTCTCCCCACCTTACAGGAAATTGTTTCTTGTATTTGTAATAATAAATAATAGGACTTGTTCTTCTAGTTTTCTGCCATGTAAGAGTCTTCCTGTGCATTTTGTGAGGTTTTCACCCATGATTATCAGTTTAAACCTGTTGTTAGCTAAGGTGCTTGTTCGGCAGTTGATGAAAGACCCCGGTCTTGACATGACAACTTCCCACTTTTTACACAGCATTATGCAAAGTGCATGATCAATGACACAATCATTTAAATGTATGCAATAATGATTTTTACCTTCTTACACATATATTTCTTTTTAGGCACTGGAAAAACATCCCAACTCACCAATGACTGCAAAGCAGATATTGGAAGTTATTCAGAAAGAAGGGCTGAAAGAAACAAGGTCAGTATTTATATGATATTTGCCTTTACAATATTTGCCTTTACAAAAACAAAATTTAAGGAAAATATCTAAATTGAGGTTGGTATGTTGTTCATAATGCAGGAAATAGCATTCTGTGTGTGAGCCTATGATTACAGAGGAAACCTAAATATATAATAAATAGATATTAGCAGGGGAAATCAGAAAGGACAATATGGCTGCAATCTTATACATTGGGATGGAGAAGCATTTATTTTGTCACTGTACCAGATTCCAATATAGTCAACACTTAGGCCATTTTTAACATTCTGCCACTTTTGTACATTTAAACTAATTTTAAAACAGAATTTCTAGCCACCATAGCACATCAGTGACACAAACACTCTCCCAGACCACCATGCTCAGATTGCTTTGCTCTGAGAAAAGACCCCTGTTGCTCAGAGCAAGACTGAGAGGAATGTAGGAAGTGGACTAATAATGGCACATCTAGGTCAGCATTGTCTACACTGACTGAGAGAAGCTCTCCAGGGTTTCAGACAGGAGTCTCCCTTAGCCTTATGTGGAAATGCTAGAAACTTCTGCTTACAAGCAACTACTCTACCAATGAGCTCTGGCCCTTCTACAGGATAGAGGTGGAAAGCCCTGCAAGAGTTTTGTGTGGCTGCAGCAGCTTCAGCAGTAGCCAGTGAGTGAGATTAGTGAGCAGGAGCCCATATAGTGCTAATCCTTTACATTCACTGCCTGATACATTTGCCTCAGTTTCTCTCATGGAGCTACTGGCCATACTTGTGCATAGCCAGCAAAGCCAACTTCATATAAAAACTATGTAAGTGTTGGTCCTGTCCTTTCCTTGGCACAGGGCATGCTGAAGCAAGACAGGTCATTAGCTGCAGCACCAAGGACAGCTCCGAGTGAACAACTTGCTCCAAAGAAGTCAAGAGTAAACTGAAGAGCTTTTATGCTCACAGGGCCAGATTGCTTGGAGCCTAGAACTCCTCCTTTCTGGCAAGGTTTTTTTTTTTGATGTGTGCTGTCTGCGTTGATGTGGTGAATTGAGAATGTGAGCTTCAGATGTGGAGGCAGTCAGTTTCTCATGGAGTGCAGGCTCAGAGGTTACAGACTCCAGAGGGCCTGCCTCTTGTGGTCTCAGACTCCAGAGCCTTTGCACTGCTGGCCTTAGGCTGTGACTCAGCCTTTGGCATGATATGGGGGCCTGGATTATCCTTTGGTGCTGCTGGACTAATGTATCAGGTTGGCCCCTCTGAGTCGAGACCCAGGCTGCTGCTCCAGGTGCCAGCAAACCCAACCATTTCCCCATCATTTGAGTGTAGGCTGCTACTTTGAACAGGGGTTCCAACAGCTTTATAGGCGTATGGAAGAATATGGGATTCCTTCCAGATCCTGGTAAAGAAAGGACAGGAGGGTCTCCTGTCCATCTGTTGCTTGCAACCTGTATTTCAGACACAGCAGTTTGCAAAAGTCTTACTAGAGGCTTTGTACTACCTACAAGCCACAGTGGGTGATCCCTCAAGTGTATAGCAATTCATGTCTTCCAGAAATCATTATAGCTTTTAGCTGAAGCCAGCAGAGTTCAGTTTGTGTGTATGTGTTGCCCCATTCATGGGCCAGAGAAGTACATATGAAGCTGTCTTCTACTGAATCATTGGTCCATCCAACTCAGTAGGCTCTGCTCTGATAGGCTGCAGCCTTCTACAGCTCAGATCTGGATCTTTCTCAGTCCTGTCTGGAGATGCCATTGGGTAAATAGTGATGGCCTACATGAAAAACCTATTCTGTACCGCTTCTGGGCAGTTCTTCTCAAGGCTTGAATTCCCTCCCTCATTAACTAGAAGAAATTAACAGAGAGGGGTAGAGAGAGAAAACGTGTTGCGTTTACTTGGCATATAGCACCACTTTCTAAGAAAGAATGCAGATCATTTGCAGTTCTCCTTGTGTACAGTATAGGTGTATGTAATAAAATACAATAGGTGAGTTCCTAGAAGGCAACTAAACACTAAGAAGTCACTGTTGTTATATATAGAAGTAAAGATAAAATTGTGCCAAGAGTCTTAAAATAGAGTCAGTATAGACAGATGCTTGGTGCAAGTGCCAAATAATTTGGGGAAGAAAAGTTGAGCAAAAAAATAATAACTAAAATGTAGCTACTGAGTTATAAATAAGTAGACAAGAAAATCAAATGTTGTGGTACAATCATTTCAATTGTTTTGAACTCTTCTCCGCTGCTGTTTCTTTCTTTCTTATGTCTTTTGAAATAATTGAACTCTGACTTCTGATACTGTTGTTATTATTATTCATAATAAAAAACAGCCCCCTTGATGATTATACAGTCTTCATCATATTTATTCCCACAGATTATTGTATTATTGTACCATTGGAGAGACTGGGTAGTGGGAAAATGACAAAAACAAAACAAAACCCAAAGTAATTGGAATTAGAAATAAAGGAAACCTTCTTTAACTTTTTTCCCCAAAGAAAAAGACTCTAGAAAAAAAACACTGCAGCTAGCTTAAATGGCCCATTCTGTGCTGTAAAAAATGAAAGATAAAAATCAATGCAGTGGAAACGCATAAACTGCCAGTGACAAGTGTAAAAGGAAAAACTGTTTACTCTTGCATGAATTGCATTATAGTGCACTATTGTGTTGTAAACTTGTATACAAATGTATCTGTAAAGTTCAGCACTTACTTTAAGAAATGGTGTTGCTAGATAACTCTGAAGGCAAGATAGAATGGAGAGATTTATGTTTGAACTGAAGAAGCAATGAGGTTGTTGCTATACTAGAGTGCTTTAGCACTGCTGAGGCAGTGCTTTTCTACAATGAGCTGGTTAAAATGGAGGTTTCACAGCACTTTAAATAGTGCTATATTATTCAAAAATCCCCTTGCCTATGGCCACTATCCTTCTATGATGTTTATTCATAAGTGTCCTGTTAAACAAAGACCCCTTCCAACATTAATTAGAAGTAACTGCTTGCATGTTCTGACAACTTAATTGTTTCATGTTGGATGTGGCAGTGGAATTATGAAAACATAACTTCTTAGTTGCTTCCTGTTTTCAGTTTCCATTCCTGTGGTTGGGGGAGGCTGTAATCACCTAGTTACTTTTTATTAGTTTTCATTTCTATAAAATAAAAGAACAGTATTTTGCAATATAATAATTAAATGGAAAAATATTTAATAATATATATAAGTAATTAAAGTTTGTCCCCTTGCCCTAATACAGATACTGATAATAAGGGACAATCAAGAGAGCTGTTTCAATAGGTAATTAACAGGCAATTCAGCAGTAATCTTACTCTGCACCTAACAAGAAACAATAAAGCCAGCAGAACCTACAAAGAGGAAACATTTAATTAAAGGTACAAAAGCCTTGAAAGATTTGTTCAATAGCCCTTTGTCTGTCTACAAAGGATAGGCTGGTGCTACAATTGCATTTTAAAAAATGGGAGGCCAATGCAGGAAACAGTGGTGCACAATTAATTTGTCCATATCTCTGTCTGGATTCTATATAAAAAGTGAGTGAATAAAGGATGACTATTGTATTATTTTATTTAAGGCATTTGTATGCTGCTTAATCAGTAGCATTCCTAAGTAGCGTGTATAAAAATTAATCATGCAGAGAATAAAAATTAAAAATTAATCATAAAGCCAAGCATAAATTCAAACTACATTAAAATGCCTGCTGGAATACACCTGAAGTTGACCAAAGAGGTTTCCTGTCTAATTTCATTTGAGAGAGAGTTCCACAGGCTTGGCCCCACAACACTGAAAACACGGCTTCTAGTTGTTTTGAGTTGTACATCTGACCGTTGGCGGACTACCAACAGAGACTCTCCCAAAGATCTCATTGATTGGGCAGGGATATAAGGGATCAGACGGTCCTTAAGATATCTTGGACCCAAGGCCCTTGTAAATTAATACAAGATCTTAGAATCTGCCCCAGTAACAAAAGCCAGTATAAGCTCAGGTCAATCACTGGAGTCCATCTGGAGCAGCCAACAAGCAATATTGAGGATGTACTGGGCCATTCGCTCAGAAATGCGTCTGAAGAAAGGAGCAAAAATGAAACAAAGGGACTGGAATCAAAGAGACTGATGTGGGTGCATGTAGATGTCGATGTCTACTCGCACCCACTTCAGTCTCTTTGATTCCAGTCCCTTATCAGCAGGGAAGGAAAGCAGTACAGTGGTACCTTGGGTTACATACGCTTCAGGTTACATATGCTTCAGGTTACAGACTCCGTTAACCCAGAAATCGTACCTCGGGTTAAGAACTTTGCTTCAGGATGAGAACAGAAATCGTGCAGTGGTGGCGCAGCAGGAGCAGGAGGCCCCATTAGCTAAAGTGGTGCTTCAGGTTAAGAACAGTTTCAGCTTAATAACAGTCCTCCAGAACGAATTAAGTTCTTAACCCGAGGTACCACTGTAATATGGTTCCTTAACTGAGGCACATGAGCTTGAGAAGCTGGCCAGAAATCTACAGGTTGACATTTGTCTGTCTGAGGAGTATGGCCATGCAGCAAGACAACTATATTGTATTAGAGATGCATGTCTACAGCTAAGGTCAAGCAAGGGAACCTACAAGAGTCTTATCTGGAAGAGAATCCCTGATTCAAATCACAGCATCCCATTCAGTTTTCTTTGCACAGCAAAGCTGCCCATTATAGTGGGGCAGTCTTTGTGGGCACTGGGTAGCTCTCAGAAAGTAGCTCTCAAAGGAAAAATGCTACAGAACAAAATGTTTTGCTTCTTCAAAAAGTGAATTGTAAGGAGGGAATCAAAAAGCTGATTGTAAGGAGGCGTTTAATTTTGTGACAGCAGCCACGAAATTAAAAGACGCCTGCTTCTTGGGAGAAGGGCAATGACAGGCCTAGACAGCATCTTGAGAAGTAGAGACGTCAGCTTGCCAACAAAGGTCCGTATAGTTAAAGCCATGGTTTTCCCAGTAGTGATGTATGGAAGTGAGAGCTGGACCATCAAGAAGGCTGATCGCCGAAGAATTGATGCTTTTGAATTATGGTGCTGGAGAAGACTCTTGAGAGTCCCATGGACTGCAAGAAGATCAAACACATCCATTCTTAAGGAAATCAGCCCTGAGTGCTCACTGGAAGGACAGATCGTGAAGCTGAGGCTCCAGTACTTTGGCCACCTCATGAGAAGAGAAGACTCCCTGGAGAAGACACTGATGCTAGGAAAGATGGAGGGCACAAGGAGAAGGGGGCGACAGAGGACGAGATGGTTGGATAGTGTTTTCGAGGTTACCAGCATGAGTTTGACCAAACTGCGGGAGGTAGTGGAGGACAGAGGTGCCTGGCGTGCTCTGGTCCATGGGGTCACGAAGAGTCGGACACGACTAAACGACTAAACAACAACAACAAGGAGGCGTGGGTTTAGGCAGACTCTTGACTGGAACGTGCCTGGAAACAACTCTGCTGTGCAAGAAGGATAAAATCTAGCTTTCAGTTTGCTCGGTGTTATGTGTATGAAATCTTCAAGAACTTCCTGCAGAATTTGCCTAGCACATACCCATCTGACGGTCTATCTATATCTGTGTGTTTACACACACACACACACACACACACACACACACACACCCCAAACCCCTGACACCTGTGTGCAGTGTGCGTGTGGGGCAGCAGGGTTCGTAGCTCCAGGCGTAAATTCAGAAGGGCGCAACTAGGCCACAGTGGTCCCAAAGGTGCCATGCATCCACATCAGTCCCTTAAAATTTTAAACAACAATAATGTAGCAGCCCGTGAGCTAATTAAGATATGTGAAAGCATTATGTGTGTAGAATTTTAGGAAATTAAAACTGCATTACACTTCCAAGAAATAAATGCAATGAAGGGACAGCGGGACAGGTTTTTTGTTTTTTTATTTGGCTTGTTTCTTTAAAGAAGACTTTAAAAAGACTTTAAGGTAAAGGTACCCCTGCCCGTACGGGCCAGTCTTGACAGACTCTAGGGTTGTGCGCCCATCTCACTCAAGAGGCCGGGAGCCAGCGCTGTCCGCAGACACTTCCGGGTCACGTGGCCAGCGTGACATCGCTGCTCTGGCGAGCCAGAGCCGCACACGGAACGCCGTTTACCTTCCTGCTAGTAAGCGGTCCCTATTTATCTACTTGCACCCGGGGGTGCTTTTGAACTGCTAGGTTGGCAGGCGTTGGGACTGAACGACGGGAGCGCACCCCGCCGCGGGGATTCAAACCGCTGACCTTACGATTGGCAAGCCCTAGGCGCTGAGGCTTTTACCCACAGCGCCACCCGCGTCCCCAAAAAAGACTTTAAACAGGGATGCAAAGAAAGCTATGGTTTCCATAGTACAATTGGTTTCATACAACACGGATATGAGATTCGGCTTCACGCTGAATGCAAGCTTAGAATTTGTCTATATGGGAATATTAAGTAATCCTGAGGCAATAGATTCCGTTTTTTGAGGGAGGAGAAATTAACCTTGAGAAACGATAGCTTCTGCATCTCTGTTGTTGAATGTCATATTCACATTCTGCTCAAAGAGTAATGCCGCTGGCTTACACACTAAAGTCAAAACTGAGGGAGGGAGGCATGACTTGTGGAATATGCAGGACCAGCCCTGCCATTATGCAGAGTGAAGCAGCTGCCTTTGGTGGTAAATACTAGAAGATGGGGGTGGTGTTACCCTCCATCGGTTTTCATCATCCTGAGCTGTGTACTGGTAGTGGTGATACTTGCTTTTTGTTGTCCTTGGCTGTCTGACTGTCCCATCTAGTCACATTTTCACAATGAGTCATAGACAATACCAATGGAAAAGGCCTCTGATAGAGTGGACAGGCAGAGGAGCAGCTATTCCAGATCACGTGCGTGTACATTGGTCATAGGGGGACATGGGTGGCCCTGGGGTCTAAACCACTGAGCCTCTTGGGCTTGCCGATTGGAAGGTCGGCAGTTAGGATACTTCAGATGGGGTGAGCTCCCATTGCCCTGTCCCAGTTTCTGCCAACCTAGCAGTTCGAAAGCATGCCAGTGCAAGTAGATAAATAGGTACCGCTACAGTGGGCAGGTAAACGGCGTTTCTGTGAGCTCTGGCACTCGTCACTGTGCCAGTAGTGGTTTAGTAATGCTGGCCCCATGACCTGGAAAGCTGTCTGTAGACAAATGCTGGCTCCTTTGCCTGAAAGTGAGATGAGCGTCACAACCCCATAGTTGCCTTTGACTGGACTTAACCGTCCAAGGGTCCTTTACCCTTTACCTTACCTTACATTGGTCATCTAATGTACTGGCATGATGGATGCTGAATGTGATAATGCCAGAAGGATAGTGTCATTATGCAACATTTCTAATATTGTGTACAGTTTTGGTTCCTGCACCTTAAAAAGGATATTGTAGAGCTAGAAAAGGTTCAGAACAGCATGTACATTGGTCATAGGGGGACGTGGGTGGCACTGTGGGTTAAACTACAGAACCTAGGGCTTGCCGATCAGAAGGTTGGTGGTTCGAATCCCCATGACTGGGTGAGCTCCCGTTGCTTGGTCCCTGCTCCTGCTAACCAGCAGTTGGAAAGCACAAAGTGCAAGTAGATAAATAGGTACTGCTCCGGTGGGAAGGTAAACGGCGTTTCCGTGTGCTGCTCTGGTTCGCCAGAAGCGGCTTAGTCATGCTGGCCACATGACCCGGAAGCTGTGCGCTGCTCCCTCGGCCAATAAAGTGAGATGAGCACCGCAACCCCAGAGTCATCCGCGACTGGACCCAACGGTCAGGGGTCCCTTTACCTTTAGAGCTAGAAAAGGTTCAGAAGAGGGTAGTGAAAATAACCAACTATACCTCTCATAATTGATGACCATTGGCCATGCTGGCTGATGGAGACTGGAATCCAACAACATTTATGAGATTATAGGTTCCCCATCTCTGACTTAATATTTAGAAATGCAATTCAGTGTAAGCAAGTCTAAAGTGATGCACAACGGGGCAAAAGATTCTAACTCCACACACATGCAAATATGGTCTGCATTTGTGGTAACTGACCAAGAAATGTGACCTTTGGATTGTAGTGGATAGCTCAATGGGGATTTCGATCCAGTGTGCAGCATCTGTGGAAAAGGCAAATTCTATGCTAGAGATCATCAGGAAAGGGATTGAAAACAAAACTAGCAATATTATAAAGATATTTTACAAATCTATGTTGAGATTGCACTTGGAATACTGTGTATCGTTCCGGTGACCTTACCTGAGAAAGGATATTGTACAGTTGGAAAAGGTTCAGGAAAAGACAGCCAAAATGATCAAGGGGCTGGTGCAACTCTTCTATAAGGAAAGATTACAAGATTTGGGGGTGTTTAGTTTAGAAAGCGTCTAAGCTAGAGACATCTCTTTTGCTGAATTTATATTGTTCTGTTCCATTTTGAATGGCTTTATAATTGTGATGGTTTTATCTACTTTTATAATTTATATTTTATTGTAACCCTGGAACCTTTTGCTGAAATCTTATAAAAATAAAAAACACAACAGAGGTGCATAAAATTATACAGAGTGTGGTGAATATGGATAGAGAGTTTTTCCCCCTACACACAGGGCTATCCAGTGAAGCTGAATGCTGGGAGATTCAGAACAGACGTAATTCTTAGTTAAAACTATGGAATTTGCAGTTATTATGCTCTTAATATTTATTTCAGTGAGTGAGTAGTGATAAGGTGTTGGGAGACAGAACTACCTGTGCTATATAACCTGCCCTGTGACCTCCTTAGGTCGCCTTCTGCCTTTGGGTGAGATGGAGAATGCTGTCCCATCACCCGTGTTGAAGTACAATTCACATGTCAGTCCAGTTGGCTTATGTGCGTGGAACTGGTAGAAGGAAGTGCCATGTTGTTCTTTGCCTCAGGAGGCAAAATATCTTAGACCTCCTCTTGAGAAATAGACAACTACCGGTACTTGAATCTCTTGAAGGTCTTCATTTGGTGGCCTGGTTGTGAAGCAAAGGAGGAGAAACTGAGTTTAGGGATAAGACATGCAATGAACATGCCCTTGTTGCAGGAAGAAAATAACCACTAGATCTAAAGTAATGAAAATACATCCTAGCACAATTCAAATTCTGTTTTTAAAAGGCTTCTTAATTTTTTGAAAAATAGTGGATTGGCAATCCCCAAAGCTCAATGTTTTGCCTGTTGTGCCTGTTTTCTGGGGCAGACCTCCCTCCATTTAGTACTACACTTTTAATTGCAACCTCACCATTCTATAGTTAGTTAAGTAGCTGTAGTGAAAAATGCATAAAGGTTAAGACAGCATGCATTGAACATATTTGGCTTGTTTGCACATAAACCATAGCTTGAAATGGAGGAGCCTCAGTAAGCTTGAGTGAAGCATCAGACTTGTACACTCCTCCTCCCTTCTCCTCCTATGCAGCTAGGAAGAGGATTTCTGCCAAGATTGCATTCAGTTTCAGATAATCTTGATTTAGTATTATTTGCAAATAGGAATCCTAGTTAAAAAAACAAAAAATTAGGTAAACAAGAGAACTTAAAGTTGGTTTGTTTAGCGACTCACCATTGTTTGTTTTATTAAACCAGGATTCCTGGTTTGTGTGTAAAGCTAAGCTGAGATTCTTTGAAAGTGAAATAGTTTTGATAGATGTCCTATTCCTTTCCACACAGGGGAAGGACAGGGGATGAGGACTATATGAGTCCACCATTTTGCTTGGTCTTGCTAAGTATTATCTGCAAAGCACTAAACCATGGTTTTGAATTTTGTGAGAACCAGCCCAATTGTCAGCAGCCAAAGGTGATCACCAGCTTGTCATTGATCTCTGAAAAGCTTTTGGTTTGCATTGATTTGAAAGGCTTCATCTCTGAATACTAATAATAGGTTTTGGTACTTCTGTTCACTCATGCAATAATTTTAGGTGGGCTTATCATAGCAATCTCTGCCTAACCATACATTATCTTGGCTAAAGTTTATTCACTGTAATTATTTTTAAGAAGCTAAAGGTCTCTTTCATTGTAATCTTAATTTAGAATAACTGGGCTTAGATATTAGACATTATTTTTGTTCAAAGTCAAACTGTAGTATGAATCTGCCAGACTTTATGGTTCACAAGTTTGTTTCTCTCTCATATCATTAAAGCATTCAGATCCTCAATTGATTGATTCTTTCCCCATGCCTCAAATATGAAGTGCAGCAGAGAGAAAATTTAAAAAGAAAAAGTCTATAAGCCAAAATAAAACCCATACATTAACATGAACATAATATTTGTTGGAAAATGCACACACATGATAGATCTATATTGTCTGAGACACACGTTTCAGGTTGTGTTTTGTTTTGTTTTTTTAATATATTTCCTGCTGCGACAATCAGTTGTAAAAAGATCCTCATCTGGCCAATCCTCTTCTCAGTATCTGGAAAGAAAAACAGCTTTTAAGGTAAACAGTTTTGGGACTGTAAAAGATTGGTGCTCTTTTTTAACTTTGCAAAAAATGTGCTTGGAATTTGAGAAGATGGTAAGATTGAAGAACGGTCTTTGTAGAACAATTATATATCAGGTTCAGCTTTGGAAAGGAAAAGCTGGTAGTTTACCTGGCACAAAGTATACAGTGACCCAGTCCCGCTAAACTTAGCTGTAAGGCTATTCAGACAGCCTTACTTCCAAACAAATGTGTATCATAAGTCCTGCTGAAACCAGCTGAAGAACTTACTGGTAGTTGTAACTGACTTGTTCCATTGCTTTCAATGGGAATTTGTCACAATTAACTAGCATGCTACGAACAGTGTGTTGCAGTGGTGGAAGACTGGCCGGTCTGCCTGTGTGCTTGAAAGCTCCTCCGCCCATATTCATTTGGATGTGACCACAGCAGGGTTACACTGACATCTGTGGCTCTGATAGGACCACCAGATACTACACAAATAAATTCCTAGGACCTCTGCTGCTGCTTTTCTGCCATTACTCTGTGACAACAAAAGTAGCAAGAGGCCCACCTCAGTGGCATGATTTATGGATATGAAGCAATCACATATTTCTATGTGTGGTGGAAAAGGCAGAAAGTTGTGTAGCTATTCTTGTGCAAATATTAAAACGCACAGCTCTGAAAGTGTGGACTATATTATAGTATGGAGTATAAAGAATCTATATGTATCTATCTGTCTCAGGTGTGTGTGTGAAATTAAAACGTGATATATAATCCTTTATATATGAGTGATTTGATTTCTGTTTCAGCTTTGTAGACTTACAGTGGTACCTCAGGTTACAGACGCTTCAGGTTACAGACTCCGCTAACCCAGAAATAGTACCTTGGGTTAAGAACTTTGGTTCAGGGTGAGAACAGAAATAGCGCGGTGGCAGTGGGAGGCCCCATTAGCTAAAGTGGCACCTCAGGTTAAGAACGGACCTCCAGAACGAATTAAGTTCTTAACCCGAGGTACCACTGTATTACACTACTTCAAATCCATGCTCTTCAAGTGACGTTTGCTTTTTTGGGGGTTGCATTTGGTTAATAATATTTATAGCAGCAAAAGAACAACCATGTGCTAAAAAAACCTATATTGAATACTGGCATTTCATGAATCCTGTAATTGTCAGCAGCACAAATTGCTACCATTACTACTATTGCCGCTCCTTTCAAGGATGGGTTGTTTCATGATTTTTTTAAAAAATATACTTCAGAAGGAGGGGGAGAGAACCTAATATCTGAATGGTGTTGATGGGCCAATGTTGGGTGGATATAGCACATGTCATATATTATTTGGGCACAAAATCTCGGGTACTTAAGGCACAATATTTATTTTATTTACTTCCTAATTGATTACACATTTTTTGTGTGAATTTCAAGGCAGTGTATATGGGCTTCTACATACAGGCCAAACTCAGACCTGCTAAGGTTTAAGCAACTTGCTTCATCATGCGCATTCGAGTTCTTTGGAAAAAGGATGGTAATTGATAGCTGCTATGGTACGGGACACGGATGGCGCTGTGGGTTAAACCACAGATCCTAGGACTTGCTGATCGAAAGGTCAGCGGTTCGAATCCCCGCGGCATGGTGAGCTCCCGTCGTTCGGTCCCAGCTCCTGCCAACCTAGCAGTTCGAAAGCAACCCTGCAAGTAGATAAATAGGGACCGCTTTATAGCGGGAAGGTAAACAGCGTTTCCGTGTGCAGCCCTGGTGCTGGCTCGCCAGACGCAGCTTCGTCACGCTGGCCACGTGACCCGGAAGTGTCTTCGGACAGTGCCGGCTCCCGGCCTCTTGAGCGAGATGAGCACACAACCCTAGAGTCGGTCACGACTAGCCCTAATGGGCAGGGGTACCTTTACCTTTACCTTTATGGTAACTTTAGTAGTTGCATGGTTATGTACAAATGTCTCTATTTTATTGTGACAATTACAAAATATTTCTGACAAATGTTAGCCAACGCCATCAAAATCAACATAACCACCAACTATCTTCTTGGTTGCTATGGAGGGTTGAAGATATGAAGCTGGCGTACCAGTTCATTTGTCTCTCTAGCCCAGTGTTGTTTACTCTGACCAGGACTCACTATCCAGGGTCTCAGGAAAGCGTCTTTATCAGCTCTGCTACCTAAGAACCATTTAACTGGAAATGTTGAGGACCATATGCATGCGGTGCATGTATTGTACTGCTGAGCCAAGACCCCTCTGTGGAAGGTGAACACAAAGACAAAAAGAGTAAGAGTTGTCACACTGTGAATTTCAGATGCTGGCAATATTTTCAGGCTTTTCTTCTTGCTGTCCATTTCCTCTTCCTTATTAAAGTAGCAATCTGTTTTTACTTTTCCATGATTTTCTAAAAAACTAATACGATCTCAGAAACCAAGAGGGAACACCCTACATATTTGGGGAGGTTGTTTCTGTTTGGTTCCTTCCTCCTGCTTTGCTCTGTATGTGGAACAATGATGCAAGATAGTTTTGAATGCACACTCTTATGAATTATGCACTAGTGGCCAAAATTGTGGAAAGCTTTTGGAAAAAGTGTATTTCCGAGATGTGATGGCTCATAACACCTGATTGGCTCTCTAAACACTTATACTCATCAGCTACATTCAGACGAAGGAAAGCTACTGCATATCAACCTAAGCAAGTTGTGTTTCCTTTTTCTGGTTATTTGGCTATAACTTTTGATAGAATACAGATAATTGAACAAACTTTGTTTCATTGCATTCTTCATTGAATTATATTTCCATTGATACATATTTGTATCAAAAGCTGGTGTTATGATCCATCAGACCTCAGAAATACACTTTTTCCAAAAGGTTTCCACAATTTTGGCCACTAGTGTATAATCTTTTGAGTGGTCATAAGAGATAAGCAACGCCTAAGGATTATATATTCTCAGTCTGCAAAATATCAGGTGATAAGGTGACCTGGTTGGTTCAGTGAAATCTTGGAACAAGTTGCCCTGATACGATGCAATAAATGAACCTCAGTGCTGTTCCATGTGGGAAGCTGTTTCACAGAAACACTTTCTCCATGGCGTTATCCTCCCACACAGTTTAATTTTGGGGGCATCAATGCACCACAAGTGAGCATATGAATTTGGGTTTCAGTCTATTATTTTAACCGACCAAAGAGTATTAACCAAAGGCGACAGGAATTTTATTACAATTTGCCAAACTGCAGACCATAACATGCAGCATACAGCAATTACATAATATAAGGCATCAATGATTTAAAGAAAGGGAGTCAGAATTCATAAGTATTGTCTGCTCCCTCATACCTAGCTTAACTTCCATTAGACTTCTGAATCTCCAGTGCAACTTATTGCAATATCATCTTGCTCTCTCTTTCTAATCTTTCTTGCAGCCAGAGCATTAAGCACCACTTATGTGTCATAAATCTGTTTGGGTCACACAAAAGAAAGTGAAAGTGTTACTGCCATAGTAAGCCTGCTTCCAGGAATTAGCAAAGGTTTCAGGAAACGATCTGTTGGATCCACATTTAATGGGGAGATTAGCAAGTAATGTACGGTGTCTTCCGCTTGAGGTTGGCCACATATGCAGAGTCTGTCGTCATATGGAACCTTATTATAGCAGCCATCCAAGATGCTGTGGGCATCATTTGGAATATGTGCTCCATAAAGGCATTTCTTAATGCAGCAGGCATGAGTCTGTTCAAATAAGATGCTCTGAAATGCTCCATTTTCAGAAATGGGAACCATGGCGAGAATCTATAATTCCTGATTAAATGCAAATCCCTTCTGGATTCTATCCAGAAGAGCCAATCCCAAAGTTGTCTCTTATTCATGATCAGAGCAGAATCCAAGTCTCAAAAGTAATAACTCTAAGGTTTTGACATATGGACTTCCAGTGTTGATTATTACTGCATTTCATATAAAGCAAAGGCAGGAAAATGTTCAGTTGGAAGAGTTGCAGTTTGTTTGAGGTAACTTAGCTGGGCACAGTCAGCTCTTGCCTTGATTGTTTGCCATCCAGATTCTGTACATGAGAGAACTCTGGAAATTGCTGAAGGGGGGGGGGGAATTGTTTCAGAAGCCATGTCTATTATTCAGATGAGGGGGTGTGTGTGTGTTAAACCTTGTAGTCATGTGGGCTCCTTGTGTCATGTGGAAGAATAATGATATGTGACAAGTTTGAGCAAGTTAAAGTGATTGTGTTTCAAGATAATTGCATGAAAAAGAAAGTGTAAAGAAGCTTTAGGTTGACCCAAGAAAGCAGAGACTTTTATCTCATTACCAGTTCTGATACAGCTGCTGAATCTAAGGATGGCTGGGGACTCTGCGCCCCATCTGCTTAATCATTGATTTATTTCTGAGCTTTTGTCTGTTTCAGATGTTTCTTGACATCCAGGGCAGCAGAAATTCTTCAAAATTGCTTCAGTTGAAGAAAACTTACCAAATTTATGATTACTCAGTCTCTTGTGTAGAACTATTGAAGACAGCAGCGTAAATGATCCAGTTTACCTAGGACTAGGTCATGATTTGAGAAAGACTGTTTAGCTCAAACAAGAGGATTCCTGAACAGAAGATTGCAGCTGTTGTAATCTTCCTCCAGTCCTCCTGCTGCTGCTGCACTGCCTTGAACTAAGCCATAATTTGACTTAGTATGTCATCCAAACCTGGGCTCATGTTTTATCTCCTCCAGACAAACCATGAGCTGTGGTTTGTCTGGAGCGAAACAAACCATGAGCCTGGGTTCTAACAGCATGCTAATACAAAACATGTTTAGCTTATGTCAATACAACAGGACCAGGGAAAGGGTGCAGCAACTGCACTGTTCCTGAGGACTATATTTTTGTGCGTTAGTGCTGTGCCATGGCTTTGGCTTAGCATGATGTGAGCACCAAACCCTCATTTCAGTTTCCTGATGCCAGGCATGATCTGAATCAGCTGCTGCACAACTCACTGGCACCAGCCCTCCTCTGATGCTCAAGCAAGCAATGAGTGTTTGGTGGTAAGAGCTGGGAGACAGTGGTGATTAGGTTGCTGGGCAGTGATGGCAGCCAATTTTTTGTATGGGGCTGCAGATTACTCACTTGACAAGGAGGAAGGAGCAGGAAGGGAAATATGACCAGTAACTGCCAGTACTGTATGGGGAAAACAGATGTTGAAAAGCAGTGAGGCGAGAGACCAGACCAGTCCCATAATGGTGGTATACTCCCTGCTCTTACACTGTTGTGGGACTACATGAACTGATGCTAGCCCCATGCAGAGGTGAGAACAGCCAGGTACACTTGCCCCAGGCATTGGAGGACTAAGTTGGCTGGGGGGTGCTGTCAGGGGGCCTGCTGGATTTATGCTGTCATGCTAAGAATGCCCCATGCTTCCCAGTCGACCAGGGACTTAATGGGCGAAATGGCCATAGGTGATATGCCCATGCTTGTCTGTATGTACTGCAAGGCTTTGATAGTAAAATCTGGACCTGCGTTATTGCACACTAGTGTGCAGAGTTTGATCAGATTAGGTGGTGGTGCTGTGGTGCTGCATCTCATGAAAAAGACTCACTCCAGGCCTCAGAGAAGCTTGGCATGGGCCTGTCTGATGCAGTAGGCTCATGTTCTTATGTTCTTTTAATTTCTTTTTTAAAAATACACAAATCACTAATCCCAGAGCAGTTAACTTTCAACAATATTATGTACAAGATGGAAAGACCTTTTTTTTTATTTTAATGTGCTTTTCAAATCTACAAATATATAGAGAAGTGGTGTAGTACAAAAACAAAACAAACCCCAGTTGTGGACTAATAAAATTATGGGAATATATTCAATGCTGCCGCAGCAGATTTCTTTTCTCCTCTTGACCAGATTTCAGGACAAGGAGTCCTAGACCTAATTTAATCGTGGCCAATGATTTCGATAGGTCTACTCTGAGTAACAGTAGCATTGAATACCACCCTAAGTAAATGTATAGGACACACACACACACACACACACACCACACACACACACACACACACACACACACACACACATGAATGATACTGAATTGTGAAGATGTGACCTTACCAAATCCTAACATTTAATGCAGTGAATGGAAATGTAGATAAACACTGGGTTGGATCTTGACTTCATTACCATTGAGATAGTTCCGAAGCAATGGGAGGGAGTGTTGTTGTGAGGTGCAGGATGCGGGGCAAGATATGAAATGGGAGGCAGTTCCAAATGTCAGGGGTCCCCACACAAAATGCCCAGTTCCTAAATTGTACAGCAAAGGTCACCAGTCTTTTTTAGCCAGTGGGCACATGGGTAACAGTCACAAAATAAAACAAAATGGCTGCCACACCTAAAAGAACAGAAAGAGAAATGGGAGCACAAAATGGTGCAGGCATCCCCTGCCCTGCATTAGTGCTCCCAACAAATGGTAAATAAGGCAGCTACACCAGCCACTGCCACAATCAGAAAGAGAAGCTCTTTGCATCTCTCCTTGGTTCATAATAGAAAGCAGGGTGGGTGACCAATTGTGGAATCCAGTGAAATGTGGACATATTTCAGAGGGTTGTATACCATGTAGGAGTGGCTAAGCCAGTGGATCAGGAACTGAGCAGGGAGAGCAAACAGCAAGAAGAAACAGTGCATTGTAGATTTTTGAGATAATAATAATAATAATAATAATAATAATAATAATAATAATAATAATAAATAATTTTATTTATATCCCGCCCTCCCCAGCCGAAGCCGGGCTCAGGGCGGCTAACAACAATAAAACAGTACAACAGTACAGCATAAACAACATTCTAAAATCATTCATTATAAAAATTAATTAATTCAAGCCACTGACAACTATTGGGCCAAAGCTCCGCGAAGATTGCCGAGGGAGGGAGTCAGGCTGTGCCCTGGCCAAAGGCCTGGTGGAACAGCTCTGTCTTGCAGGCCCTGCAGAAAGATGTCAAGTCCCGCAGGGCCCTGGTCTCTTGTGACAGAGTGTTCCACCAGATCGGAGCCACAGCCGAAAAAGCCCTGGCTCTAGTTGAGGCCAGCCTAACTTCTCTGTGGCCTGGGACCTTCAAGATGTTTTTATTTGAAGACCGTAAGTTTCTCTGTGGGGCATACCAGGAGAGGCGGTCCTGTAGGTACGAGGGTCCTAGGCCGTATAGGGCTTTAAAGGTTAAAACCAGCACCTTAAACCTGATCCTGTACTCCACCGGGAGCCAGTGCAGCTGGTATAGCACTGGGTGAATGTGATCTCGCAGCGAAGACCTCGCAAGGAGTCTCGCTGCAGCATTCTGCACCCGCTGGAGTTTCTGGGTCAGTCTCAAGGGCAACCCCACGTAGAGCGAGTTACAATAATCCAGTCTGGAGGTGACCGTCGCGTGGATCACAGTGGCTAGGTCAGGGCGAGAGAGGTAAGGAGCCAACTGCTTAGCTTGGCGGAGATGGAAAAATGCCGCCTTTGTTATAGCTGCAATCTGCGCCTCCATGGAAAAGGAGGTGTTGAAGATTACACCCAAACTCTTAACGGACGGTGCTGGCACTAATTGCGCCCCCGCAAGAGATGGGAGTTGCCCCCCCAATCCCATATCGCCCCGTCCCAGCCACAGGACCTCTGTCTTCGAAGGATTTAGCTTCAACTGGCTCCCACGTAACCATCCGGCCACAGCTTCCAAACATCTGGTCAGTGTGTCTGGGGCCGAGTCAGGATGGCCATCCATCAACAGATAGAGTTGGGTGTCATCGGCATACTGATGGCAACCCAGCCCAAAACTCCGAACCAGCTGGGCGAGGGGGCGCATAAAGATGTTGAAAAGCATCGGGGAGAGTATCGCACCCTGAGGCACTCCACACACCAAGGAGTGCGCGATGACAATTCCCCCCCAAGCGCCACCCCTTGATATTTACAGAAGTTTTATGGGCAACATAAGAGCCAGTGGTGGACACACTGTTGTCTGCAGGTGCCACATTGGTGACCCCTGTTATATGGAATGGTCCTCCTTATGAAATGCTGTCCTGCAGAGCACAGTTGGGTATATAAGAGGTGAGACAATCTTTTAAGCAAGGGCATTGTGTCTCGTTTCACTGCTTGAGGTGAAATAGGAAGTACCGTCCTGCCCAGCCACTGCCACCACTGCACTCCCTTTGCTTCCTTTGGAGAAGCGGTGCTAGCATTAGCACTGTTTTCCTTCCTGTGAGATCTCACTGATTTCCAGCAAGATCTCACTGAAATCTCACGACATCTCATGAGATCTTGCTGGAAACTGGCGCCAATGCCAGTGCCGCTTTTCCACTGGCACCATTTCTCCACCAGCCCTGCTTCTCCTGTGGTAGAGGTGGCAGGGCAGGTGGGCCTTCTCAATGGCTTCTGCCACCTAAGGCGGTGCCTTCACCCTGCCTTATGGTTGGGCTGGGCCTGCTTTTAGGTATTATAACAATATTTATTAATTAAAATAAACTTTAAATTGATTTTCTTAATCTGTAGATCAATCAACAGTAAAACTGATTAGTGTGGATAAACTGTGATATTTTAAATATATAAACATGATCCCCCAATTTTTTTTTAAAGAAAATTAAGAACTAAAAGGAACAGAATTAGCTCATTTTTAAGGTTTTAGAGGTTGAAAGCCTTCCTTTACAGAATTAACTTTAAAAATGGATGCAGAACTGCTCAGCAAAATGATATTGATATGGATCATATGCACTTCCAACTTTCAGCGTAAATGAGACACTTTAAATGCTTGTTATATTTAAAGCTTGCTACTGGGGATATTCATATTACTCCCTGAATTTTACAGCTGGTTTTCTTTCTTGCTGTGAGATCAAATTGCTTTAGCTTCTCTTTGCTTATTCTGGAGCTGGAAAGCATTGCTGTAACTTGCTGAGAACAATTTTCCTTAATTCTGTGCAGGATATTATTGGAAGCAAGTAATTTTTAGATGAACTGTGTAGAAATCTCCATCTTGCATGTACAGTGAACAGTTTGACATACCTGCTGCATTATTTTAGTCTGAACTTTTAATTTTAAAAAGTACTTGGGGAAAAAGGGGGTTAGTCCAATAGGCAAAAATTAAAACATCCTTCCTTGCTGGATGATACAAGTCCTCGATTCTACACTCATAGCTCCTTCAAACTTCATGTGCCTTAGAAACAACAATTCACTAATCCTGAAAAGAAATATATAGCTTATTATGCTTACTGCTTATTGGAGTGTTTGAGCGTTGGATGAGGAAGATATTATTAAGGTCATTGCATTAAGTTTAAAAGACACTGTAATATATTTGCTACTAATAAGTAAAACAAAACTTGTTGAACTGGAATATGAATTATATATCTTACTTTCATATACATGCATACTATTCATCTGAGTTGAACTTCAGGGGCCTTGTTCATATAGCTATCCGAAAATATATGTTCCTGTATTATCATGTCATAACCTTGTATCAACATGAGTCTTTAAGATGCTACAGTAAATCAAATCTTTCTCATTGTGCTGAAACATAGCTATTGGTGTTAATGTATTGTTATGTTTTACTCCTTAGGGCTGCTACTCCTGTTTGCTTTGCTTGCCCACACCACCCATCCAGCCCTCTTGCCAAAATTACTTCTCTCCCTTGGAGTTCACCCAAAGCCTCTTTTTATCCTCCTCCTCCTTCCCTTACCCATGGGGAAGTGTAAAGGGGAAGGGCAGGGAGGAGCCAGCCTGGAGATCTGGCTCCTGGAGGCAGGAGACCCAGGGCTGACAGCCTGAGAAGCCAGTGGAGGTGATGGGGCAGGCTGCTGCAGCCTGTTATGGCTTTCCCTCTGGGACTCACCTGGGCTGCCCATCCACCATGTCTTGTCACTCTGTAGTTTGCAGTGCCACCTGTCTGTGGTCAAGCAAAGTGCAGCGTGACAGCATTCTTGCATTTTTATGTGTGTAGAACAACAAAGGTTCTGCCTTGTAAATGGATCATTAAGGTGATAGTCAACTAACTCCTGCTCAGGTGAGACCCATTTAAGTTACTTAAGCCCAGTGATTTCAACTCTTGAGTATGATGAACACTGGATACCCAGGGCTGCAGTCCTGTCAGCTTCATTTAACTCAATGAGACCCTGTGATGAGTAGCCACTGTATAGGGTTGCATTGTTCAGCTTTGCAGGCAATAAGAAATATTACTAGCTCAAAGTTCGTTGCCTGCCTATCTATGTATGTGTCTAAGGGAAGCCCAGCATGTTTTAAGGGTGTGGTTTTTTTGGGGGGGGGGGTGTCGCTTAAAATATATTTCTGTAGTATTACAAGTTTGGGTTAATCTCAGGAAGTATTTGTGCTGCTTGAATATTTTTAGTTTCATGTAAAGAATGGCCAGCTGCTTTCAGTGTGAACTAATGAATGGGCTCACAAGTCAGTGAAGCACCCAGTGACATGAGCATAGCCAAATAAGGTGTGGCAAGGTGTGTAGATTAAATTGGAAAGCATTGTGGATTATACGCCTGGGTAAACAGAAAATTTGGCTAAAAACTCTGAATGAGCCCTCCTGAAATGAACCCAAGGTTTTCTGATCTTTGAAAGCCCTAAGACGTTTACATGGTGTTTAAAAAATGAAACAGTAGAGGCACAGCCACACAAGTCTCTCAACACGGCAACATAGAGATGTTCCCTGCACAAAGGCTGACCATTGGTCTATCTAGTTGACCATTACTGCAGTGCTGACTGGCAAGCAGCTCTCCAGAACTTCAAACAGGAGTCTTTGCCAGGCATTCCTAGAGATGTTAGGAGTTAAACCTGGACCTTTTGCATACAGAGCACATCCTGTGCCACTGTGTCCTTCCCCATAGACTCCAAATACTCCAGACAAAAGAAATGCTTTCTATTTCTCAAAGAGAGAGATTTTCCTGGGGGTTGGGGGAGGTTGAGGAAAAAGAATGAAATTTTGTAAACCGAAGGTAGAACTGAACAGCTGTTTTCTCATGGGCTGCAAAGCTGAGCAGTGTAGCAAAAGGGGGTGGGGAATCGGCTTGATTTCATCTCCTGCATTTGGGCTTTCAAAACGTTTGGTTTTGAAATCGGTAGAGTAACCTTCTAGATCAAAATGCTGTTTCACCAGGTAAAGCACTTATCTTAACTAATAGGATTCAGAATGATGAAAGGTTGAGGAAATTTATCTTGGCATGTTTTCTTCTGATGTTAGGAAAATGTTAAATGCCTTATCTGATTTTAATCCATACAGTACAGCATACTAATAACAGGCTAGGCTGTGCAAGCAGAGTGACTTCATTACAGGCAGATTCAATATATCAACACTTAAAAGGGGAAAAAGCCACTGTACAATATATCCCTTCTAGGTATATTTCTCTAAGGTACTTTCTCCATCATTATGTGAGGGGCTACATACAGCTGAAATGACAGGAAGGAACAGCTGATCTTGCTTCTCACCATGCCATCAGCTGGTTCTGTTACAATATAGAAGAGATTCAGGGAGCAGTCTCAGCTTTGTCAGGGGACCAGGAGATTAGAGCTGAGATTGGAAGATGAGGACAAAATGTGTCTGTGGGCCTGTGGCAAAGATCAAGAGGAGGCAGAAGTGATTACTATAAAGACAATGCAAGAAGCATCTCTAGTTTTGGTGACTACAGTTTCTTCAGTTTATTTTTCTGCAGTTGGTGAGCATTGAAATTTTTGGGGAGACAGAGACCTGATTTGTCTGTAATGCTAAACCAAACCACGGCTTTGTGTGGATGGGCAAAGATATGGGTTCCTAGAGAGAAGATCACAGCTGCTTGCCTCTTTATCTGGTCTTGTGAGCTAAGTTGTTGTTTGCCTTCACATTACACAAGGATCCAGGCTCATGGTTTATCTTGCTCCAAACAAAGGTTTGTTCTATGGCTTACCTCCCATGGTTTGTCTGGGGGAGGTGCCTGGGTTAGGACACAATGCTAAGCCAAACCATGGCTTGGCTCACAGCAGTGTGGAAGCAACAGGACTGGAAGAGGAGCAAAGCAGCCATGATCTTATTTCCAAAAACCTGCATGTTTGCATGATCACACAAAGGATGGTTTTGGCTTTGAGTTGTGTATGAAGTGAACTAGAATTTGTGCTGTGGGGCTGACCCTGCCATACAGGAGGATGAGTCAACCTGATTTAGGCAGCACCATGAGGAGGGAGAGGTGAAGTGGTGTCTGAATGATGCAATGAGGCTTTCTAGACATCATTTGGCAAGGCATTTGGGCTCTGCTTTAGGTAGCAAAAGGTTTTGCTGGGTTGGCAATGCTGGCAGGGCTTCCCTTAGCTCAGCCTAATGTTTTCTGAGAAAAAGGAAAGGAGATAAAAGAAGGGTGCATTTGCAGTTGGGTACATGTTGCACAATCTTTTTGTGGTTTTATGTAAAAGATTAAATGCTCCCTATTACAGTTTACTCTACTGGTGCTTATTATGAAAAGTTGCTGATACAGACAAGTGCTGTTACCTGTTTTCCACAGCTTTGCTGCTGCTGCTTTTTTAACCGGTAATGTGAACAAAAGCATTTCACAAAAATACCTCTGGTACAGTGGGATTGCAGTGCAGTAACTTTTGGTATTCTAAACGTTCTGTGCAGAAACTAGTTATGCAATTAAAAATGGAGCCTTTGAAATGATAGTGGCATGGATGATTTTTAAGCATTGCTTAGGAAAGTAATTTCTAATTTTGCTTATTATTAAAAAAGCAAGAAAAGATGCTTGGAAGCTACTTCAGCAGGACAAACAGTGCCTTTTTCTGTTTTGCTAGCAAAGCGTTAGCCTTTGGGGACTTTTCAACTTTATCGTTCTATAAAACCTCATTTAATTTTCAAATGGCCACTGTAAAGCATTCTTTACTGTTTTTTTTTCCATGCTACGTATAATAGCAACACTTTTGACTGCCAAGAGTTTATGTTGTCAAAGGGTTCTCTGTGCTCATCTCAACAATAGTCATTTATTTTCCCTTGTTCTGTTTTTACCTTCTGGCAAAAAAAGGGCTGCCATATCTTTTATAGTGCTGTTTCTGGAAACCATGCCAAACGCAAATAGCATTTTGTGGAAATTATCACTTGGATCTTCCCAAAGCAGAGAATGAGAGAGGTGAATAGAATGGATGTTTTAAATATTTTAAAAATGGGCATTTCTCCAAAACCACATTTTTACTTATTTATTTCTAAAGCATATACTCTGCCTCCCAGCGTAAGTTAGCATGGCTGGACTTTGATCCTTCAAATTTCAGTGGCGATTTGTACGAGGCCAAAATTCAGTGCTGCCTTTCGCTTTCTGTTCTGCTCCCTTCACTATGTCATGGTTGCAAAGCCATGTGGTGCCCTCTAGGCTCGGCGCTCAGTGCTGCAGAACTGGTTGTGCTGCCCTAAATCCACCTCAATAAATTAGCAGTATGTAAATTAGCTTACAACTGACCGTGTACTTGCTAATATTAAATCCAGAAGATTAAAGAGCACTGTTAGTGCAGTTTTCACAGTAGAGATTGCACTGGATCAGTTTAGATGATTTGTAGGTCCCATCGAAACAAACAATAGTTTGCTGCAGTGGTGGCTGGTAACATTTTGGTTTGGTAGGCTGCAATTTTGTACTTTGCTGTTTTCATCACAAGAGCACTCATTTAGGAAAGTGTGCCATTACAGATGTGCCATTGTCTCCTTTCTACCCCCCCCCCATGAATTATTCTCTGCACTTCTATGGACAGGTAAAGAGTTTTCATGAAAGAGGGCCCAAGTATGATTTTCAGACAAGATTGATTCCATACCTCTTGTTTAGTAATTAAGCCACACCATATGACTTAAGTTTTTTGAATCCATCTGTTGCCCAAAAAACTAAAGACACAAAACTTTTAAAAAGTGATGAAAACTTGCTTCCACTTGCATAGTTTTCTTCTCTCCCAAAAGCAATTTAACTATTCATTATTCAAAATACTTCTGTTTCTTTTCTTTTTTTTTTTAAGTATTCCACCCCATCCAAAAAAGATTGTTTAATTTGAGCCATGGCACATCAGAGCACATCAAAACATATTTGAAATGCATGGCTCAGTGAAGTTAATGATCTCTGTCCATGTGGAGAGTTAATATCTTCCAGGTGTGGATAAGGATGTGGAGTCACATTCTGATAGGCATAGAGCCCAAACATTTCATTGTGGAACTTCCCTGAGAAACTCACAAAAGAGCAAGGTAGAAATAATTGTGACATCATTTCCCAACATTCAAGATATATTACCCACTAGAGGTAACAGCTCTCTGAAAAGCTAGTCATGGGTTCAACCAAAAATTCCAGCTTGACTCCAAAAAAGGTAACCAACTAATCCCAGGCTGAAACTGAGGCAAGGGACAACGGCTGTCTGTGCAAAGCTCCAAATAAGCCGTGGGAGGCAGGCAGCCTGACCTTAAATAAAGAAGCGCTGCCACCCACCTAATGGACCAAAAGGCTCCATGTAACGGGGGGTGCTAATGTGTTCCCTGTCAAGTGGCCATTCCGACTTTAGAAGGGCCTTTGGTCTAGAGCAGCAGGTCTCTTCTTATGCCCTTGGCAAAATTCATCACCCCCTTCTGCCCTGATCATGAGGCAGCAGGAGTTTCGATAGTAGCACATCTGCCATGCCAGTCCCCCCAACGCCACTTATGATCACTCTGTAGATAGAGGTTATTGTTGTATGGAGGTGATATATAGCCACAAATGTAAAAGCACTATTATTCAGAAAGCCAATTGGAATTATGCCTTGCTAGGGATTTTTTTAAAAAAACCAGGTAGCTTATCCAGTCCCTGCTTTGTTTAAATATCATTTACTGTGATGATTTTTGACCCATACAAATGGTAAATAACCACACATATATATTAAAAATAATAATAAGGAGTCCAAACACTGTATGGAGTACAGTGTCTTCCTGCTTACAATTATCTTACAGAATATTTGCTATGGTGTGAACTACCCGCTCCTTCAGTTGTGAGCATAAATCAGCCCTGAAAGATTTCTGGTGGCTGGCAGAACCATCCCAGAGGACCCCTTTATTTTACACTTTAATCGTAATTGTAATACTAAAGTTAGCGTGTTTATGTGTATATTTAGCAAAGTACACAATCAGCATGTCTACAGATGTGCACACAGCCTTTCCTCCTGCTGCTATACATAGTCATTCCTGACCAACTAGTAAAACTGTAATTCTCAGGAATTTTTAGGATTATAAAAATATTTTAGTTTCGATAGATTTTAACATTAATTTTATTTTAAAAGAACTTGAAAGCCCTTCTTTTTGCATCATATGTAAGTAGATGCCTTTGTTAGAAAATGATAAGCATTCAGTGATTTCGTGAACCAGGAGCTGTTCTTAGAGAACAATCCTATGCATATTTACTTGGGAGTGAGTCCCACTGTGTTCTTTGTGTCATTAGCATGTGTTTAGGATTGTACTCTAAGCCCTGTAAGTGATCTCTTGTGTACAGAGAGCTGAGGAGCATTATTTGTATTGCACAGGACAGTGCCATTTCTGGAAAGCTGTGTATTCAGTGCAGTTGTAGAAGACTTTAATTTGCTGATAATTTTTAAAACAAGGTGTTGGGTACACCGCTAAGCACCCATTAGGATAAAGAAGGATGCTGTAATTAAAAGTACTACAGCACCTTTGAACAAAATTCTGCCCTGCTTTCCTTACAGTGTTTTTCATTGCGTAACCCATATAAATAAGTTCTGTTTGTACTGATTTCCTTTCCTTCAGTTCTTTTATATTTTCTTTTTTTAAAAAAATGCAGGGTAACTGAATTCAGGGAGCCTGGTTCCCGCCCTGCTCTGTTTTGATTACCTTAATCAGCTCCTGCTGCACAGCCCAGCAGAGGGAGCTCAAAGGCACCAGATGCTAAAGGCTTTTTTCCCTGCAAGGGAGCATGAACAAAAGCTTGAGACGAATAGTGCATTTATTTGTAGGAACCCAGCATGCAGACCATTTAAAAGGGAGAGAGTTCAGAATTGAAATAGGTTTTCAGAAATACATGATTGCAGCAGATAAGTTGATGGCTTATTTAGAATTAGGAAGGAAATCTGAAATATTGTCTAACTAGATTTTTGTTTTTTTGTTTTGTTTTCTTCCATGTTTTGCATCTGGTGGGGTTCTGGCAACTGTTCTTCATTATAGAAAGTAAGTTTGTATTAATAGCTTCTTGGATGCATTTTTGTTTTAATTTTTGTGTGTGTGAACAACACATTTACACAGTTCTGGTAGAAGTCCTTAAAATATATTTGTGGGTCACCTGGCATTGGATAATGGATTTGATAAATGCAGTGAAGTGTGCTAAACAGTATTTTTCTGCAGAACTATGCAGTAGAAATATAGAAGCTGTGTGTGTGTGTGTGTGTGTGTGTGTGTGTGCGCACGCGCGCATGCATGCATACTGGGGGAGGGGGAAATTTGCCAAATATAGGCTGAGACATTGCTCATGGAATATGCCGTCATCTTATTCGGGCTGATCCCCCACTCCTTCAGCAGCTTCCACATCCCACATTCTTCAGGACAGTCATCCACACTCCAGAGAGGATCTTTGAGGAACATAGTGGCTGCATTGAAAAGAGGGGGTGGTGATATTTTCTTATATGGATTTCATTCTTTCCTTATTTGTTTACATAATTCATATACCATGCTTTCACATATATTTCTTTTCCCAGGGAAGTTAACATAGGAGTAAGAAACAAAATATAGTAGTAGTCGTGGTAGTAGTAATTAATAGTAATACTAATACAGTGGTACCTCAGGTTACATACGCTTCAGGTTACATACACTTTAGGTTACAGACTCCGCTAACCCAGAAATAGTACCTCGGGTTAAGAACTTTGCTTCAGGATGAGAACAGAAATCGTGCGGCGGCAGCGGGAGTCCCCATTAGCTAAAGTGGTGCTTCAGGTTAAGAACGGACCTCCAGAGCAAATTAAGTTCTTAACCCGAGATACCACTGTACAGTCGTGCTTTGTAAGTCGAACAGAATCTTTTCCGGAAGTCCATTTGACTTCCAAAACACTCGGAAACCAAACACAGCTTCTCATTGGCTGCAGGAAGCTCCTGCAGCCAATCTGAAGCCACGGAAGCTGCGCCGGACTTTCGGCTTCTGAAAATTGTTTGAAAACTGAAACACTCCTGGTTTTCAGTCGTTCAGGAGCCGAAACGTACGAGTTCCAAAGTGTTCGGCAACCAAGGTACGGCTGTATAAAGCTTACAACTAACATGGCAAATTAAAAACAATAAACTTAAAACAGCAACAGCCAATTTTAAATAGGTGATGAAATCAGACTGCTCTTAAAGAATGCTCACATGAGCAGATTCTAAAACCTGGGAAAACAGAAATGTTTTGCCTGGCATCTGAATGATACTACCAAGCTCCTTGGGGAGGTCATTCCAAAGACCAGGAGCCACCACAGGAAATGCTCACTCTATCTTTCAGCTTTGGCAGTTTCAGAATGGCTGGTTGATATGGGAACAGATGGCCAAACAAATATCCAGGTTCTAAGCCATGTAAGATGTTGAAATTGCACAAGTTAAAATTACATAAAATGCAACCAATTTCAATATCTAATTTATATAATCAGAGGGTTCAAGGTTGAAGCAGTAGCTCTTGGATATTAAATAGGGTCTTACCATATATTTGTGTTCACCAAAGCTTTCAGTACCATACCTTGCTGCCCCTGTAGGCAATGCCGTGATTATTTGATGTGCAGAGTAGCAGGAATTCATAATCAATGCCAACTTACAGGAGCTGAAGAACCGGGTATTTTTTTGCCATTGGTGAGGCTTCTATTTCATGTTAACAAGCCTTAATCAACAGCTGCTCATGAAAACAAGCACTTGGTTCCCCACTTTAGTTTTTAGGTAGTGTTGTTTGCCATGGCAGAGCATCATCAACTCTTTGGATTTGTGTTGCTCTTTACACTCTTAGATTTTGCTTTGCACATGCTCTGAAAGCTTTATAATAGTTCCTACTAGAGCTCTTCCTTCTGATGGTAATAAAACATCTGCTTTTTTTGCAAGATATCATTTATATGGAGAAGAAAATGCATAGTTCTTAAGTCATCATATCAAGTTAACGATTGTGAAAGATTGCAGACCTGTTTTCTGTTCATAATTTTATATTAATTCTTAATTTTTGATAGATGAGCATATTGGTACTGATGAGACATATCTTGCTATGTCCATTCACTTCACTTTGTTTTGTCTGACCAGAAAAATATATCTTTTAACTATTAATCTAGTAAGGGTGGTAATGCAGTCCAGACATCTTCCTGCAGCTGCTGTTCCAAACTGCTTATTAACCTCAAGTTGGGGTCTGTTTAATGATCTCAGTGGAAAAATGGGAAAGCAGTGCTAAAGCAATAGAAAGTTGAAGCAGGGAAATGGGTTCATATACTGTCCAAAGGTGGGACGCGGGTGGCGCTGTGGGTAAAAGCCTCAGTGCCTAGGGCTTGCCGATCGAAAGGTCGGCGGTTCGAATCCCCGTGGCGGGGTGCGCTCCTGCTGCTCGGTCCCAGCGCCTGCCAACCTAGCAGTTCGAAAGCACCCTCGGGTGCAAGTAGATAAATAGGGACCGCTTACTGGCGGGAAGGTAAACGGCGTTTCCGTGTGCTGCACTGGCTTGCCAGATGCAGCTTTGTCACGCTGGCTACGTGACCCAGAAGTGTCTTCGGACAGCGCTGGCCCCCCGCATCTTAAGTGAGATGGGCGCACAACCCTAGAGTCTGTCAAGACTGGCCCGTACGGGCAGGGGTACCTTTACCTTTACCTTACTGTCCAAAGAGATTATGGCAACATGGAGCTTCTGGAAAGAGCAGGGATGAGGAACCTGTGGCCCATGACTATGACTTTCACCATCCCCAAACATGGATGATGGTGGCTGTGGATTATGGAGTTCAGTAACAAATTCTTCACCCTTGGGATAAGGGTAAAGGTAAAGGGACACCTGACCATTAGGTCCAGTCGTGACCAACTCTGGGGTTGCGGCGCTCATCTTGTTTTATTGGCCGGGTCATGTGGCCAGCATGACTAAGCTGCTTCTGGCGAACCAGAGCAGCGCACGGAAACGCCGTTTACCTTCCCTGCTGGAGCAGTACCTATTTATCTACTTGCACTTAGACATGCTTTTGAACTGCTAAGTTGGCAGGAGCAGGGACCGAGCAACGGGAGCTCACCCTGTCACGGGGATTCAAACTGCCAACCTTCTGATCGGCAAGCCCTAGGCACTGTGGTTTAACCCACAGCGCCTCCCTCGTCCAAACATGGATGATGGTGGCTGTGGATTATGGAGTTCAGTAACAAATTCTTCATCCTTGGGATAGATCTGCATAAAAAGCCAAAATGACGAACCTTTCTGGATCAAAGGCCCATCTAGTCAATCATTCTGTTCTCACAATGAAGGATGGGAAGCAACACAGCACTTTATCCCAGTATTCTCCCCAGCAAGTGGTATTTGCAGGCATATTGTCTCTGATTCTGGAGCCATCTTGCCTAGTAGCCATTGATAGCCGTACCCTTCATGAAGGAAAAATGCAATCTTCAATGCTGTTGAGACAATCAAAACTATATATTTAATTCAATTTCACTTGTACTATGACAGCATTTGATTCATTTCCAAGAATCCGACTTCATGACTACCAGCTCCCTTTGAGATTATATATGTATATGAGAGGGAACGGAGAGCGGGAGAGAGTATATATAGGGCTGCTAAATACTACATGTAATTGCATGTCAGATACTCCATGAAGAACATTCTGAAGGAAGTCATGTGTTATTCTGCGTTTTGCTACCCTTAAACAATGAACATGTTAGTGCATCTTTCTTATGGATACTATATTAATAATCTGATTTGATAACTAGTGTTATTTGAGTTCATAAATATTATTCAAGGGTTATTTGAGGTCAGATATGTTCTTCAAGTGTTTTTCCCCTTGAAAAGCCAAATTTATTTGTTACAAATGAATTTTAAAGATGTTTCACATAATATCTTGCATGAGGAGTTCAGTGGTCTATAATGGAAATTGCATATGCTTGCCAAAAGAAATATATGTTCCACTGAGTTGCACACCATGAATGCTGTGAATCAATAAATAATCATAAATGCAAGGAATGTTGAACTTAGGCTGGGGAGACCTAGGCTCTAATACTCACTTACCTTGAAACTCGTTGGGTAACCTTGGACCAGTCTCCATCTCTCAGGCTAACCATCTCCCAGAATGGTTGCAAAGATGGAATCAGATAATAGTCTGTGTATGCCAAGGTAATATTTTTGAAGGAAATGCAAGGTACAAATATGATAACTAAAAAGCTGGGGATCACAGAAATTGCTTTGTAGTGATTCCTGATAAAATTATCTATCTTAACACTCGCTCATGCATGTTTGAATAAACAGTATTTTATTTATTCATGTGTTTATTAAAAAGACTTATATCCTGCCTTTTGGATTGAAAAGGACGTACAAAGCAGCTCAGAAACAAAAATACCTATTAAAAACACATTATGCAAAACAACCAACCATTAGCTAATTTTATTAAATTAAGCAGCAGTAATTCTATTTTAACTCAATAGAAGAAGCAGTGTGTACAAGCCCGTTGAACAATATTGTCTAACAGCAATATTGAGTTCTGATTAACACTTTATCAGTACACAACAATGATTCAAAATGACAAAAAGACTTGTAATTGACATGTCTGTTTATTGAATGAAACTATTACCTTGATTTAACTGCATTCATTATATATTGGTATTTGCATTATTTAATTAGAACTTACATGAAGAAAAACAGTTGAAATCCTATGCTTAATTAAATGTGAATGACTACAGTCATAATGGATAGAAACGGAGTGCTGGAAATTAATTGTTCTCTTTCCACAAATATTTTTCTCAAATTATCTACATATTGGGGAGGCGAGTAGTTTTCCTGAAGAGTATACAGGGCATTATGCTTCATTATATATTCTTGTCCAGATTTCATGACTGGAAATCTTTTGACTTCTCCTGCACTTACAAATGTCCTTAAGATTCATTTGTGTCTTATACTATGTGATCATAGAAACAGAGAATCATAGAACTGTAGAGCTTTGTCAGACTGGCCTGCCTCTTGAGCAGCAATTGATCCTCAAGACTTTATCTGGAAGTAAATTCCCTTGAAATCAAAGGAACCTTATTGCCAGCAAGTGTACTTGGGAAAGTTGCCCATCACATGAAAAGCTTCAGATTACTGTAACGTTGTCTAAAGCATACAAGACATGCATGTTTGCATTGGCTGTGTTAAGGAAATGCTGTTCATACTTGTTCATAGCTCACACTTGCAATGCTAAATGTGTTCTTCCTGGGGTATTTGCTATTCTTTTGTTGCTTTTCCATCCTATGGGATGCAGCTGCCCTTGAACATGGTTCTGTTTTGATCATTCATGTGCAAAGCCACATTGTCTGTAACATTCTAAAAATGAGGCTTCATGGTGTTATTTGCAAAGTAATTTCACATAAATATTTGGACTGTAGTTCTTTTTAAATGTAGAGCTGTTTACTGCGTGAAAATAGCATAATTATAATTTGCAGACTTTTTGCCTGAAGCTGAAGGGACAGATGCATATGATTAAGTTTCAACTGGCCTGTTATTGTAATGTAGATGTTTTCAGGGTTGGGAGGGTTTTTTTGGTTTTTTTAAGGGAAGCATGGGTTTAGAAAAAAATTAAAAGAGGGAAGAGTGTTACACGAAACAGTCCATTGCAGCCTGCTTTATTTTTCCCCATTTTTGTTTTTCAGTGGCACTTCTCCATTAGCTTGTCTGAATGCAATGCTTCATACTAACACTCGTGTAGGTGATGGGACATTCTTCAAAATTCCTGGGAAGGCAGGACTCTACGCACTCAAAGTAAGTTGCATTTTTAGCGATGAAAGTACCCAAAGCCATGAAGACCATTTTATGTAAATTTTAGTGAAATGCAAAAGTAAACCAGTTGAATTTGGGAAGGCTGTATGAAGAAAAGATCTGAAAGTTCTTTCTAGCTCTGTTCAAATGTCATTTAAAGCTACTTACACTTCAGTTAAATGCTGGCTGTTCTGATAACAAAAGTATATGAGTTCCTGAATTTCTCTCTTATGTGCTTAGCTGGGTTAAAATACTACCTTCTCAAAGCTTAGAAAACTTATTTTGTTTCATATGCACTAACCTCAAAAGGATGATTGATGTTCTTAAGACATATTGGACTTGCGTTTAAAAGAAGAATATTTGCCAATGTTGTATTTAGGGAGCTTTCACATATTACATTTTACAATCCTGCACTTCCTAAGGAACTGAGATTGTAAAGCCATGGTTCAAATAATGACTTTATGCAGAATGAATAGAATTCCTTTCTGAGATCCTTAATCAAATTCATTTATTTGATAACTGGTGTGTGAAAGAGTAAAGAGGGGTGTGGGCAAAGGGGGGGGAAAGATAATGAGTTTTATGGAGCAGGTTTACTTTACAATTTTTAATTTAAATTTATAAATTCTGAAATTGATACAATGGGACATAGATGTGCAGCAATCAATATGGAATTCATGCTTTTTCTGTGAATTAAAAATATGTGCTTTTTTGATACAAGGTAACAGAATTCAAAGGTAGGTTTTTTTAAAAAAATCCATTCTTGCTATATTTACATTTGTTTACAGTCTAGGCAAGGCTTTTCTTTCCTGTGACTTCCAAGTTGTTGTGGAATTCAGGCAATGGCCAATGGCAAAAGAGGAACTTAAGAAGGATATGAGGATTTTCTGTGGCTGGAATTTTTAAACAAGCTTGTTTCTGCTGCCTACACACAAAGATGTGAAGTAATCAGCATTTTTATGTATAAACTTTCCAGATGAATATACATTGTGACTTGGCAGAGCATTTCTTTCTGATTTTCAGATTGTCAGCAATCATATTTTACTTATGTAAGAGAGATTTACAGAAATAAGATGCAGATTCATTTTTGAAATGTGTCAAACAACACCATCACATGTTTCTTCATATACAGAAGGAAGACTCTACATGCCAAGCAGATGGGACATTGGATTTAAGTTGTGAATCTGAGTTGGATGGTACTGAAATGGCTGAAACAAACAATAGCAATGGAGAAGAAAATGGAGGTAGGTATTTTGGTTGTTGTCTTACGTGCTGGTTTAATTTTGTGTAATTGTTTGGGTTCATTTGCCATATTTTGCAGTTGCAATAATTATTAAAGTAGGGGATAATGACCAAGATGTGTGTTTATGTGTGTGTTTTACAAATAAGAATATCCTGATACAATTATTGGCAAGGATTTGGAAATGATGACATATAAAAATAAGTTTCATGCTTCAGGCCCATCTTTTTGACAGCATGTTATTAAATTTCTCTTTGCAAATAAGATGTCAGTTTAGTTTTCTACCATTTCCAGGATACTAGGAAATGCCTACAGTTTGCAAAAGATGCTTGCCTATAAGATATTAAAGATGGGGAATTCAAACTAACACATTCATCATTCTGGATGGAACTCCATTTCTTTATTTGCATTTTAACCCTGATTTCTTAAAATGTAGAAGTTCCCAGCTGCCTATGCCTTCAGGGATCTGGAAACACTTCTAAATCGCTCAACATTGTATGCCTTTTAGAAACTTCTGTATATAGTTGTATATAAATAGCTCTAATAAATAATAATTTTAATTACTTAGTGCAATATTTATCAGAAATTTACTGAAACAATAATTTAAGCACTTTCCTTTCCTACTAGCATGCAGTTCATTAATTCTGTTTTATAGGAGAGACTGGGAAATATTTGGATGCTTACATTATTCACTAGGTGTTGCATTTAATGAGGAAATTTTGCAGAGGAAGTAGTTTTGATAATACATAAACTGGAAATGAGAATCTACAGTAAGCACCCATACGCAAGTGTGTGTGTGTGTGTGTGTGTGTGTGTGTGTGTGTGTAAACCAGGGCTAGCAAATCTTTGGCCCTTCAGAAGTTGTTTGGGAAGGAGCGAAACTGCTCCCCATTTTGTGTTCTGTCTGGTTGTATAGCTTGGGTTGTAAAATTATTGCCTTTTGCTTTAGGGGCTCTCATGCAGAAGAATCAGAAGTCCGTGGGTAGAAATTTGCACAGGAGGGTCAATGGCGGATGGCTGGGAGGTTGCCTGCTCTTGATGGGGTTACACTTCCTCTGAAGGAGCAGGTACATAGCTTGGGAGTACTCCTGGATCCTTTGCTGTCGCTCAAGGCTCAGGTGGCCTCAGTGTCCCAGAGTGCCTTCCATCAGCTTCAGCTGGTGTCCCAGCTACGCCCTTATCTGGACAGGAATAGCTTAACTACTGTTATCTGTGCTCTGGTTACCTCAAGGTTAGATTACTGCAATGCATTATATGTAGGGCTGCCTCTGAAGACGGTTCAGAAACTTCAGCTAGTGCAGAATTCAGCAGCCAGCTTGCTCACCAGAGCTAGACGGTTTGAGCATATTACACTGATCCTGGTCCGACTGCACTGGCTACCCGTTAGTTTCTGGGTCCAGTTCAGAGTGCTGCTTTTTACCTATAAAGCCTTAAACAGATCAGGACTGCAATACCTCAAGGACCGACTCTTTCCATATGAACCCTGAGATCATCTTCTGAGGCCCTTCTTTGTGTCCCGCCTCCTTGAGAGGTCCAGAGGGTGGCAACATGAAAACAGACCTTCTCTGCAGTGGAATGCTCTCCGCAGGGAAGTCCATCTGGCGCCTTCATTATACACCTTTAGGTGCCAGGCAAAAACGTTCCTTTTTAACCAGGCCTTTGGTTGATTTGATTGACATCATATTCCCTTTTAAAATGTGGAGCTTTTGGGGGTGTTGGGTTGTTTTTGTTTTGATTGTGTATCATGTGGTTTTAAATTTTGATTTTATTCTGTGAACTGCCCTGAGACCTCCAGGTATAAGGCTGTATATAAATTCAATCAGTCAGTCAGTCAGTCAATTCCTTCAGAAATGGGGGTCCATGGCTTGGCTTTTGAAAAATAGGGGATTCACGGTACTTAATCTAATTGGGAACCACTGCTGTACACAAAATAATCCTTTTTTGAAATGTAGAGCACTTTCGAAAGCAGTGCTACTGTGATAATGGCATGGCTGGGTCTGATGTTTTAGGTGTGTGGGGAGCAAGTGGGGAAAAATCCGACCTAAGTATGCCCCTAACCTGTGGTTTGCCAGAAGTAGTTCTTTGGATTGCAGTGGCAGCATGCAAGTTGCTGTGAATGATGGTCTATAAGAAGTCCCCATTGATAAACATGTCGTGTTAGAGTGTGGTGCTCCCTCCGGATGTTGCTGGGCTCCAGCTCCTATCAGGCCCAACCAGTATGACCAGTGGTTGGGGATGGTGGGAACTGGAGTCCGACGATATCCTTGCGCTAGCAAATGTCAGGGAAGGATGACACCACTACTTTTATGCCCAGCAGTGCCTCCCTTTCCAGTACAATTTTCTACCATTTATAATAAAGGTCCATCGCTAAGATTCAAACTTGAAGTGAGTATGTAGGTTATCTGCTATCTTGCTCATTTTAAAATCCACTTCTTTTTTCATGCTACAGAAGTATTGTTCTGCTGCATTGGTTTCTTTTAATGTAACCATGTCATCTTAAAGATATATCCATATTATTTTTCCCAAAGGGGCACTTGAATGTTGTTAATTAAGCTGTTAGTAGCTTCTACAGAACAGCTACATAGTTTGTTTAAAGCCTCTTGTTGGTCCCAGGTGCATACATCTGTTTGACTGTAGTACAGTTTAGCTCCCTGATTGCTTTCTCTTTCTCTTTTAAAAAGAGCCAAGCTGAGTGGCTGGAGAAAAAGTGTTCTGATTTTGCAGGTTAAGCTCTAGAGATCAGAGTGATTTAGATGATTATTTGGTGTATGTGTGTTGACAGTGCATGACCATTTATGTCAATGCGTATATAGATTTGTGTCACCCAAAGCAAAAGTATTGAGTTTATAAGATATTTTAAGAGGTTTATATTTGCATTCTGTTCCTATGGGTGCATTTTGTATCATCCAGGCTGCAGCCCTCAGCACGCTTATCTGGGAGTTAGCCCCATTCAACTCAGTGGGGCATACTTCTGAGTCGATATGTGTAGGATTGCATTATTATTTTGTTGGGAATATTGGTATGTTTTTTCAGCTTTAGATAAGGCAGAAGAATAGGAAATAAATATTAATATCTGCTTGGTAACACAACCAGTTGTGGGCAATTTCCCTCCTCTTACAACAATGAAGGAAAAAGCATCTTCCCATCTTATTCAAATCTACTTGGTTTGAAATTGAAAACAAGTGTACTGTTACATTTATTTTTAGAGGATGGAAGAATGGAATGGTTCAAGCTTTCTTCTATACATCACCCGAAATTTGCATATTCATTTGAAGCTGGCACTTTTCTCTCAAGTTTTCGTCTTCTTTTTTATTATTGGCAGCCTTTTGTGGGCATATGAGAAAGAGCTTGGCTGAGACTATGTTGGAAGAAGATTAGAACATGTTTTGCTTTACTGCATTCTCATATATTTTAAGTTACAACCCTTTTGTCTGTCTTTATAAATCTTCCAGTAATGCTAGCTGCTTCTGATGTTAGAACGGTTATTGATATAAATCGCATTTCAGACTACTTAAAAAAAACACCAACCACTGTAAAACCTAGAAATATATATATTAGTTATTCATTTTTGTCTAGAAAAAGGCATTATGTATATTACAAGTTCTATTTTTTATTTTATTTTTTACATTTTGGTAACAGTTGACAAAAACTCAGTACAGGTGACTCTCAAATTATGTGGGGGTTACATTCCGGAGATAGCACGTGAAGCCAAAATAATGTATTAGGTTCAATGGCGGGTGGGATTGCCAATGTCTTTATCCCTGGACACCTGCCCCTTTTCTGCCCCCTTTTAATTTTAAAAAAGTTTTTTTGCCAAGTGAGTAAATCTGAACGAGCACAACTTAAATGTGTGTAAGTTACCTACACATCTTTTGCTTTACCTCAGTGTAGGTATGGGAGGGTGCTAGTTTGGTTAGGGAAGTGGCACCGAGGGAGCGGGCATTTAAACCCACCGCCCCTTCAAGCTATTTCAGTGATTCCCCTGCTGATGGGAAAATAAAAGTACCTAGAAGTAGCCTCTGTGGAATGTTTCAGATTGAGCAAATGGCAGAGTGGGGAAGGATTAAAACACGCACTCTCCCAGTGACCCTTCCCTTATCCAATGAGCTGCTTAATAAGATCATAAGAAGAACCTGATGGATTGTGATTCAGCTCAGAGAGTGGCCGCATCTGGCTGTGCTCTGATGTCCATCGATCCCATCCTCATCGCCAGTGTTAAGTTGTGGGTGAACATATCAGACGACACAGCGATTCTTCAAACAGCTCTTGTTTATTCACAGGCCAGAACAGAACTGAACTGAAGGGTTCAGCCAGCCTGCTTATATAGAGCTCCAGTACAACGTAACTGTAACAATTTTCTAAAACTATCCAATCACTGAACGTCACTTTCGATCCCTTATTTGCATATATATCCACAGTATCCCCCTGCTGGCCCAGGGTGAGAACTTCAGTACATAACAGATTAGGCCCGTGACCCATCTGGTAAAGCATCCTGTTCTCACATTGGCCTATGGGAAGCCCAAGAATTAAACAACCCTCTCCATGCACTGTGGTCCCGAAAGAAAACACCTGTCATGAACTTTTTAAAATCCCCTAACATTGTTATCCATTAAAGTAGCATTGACTCTTAGTGACTCAATGCAAGTGTAGTGCTGCCTCTCAGCAGATAGATGGTTTTCAAACTGAAATCAACATTTCTGAATGAATACTTCTTACCTCCCTTTCCTGGAACAATCCCCCTGTCCCACCATCACATCACCACCCATGGTTTGCATTACATCCATTGCACTACTAACTAGTTTCCCTCTAACATAAAACCCATGTGAAACCGCATTTTCAATCTCTAGTTACACTAAATGTGATTTTTGACCATGTACATTGATTGTGAAACCATGGTTTACTGGGGGAGAGGAGAACGGTGAAAAGTACCTAGTCCTAAGGCTGACTGCCAAGTTGAAAATCATATTTTGCCCAGAGAGGGCTTGAATCGGACCAGTGACTTGTCCTATCTGTCAAATATTCACATAAATAAAGCTGCTTCAAGTAAATACTGTAATATTCACTGTTCGTGTATAATTAAGAGAGCACCATCTTTTTCTCTGACATGCGATCCCCATCCACTGCAAATTAGTCCAATGGTTAAATAAAACGATACATGCATTGTATACAATATTTACATGGTAGACTCAGATGGCTCCTTAGAAACTAATTGCCAGTTATGCAATTTAAAATCACTAATTGTTACAGATATTGGGTAGTTAGTTCCTTTATGTATTTGAGCAAGTAAAAATCCTTTTGTCATGGGAGAAATTAGCTACACTGGAGCTAATATATAAAAACCTCTGCAGAAACTATGAGCATTTTGTTTGCTAATTCATTTTTGACTGTCATACTGTGGGCTATGAAGCTACATGCTATGGAGTAAACTATGGTGGAATAAGTGTGATGATTCTCATAGCAAAAAAAACAAAACAAAACTGAAATAAATTATCTCATAAAACGTGGGGTTTGAACAGGGGAAAAAAATTGCTTTGGAATCTGCTTTGACTGGGGTGTGCTGCGCCCTGCACCACTTTGAAGAAACCCATTTCACCTTGGGACTGAAGCTGAGCCTTGCTTTGGGAAATCTGAAGCTTTGTATGTCTCTGCACTGATGACTGGGGGGAAATCATGTCCTCCCTTAAAGAGGGCACATGTTGCGGTGAGACCTGGAAACCAACCCCCTGTGTTGTGGGTGGGTAAGATTGGTCAGCCACAACACCCGATTGGTAGGTCCCTTGATGCTGAGTTTAATCTGGCCAATGGGGCACAGTCCAAATGGATTGAGGGACCTATATATGCCCATGCACGTGACCCAGAGCTTCCTCTTTCGGCGTGTGCATTCGGAACACCCGCCCACCTCTCCCTACTTTTTGGGCTTTTGCGCTTGACCTTGCTATGCTGTCGTCTGTCTTCTGTCGTTGGGACAGGGGCACAGCAGGAATTTTCCCCACTTGGCTGATTGGCTGTTGCCGTTTGGGTTTTGCCTGCCGCGTAGCAAATTGTCACAACTTGTAAGGTTGCAGATAGGCTCTGGTTCAGGTGATAGGGATGGGAGAACACTCTCGCCATCCCTATGTGAAGGGTATTCCGGGAGGACATCTGGGTGGCAGATATAGTCCGTTCCCGACTTTTCGCTTATCCAGGTGTTCACCCTTGGCTGACCTATGCTGGAACCCTGGGTCAGCACCACCTGCACGGCAGGGAGCTAGCTGAACCAGAGCCTATGCAACCAATCACTTTATGTAATCAATAAAGTTGTGGCCTAAATTCTGCCAAAAACCAAAACCAAAATTTGAGTCAAGTGTGAATTTATTTAGCGGGGAGGTTTCTGGGTCTGAACACGCAAAAATAAAACATGTCTCTAAGTCCCCTCCACCATCTTGACAGAATTGAATGAAATCTGAGTGAGGTTGATGTTGTCATACTTACTCTAATTTACTTGGTTCTTGTAGTCTGCTCTTTGTTGCCTTTCTGCCTTGGAACTTAGCAGTAACTATCAGTAAGTTTAGACATAATGGTAGCAGTTATATGCTGTTTTGTTACGCCTTGTGCCAGCTCTAAGGGAAGGCTGTAATGTTTACAAGTTGCTTACTTGAAATAGGTTCCAATCCTGCAGAGACTTTCTGTGTCACTGGCAAACAAAAATGTGTGATAGTAATGTGAATACAAAATGAAATGATTCATGTGGCAAGGAACTTGTAAATGTTACATGTCATGTATGCAGCCATCATGTAGCATGCATTAACATTTTTAACAGCCAGACCTTTATGTGGAAATTGGTTGCAATATTTGAATCAGGTCACAGTTTTTGTGTGTGTATTTGTTTGTTTTAAAAAAACACCACCTTGTTTCCTTCTCTTTTTTTGCCACATATTTGTAGCCCTGGTGACTGTAGTACATCTTCGCAGCTACCATTTTTTCCCCAACTGGCAGAGGGTAGAATGAAAACACTGCATTTCCTCTGCCTGGCTTCAGAATGATACTGCAGGCCCTTCCAGTCTGGCATTTTATTCTGCAACGTGTTCTTGACACAATAATAGTGCGTGGATTTATTCTGCTCTGTTAATTGTTCTGTGCTGCTTCCCAGATGATACCACATTAGTGATGTTGGGGAGTGGGTCTATAGTTCAACTAAAGCAGGACAAAACAACCCCAAACATTTGTGTTACGAAAAATTATGGGATCTCAGCCAGAAGCTACAGGTAAAGCACTGACTGGAAGTGAAGCAATATGACCAGTCCAGAACCTTTGCAGTTGCAACTAGTATTGAAAGTGGGATGGCATACAACCGCCCCAATAGCATCGTGAGTGCAAATTATGTCACCACAGCCTCCCGTACCTGGCTTATGTGGTGCTTTTTGTGAAGCGGTGGCAGTGACTTCCAACAAGACCTCTTGATATCTTGCCAAAATCTCATAAGATTTAATGAGCTCCACAAGACCTTGCAAGTTTTCAGTGAGATCTTGCGAGACCTCACTGGCCGCTGGCGCTGCTGCCAGTAATGCTGCTCCAGCAACAGTGAAGTGGGGGGTGGGGTTGCTCACAGGGGCGCTGCCTCTATGGCATCCACCACCCAAGGCGGCTGCCTCACCCTGGCTTATGGGTGAGCCAGCACCACAGAACACAACATACATGAAGTACTGTTAACATTTTAAGGTGCTGTGCTCGCTCTACAATCAAATTGCTAGTTGTCGCTCTCACAAGCATTAGGAATAGTTAACTTTACAATGTCCTTGCCATTTGATTTAGGAACTTGGAACACCGGGCAGAAATTATTTTATGTGTTGTTACCCATTTTCCTCCTGGCTGAGCTTTACCGCTAACCTGCTAGGTCAGGGGATCTCTTACAGCTGTTAAATTCTGTTATCCTATTAAGTTCTTTAATGTTTCCACATTATGATGGGAAACCTTCATGTTTTGCTTCTTGAGCTGGCCATTTTCCTCCTTATTGCGTCCTGCTTAGTTTTGAACTTAGTTGCAGAGAACAGAGTACATTTTCAAATTGCAGTGAAAGACAGTTCACAGATGTTAATTTGTATGTATCAAGTCATTCACTGGATTTAGCATGTGTTGGCAGTACACAATTTAAAATTTACGTCTCGACAAAATGGAGCTTTGTGTGATTTCATTGCCAGTGGCCATGCAGATGCTGTTTGTAGATAGAGGCCCAGATTCGACTTGGAACAAGAAAAGATCAAAATGATTTCAGCAGGTCTTTAGTTCCCCTGAATTAACATTAGGCAAATCTGTGACTGTTTGAATGGCTGTTTCTGGTTGCCTCTTACTTCACAGTTGGTCACGTTCTTCCATAAACCACCCTGAAGATATTCCGTGTTCTTTGCAATGCCACAGCTTTCACACATGGCAGATCAGCCCAGAGATTTTCTTTCCTAGAGTAATTCTGAGATCTCTAAATTAAATTAAATTTGCAGACTGATTTTCCTCAGTTCTCAGTGCTTTGTTTTATTTCTATCTTCTTAGTTTGTACTAAGCAAGCACCTGAAGAAATGTCTTCCATTCGGGACTCAAGCCTTACGAATGCACCAGTGCAAAGCAAGCTAGTGTCTTCCTTCCAACAGCACACCAAAAAGGCACTTAAACAGGTAAGCTAATATTGGCTTCACTATCAGTCAGATTTCTTCTGATGGGCGTCTAAGCTATCCTTTATTTATGTATGTATTGGGACTAAAGGTGGTGAGATTTTATGGTTCCATAGCTAAGCTTATTGCCTACCTTGCTTATCTGGCATTGAGGTGCTGAATAGGTCTGGATACTGAGGTATCTCCAGTTATGCTATTGTGCAGTAGAGTCGCCCCTTTTTCCTCTAGCAGTGAAGAGACAGATACTTAAACATTAATGGAAATATTGTTATAAAGAGAGGTTCCTGGCCAGCCTATGATTCGCTATGGAAAAGGTGCAGGGAGGTGCTCTAGAAAGGATTCTGAACCTTTGAATAATCTGAGCTTGCCTTTCACTTTGAGGCTTGTGGTGTTAGGAGAGCAATAGTTGGAAACATTACAGAGGGATTTTAACGATGAGATGAAGCCACACAGCATAAATTGTTTGTGGAGGAAGTGCCAGGCAAGACAAAATGACAAAATCGGCTGCAGGAGAAATCCATAAATGCAATTACAGATACCTTGTTAACATAAAAATTCAGGAGGCAGCTGCAAATACTTGTATATAGGTAGGATAAGAGCACATGGTAAGGAAATCAATGAAAAGTTGTTCAATTTTAAAATGATTTTGGTTGTCTGAAATGATGATTATTACAGATCTCAGGAAATAATCATTTCCCCGTACACACAAATATTGAATGCTTAAGTCAATGTGTTGTGTTTTGGCCTAAGGAGGTTCCCTCGTTCCCCACCCTTTCCCTCTTGTGCTACAGGTATTCATTACTACCAGATGCAGGCAGCTGGATTTGATTTAATGCAAAACTGTAAATCCTATCTGATAGGTGAATGAACTTTAAGCAGCAATTTTTGTGCAGAAAATTGCTGTTGGGAGTTAGTTCTCCTACTGTATATCCTCTCTCCAGACTTTCTATTGCTTTTATGGGGGTATAATGTGCTTCCATTCCACTACAAATAGCCTACAGTGCCTCTGAATACACAGAGATGTTAAGCAATTGTATGTGACACTCACCACCCAATATTAACTTACTGGATCTGTTCTGCAATAACAGGAGCTGAACCTTTAACATGTTCTGGGAATAAACTGCTTACAGTACATTGTAGAGTGCCAGAAGCAATGTGGAGCTGGCTGTATTTTCTTTTCTTCTTTTGACTTTAACATATGGATTCCTTGCAGTATAATAACTTTGAAGGAATCAGAAACCTTTTCCATTCTGTATGTTAAACAAAGGCAAACTATTCCAGGTGTTCACACTAGGGATATTTATGTTCGCTTTTTAAAAAGTGTTAGATTGGGGTGAAACTAACAGGAGACAAGGTGATTTAGATTTGATCCACCTCTTTACTGGTAGTTCCCTTCACAAGCTCCTGCTTTATAGTAGTTATCTTCAAAGTAGTAATGTAGGGGAATTTTGCTTGGGCCATATTTTTGAGCAAGCTGATCTAATTTCCACCTGTCAGACGAATACACAGGTCAGAACATGTCTTTAGCATTTAGCGCTTGTCTGACATAGTTCTTGTCTCAAAATACATACAAAAATGCATATGTTAGCAATATATATGTTTGTAGGTGTGTGTATTGATGTAAAAATATGCATTTAAATGCATATTTTGTGATAAAATATGTATTTGACTACTTATTCAAATAAAAAATTCATATGGATTTAAAAAATAAGTAAATCACAGGTTACCGTAGTGTGGAAACAGGACAGAATGACTTTATGAAAAAGCACTTGCAAAATTGAATCAGACCAGAAATAGACTTATCCATACTTCACACTGAAGTATGAAACAGTGCAGCTAGTACACAGACTTTTGCCTTGGTTCAAGTCCCTTCCCATCCATGAAGCTGACTTGGTAGTTTGGGGTTGACCACTGTCTCTCAACCTAATCTACTTTGTAGATGTGTAGGAATGGGGAACTGGTGGCCCTCCAGCTGTGGTTGGACTCCAACTCCTTTTATCCCTGACCATTAGGCATTCTGGCTGGGGCTGAAGGGAGTTGGAGTCTAACAACACCTGGAGGGTTACAGGTGGGACCATCCTTCAGCTAGACTAGAGGGATACAGCAGAGGCAAGGAAGGATTTTCTGGTTTTTTGAAGTTGGCAGACTTAGGGAAGGTGGCAGTCCTGATTTGTGGAGTCGTCACAGACTTTTGTTTGTATTTCAGCTTTTGGTGGCATTTCATCAAGTAGACCAATGTTTAGTTGAAATGCATTTGGTATTTGTTGTACATTGTGGGTTTGTCATGTAGAAGTATTTTCTTTTTGTCTGTTGTTTGTGCATTGGGTATTTGATTTTAAAATACCTGTGGTTATAAAATTTGATGGATTTCAGTTGTGCCCTCATTTATACATGTGATTTTCTAACTTGTCTGTAGTTTGCTTGGTTTTTGTGGTTGGGTTATAGATATCTCTCCTTGCCTTTCCTTTTGCTTTGGATTAGGGCTTAGGCTGATTCATTGAGTTCCTTCCTGAGACCCAGCTGCATTCTTTGAGGCCATTGACTCTCTTGGCTGGGACAAGGATACAGTTGGAGCTCATGATCCAACTCAGAGGAGCCTTCTTCTACCCAGTTCTCTCACAGAATGAGAGTTAGACCATTAGTTCATCTAACTGACCATAAAGTATATTGATTCAGACCATTGGTCCATCTAACCAGCCCATTGTACATATTCAGTGGAAGGGTTTCAGAGACGGCCCCCACACACCTTGAGGCATACCATGAGATGCCATGGATTGTAACCCACCATTTTGGAAAAGCAGCTGCTCAGGCCATAGGAAAGCTCTGAGGCTTTGGAAAAAAACATATCCAGGGCTTTAGCCCCCTTAGCTCCTGGCTAGGGATGCTTCTGCCCAACACAAAAGCTGTCAGTTATGACAACTGGAGGGTTGCACAAGTGTTTCTGCCCACCTCTTTGTTTGCGAAAAACGAAAACAACCCATGCAGGCAATGGATTATAAATTACTGCAATGAGATTTGTTCCAATAACAAAAAAATCTTGTTTTTTTTACAGGAGCTTTTTATGTTACAAAACTTGCTTCTCTGTTAATAGAACTTTTCACAGGAGCTTACTGTTATACAAAACTTGCTTCTTTGATAAATAATATGGATTTCCAGTATTTATCTGTTTCACATTATTCACTTTTTTAGTTATACATCTGCAAAAATATACCTAATAACTCCCAACAATTTTCCTCATTCATAAACCCAAAGACCCTAGCCTTGTTGCTGAACCAATGAGGTACATTAAATATGTAAAAGTATTGGAATAAATATTCAAGTATTCAAATAAAATTGATTGAAGTTGATACAAACCTCTTTCTATTCTCTTCTATACAAACAACGCTAAAATCCAAATTATATTACATAAAATACAGACAAACCTTTTTCTGTTGGTGACTCAACGAGGTATAGCTGTTTTTAGATTCACCATTATAGTAAATGGGACCAAGGCAGAACATCATTTTTAATAAATCAAATTTGGTCCCGAATACTGTATTGAGTCAAACTGGAAAGACACATAGCTGCTCCATAACAGCTTCAGCCTCTTGCCAAATCTACAGATATGTTACATTTTGTGGCAGGTGAACACAAAATTAATCAGCCATAATCTCTGTGAGTTTGCTTTCAATTTTGAAAACTTACCATGGTATTGCATGTGGGAAGCCAATATCTGAAGTGATTTTAAAAACCATGATTTTTGCCAAGTAGTGTTTTTGTATTACAAACCATAGTTGCTGTTGGTCACCCTCTAGAGCAGAGTTCAGCAAACTTTTTCAGCAGGGGGCTGGTCCACTGTCCCTCAGACCTTGTGGGGGGCTGGACTATTTTTTTTGGGGGGGGGAATGAACGAATTCCTATGCCCCACAAATAACCCAGAGATGCATTTTAAATAAAAGTACACATTCTACTCATGTAAAAACACCAGGCAGGCCCCACAAATAACCCAGAGATGCATTTTAAATAAAAGCACACATTCTACTCATGTGAAAACACACTGATTCCTGGACCGTCCATGGACCGGATTTAGAAGGCGATTGGGCCAGATTCGGTCCCCTGGCCATAGTTTGCCTACCCATGCTCTAGGCTGCTGCATGATAGAAATAGGAATCTGGGCAGATAGAAAAATGAAAGCCCACAAGCCATTCTAAACAATGGGTTGTCTATATGTTTGGAAACTAAAACAGTGGCTTTGGTTATCTGATTGGTTAATGTAAAACATCTGATTGGTGTAATGTCTGAATTGAGAATGTGTTCAATAGGCAAAAGGGATTTGTACAAAACTGCCATCCTAGCAATATGTCTATGGTAAATATTGTTCACTCATTCCTCCTTACCAGAAAATGTGCTACGCAGCCTGTTTACTGAACTTTGGTTCAGCACACATGTTAAAGAGAAACTAGATGGTAGTTCTCTGGTTTCTGCACTGCTTGCTTGATGGCGTTGGATTCAGAAAAATGCTGTTTTGATTCTAAACTTGTTTTACTGTTGAAATAACAAACAGCAGTGCCATTAAAAGCAGCAGGGTGCAATCTGCTTCCTAGTTAGTTTGTTTGCTTTTGTGCTGTGGTGGAAGAGATAATATTTCCCCACAGGACATTTTTCAATGGACCACATTAACAGCTTCATACTAACACCCCCCCTAAAAAAAGTGAACACTTGTCCTTTTAAAAGAAAAAAGAAAATATGAAGAAGTTGATATACTTTGCCTCCCTTGATGTGAAAGTTGGCATGACTACTTAAATTGCACATCCAAGCTTATGCTTGCATTTTCTTTGCACTGTTGGAAAGCTACCAATAAGTCATTTTTATTAAGATATGAGGGATTTTGTAGCTGTGAACATATGATCAGTTTTTTTCTGTTGTAAAAAAAGAAATAAGAAAGAAAGAAATTGCAACTTAAACTTTTGGATATTTATATATTCCTTCACAATTGTGATTGTACATGTTTTACAGAGTAGCCAGTTATAGTTAATACAACTTGGTTAAAAAGTAGGACTGGCAATGTTTGTAAACTTTGGGTCGCTTGTTGGTAGAGCCTTTGGGAACATGTTGAGATAAATCTATGCATTAAATCAGGGGTTGCACTCAGTGGTGTAGCGTGGGTTGTCAGCACCCGGGGCAAGGCAAGTAATTTGCGCCCCCTAACCCATGGATTTGCGCCCCCTAACCTGTGGATTTGCCCTAACCCCAGATGTTGCGCCCGGTGCGGCTGGCCCCCCTTGCACCCCCCACGCTACGCCACTGGTTGCACTTTGGAGTTTTGAGAAAGTGCCATGGTGCCAGCCACAAAATGGCTGCCATGAGAGCATGGCCTAACACAAAATGACCGCCACATCAGAAAGAGCAGAGGGAGAGAGGACTAGGATATGGTGTGGAGATGCCGCCTATCACTCCCTCCTCAATGGAAAAGGAAGGCACCAACCTCAGCCACCACTGCACTTGCTCACAGAGAGAAGCTCTTTGCACCTCTACTGTGCTCCAAATATATAGGATGATGGGTGTCAATCCTGGCATCTAGTGCCATAAAGGCAATGTATGAGGCCATGTGCAATGTAGAGAGGCTGAGTCTGTGCCACAAGGAACTGAGCAGGAAGAGCAAAGAGTTTGTTATGTACAGTGGTACCTCTGGATGCAAACGGGATCCGTTCCGGAGCCCCATTCGCATCCAGAGCAGAATGCAACCTGCGTCTACATGTGCGCGGGTCGCGCCTCTGTGCATGACGTCATTTTGATCGTCTGCGCAAGTGGCGAAACCCGGAAGTAGAGTGTTTCGTTACTTCCGTGTCACCACGGAGCGCAACCTGAAAACGCTCAACCTTAAGCAACCTCAACCCAAGGTATGACTGTATTGTGCATTTTGGAGGTAATAGTTACTTAGATCATCAGCCTTCGTATGGTGGCTTGGTGCAAGGTAGATCACAACAGAAGCACTGCAACCATACAAACAGAAAGTAAAGAAAAGAAAAGAAATGGGGACCCAAATGCCTGTTTGGGTTAAATATGCATACCTGGTCTGAAATGCTTGAAGAGTACTGACTAGTCCTTTAATGGCTAGGAGGTACTGGCACCCAGGGGCACCACATTGCCAATCCCTACATTAAATAACTTAGAATCATTCTGTACATTACAAATAATATAAAAAGAAGATAGAGATTATATAATTCTCAACTGTAATATTTGAAACTGCTACTGGAGGGGCATGTCACAATATAGCATGCTCCCTACATATATTAAACTAGCACATCAAGAGAGGCCTATACTAAACTCTTCTTTTTAAATTATGTTGTGCTTCTGCCTGCCTCTAGAGAATTTCTACTAACCCCAGGAACTGCACTGGATTGTTAAGTCCAGTCAAATTATCTAGTCCAGGCATGTCCAACAGGTAGATCACTGGGCATCTGTGGTAGATCACCGGTAGATCAGTGGCTCCTCCCAAAGAAGCTAAAAAACTTTGGCTCCCTCAAAACAAACTCAGCATCTTTGCCCTGCACCCCTAAAATGACCTGAACCATCAAAAACAGGGCTTTCCTTCCTAATAAAAGCTCAACAACTTTGACCTGAACCCCTAAAAAGGGGATAGATCATTTTAACTCTGTGAGTAGATCGCAGTCTCTTGGAAGTTGGCCACCCCTGATTCTAGTCCAACCCCCCGGAATGCAAGAATATGCAGCTGTCTCATCGAACCTGCAACCTTGGCATTATCAGTACCATGCTCACTCATTACCAGTTCTCAAACTGTAGCTTCAACCATAGCAAGATTACTTGAGGAATGAAAATTAGGGTATATAATGCCATGAGTAAACTGATTGTTAAAGGCTACATAGCAGATTTATGATAGAAATAACAACTTGAACCTGCGGCCCCTGAGTTGCTATTGAGCGTGTCTTGCCCAGAATGTGCATCACCCCTGAGATTTTCCGTTTTCCTCAATATAAAATATCAGCCAATGGCTCCTGAATCTAATACAGGTTAATATAAACAAATTCATCTTATTTCCTTGGGATTTGAGCTTTGTGTGTGGGAGGATTTTATGAAATGTAGTCAAGGATACAGATGCTTTAGTAATTTTGTAGGTCAGCATGTTTTATTACTCTGTGTTAAATAAAATGGTTGTAGCCTTGCAGACATATTCAGCTTTTATGCTTAGCACTTTGATTCTTTGTTGCATGAAACATGTTACAGAAAGTTTTAAGGGAGGAGTGGGAATTAATGGTTTTCAGACTTGAATTGATGTTGCCAAGTCGAGCTTCAGAATGTGGAATAAATTGGTGATGGTGATGATGAATCAAGATACTACTTTTAATTTGGGTTGTGTAGGAATGATAGTAGCTGTGTCCAGGCATTCTAAATCGTTTGTGTGATGCAAAAGAGCGAGGGTGTGCATGCGCTAGCACCATCCTCCACAAGTTGGAAAGATAATTTCTGCAGCAAGGGGTCAGTTTGAGTAGAGAGCAGGCGCCCTGTTTCAGACTTTACCTCTCCAGTCCGTGGAAGGTGATGGAAACAGCAATGAGTGGCAGATCTAACATGCCTTTCCTTTCACTCCCTCATTGCATTAGGGCTTTTGGAACACTTGAATAGACCTATTCGCCCAAAGTACATTCTACATAGGGATGCGGGTGGCGCTGTGGGTTAAACCACAGAGCCTAGGACTTGCCGATCAGAAGGTCGGTGATTTGAATCCCCGGGACGGGGTGAGCTCCCATTGCTCGGTCCCTGCTCCTGCCAACCTAGCAGTTTGAAAGCACATCAAAGTGCAAGTAGATAAATAGGTACCGCTCCAGTGGGAAGGTAAACGGCGTTTCCGTGCGCTGCTCTGGTTTGCCAGAAGCGGTTTGTCATGCTGGCCACATGACCCGGAAGCTGTACGCCAGCTCCCTCGGCCAATAAAGCGAGATGAGCGCTGCAACCCCAGAGTCGGCCACGACTGGACCTAATGGTCAGGGGTCCCTTTACCTTTTTACATTCTACATACATGTAGGGAATACGCAACTATAAGCTGGAGTGGGCATGGTTTTAGCCCTACCCCTGATGTCAGGTCTTCTTCTTTTAACTGCACATAGCACATGAATGTTTCTACAGAGAGGCCAGCACAGGAGCTCCTTGCAGGGACACCTGGTTGTGTGGGTTTGCTGATTGTGCAGAACCTCCTATGTGTGAGGAATCTACCCATTGGCTTTTGTATTCTGTTCAACACGTGGTTGCTAAAAGACTTGAAATGGAGGGGTTAAAAGTGCAGCTGTGCTTCAGTCTGTACTCAAGTATGCCCTGAATTTGAGTGAAGTGTGCATAGGGCCAAAGCCTCATTTTCTGGTGGGACAGAGTTTCTATGGCAAATGGTAGTGGGTTTTCTTGGTGTGTGTGAGAGAGTGATCTATACTGCATAAAAAATTCTGCATGTAGACTTGATGTCTATGAATTTATTTATTACGGTCGGAGACCAGCTTGTGACTTGATGTCTATGGATCTTGTCCCAGCACATTAATGGCAAATGCAGGCTGCTATTGCTTAATATAATGAAGTGCTACATGAATTGAGATTTGGCTATTTTTATTCTGTCATTTATGTCCCAAATGGAAGTGTATGCATTTTCATTTTATGTGCATGCTGCTTTGATATAGTAAATACCAAGTAAAACGGGAGGATTGTCTTGTTTTTCAAATCCAGATGTCAGGACAGTATTTTCTGCGGACATAATACTTGATATTTTACATGGTTGAAGTTAGGTTGGAAAGTATTTTCTGACACCCAGTAATCATCACCTTTATGTCCAGGAAACTGTTGTTTTTTTCTTCCATGATCTGAATCGTTAATAAGGACCTGGGATGGAACGGTATTGTTTTTGAGTGTAATCTGTTAGTGATAGTAGCACATGGAACTGCAGTATAAATAAGTTAAATAGCATCACTCCCATCAATAATCCCGGGAACTGTAGTTTGGTAAGGGGCCTGAGAGTTGTTAGGAGCCCGCTATTTCCCTCATGGAACTGCAGTTATCAGAGTTCCCTGTGAAGAGGAATTGATTGTTAATCCACTTTGGGAATTGTCACACTGTGAAGGGAATAGAATTCTCGGAACCCTTAACAAACTACAGTTCCCAATATTTTTGTATTTGTGCAGTAGGGACCAGGGGGGCGGGGAGCTATGGTACAGCTTTAAATGCCTGGTGTGGATGTGGCCATAATGAAAAAGAAAGTTAAAGATGGCCTTTCCTTTCAGTTTGTATCTGAAACTTGTAGATATTCTGCATTTCAGGGAGAAAACACTATGATTTTTCTTTTAGCAATAACAACCACAGGCAACTGAAGCTGACAGTGCTCAGCTGCAATCAATGTCAATATGTCTTTTAAATCGGGGTCTGCCACAATACTGATGGGATTTGAACATTCACATTTGATGCAGGGTTAGGTCAGTTTAAGAGGAATATAATATATTTCAGGCTTCTAAACTGATGAAAAATAAATATTAAATGTAGCCTTTCCTTTCACTAATTAGTGGTAGCTTCTGTTCATTGAATGTTTACATTTCCTTGCAGTTAAGAGAGACTGTACCCTTCTTTGAATATATTCAAAAAGGTTGACAGTGGCTTCTTTTTTAAAACAACTCTTCTTTATTGTACATTGCCCATGTGCCTCTAATTACCGTAACTGAAATATGCATAAAATAATCCCACCTGTTTTTTTAATTGTAACTGAGCTTGTGCTGCAGAGTATTTTTCAATGGAATAGGAAGTAATTGTTTTTAATTCTTTTGTCTTTTGAAGTGTTGTGTGCAAAGCATTATCGTCTAAGCAGACTACAGCTGTATTGCAATTACAAAATTAACCTCACAAGTCATTAGTGCTCATAAGGAAACAAAGGATATTAATTCATACTAGGCATGACCTCCGCTGGTGAAGCGTAGGGTTTTCTCTTAAACCCACACACAAATCAAAGATGAGAGTGTAAAATGAAGATTTTAAGCAGGTATTAGCAGCAAGCTGATCTGTTCTAACTTGCACGGCTCACATATCTGTGCTTGTAAATTCTTTAATGGGCGAATTCTCACATTAATATATTTCCTGACCTTCCTGTCTGGGCTCGTTTACTGTACAAAATATCCTGGCAGCTATTCTGTTTCTGCTCGTGTTTTGTATTGCATTATCATCCCCGTAGCCGATCCAGTTATAAAACACACAGGAAAAAACCCCTCCCATTTGTAGATATTTATTCTTGTATCATTTTCTCCCAGATTTGCCAGAACACCATCATGTTCGTGTTCTGAAGGTTAATGCCCAAAGTCAAGCAGACAGAAGCCAAGTGCTGCAAGGTTTTCCAAGATTAGGACCGATTCCCTTCGCAGAAATAAATGATTCCTGGCATGTGCAGTGATTTTGTGCAGCACTACTCACGGCTGAGTGAGTGCATCAATACTGTAGCCCTTACATGCTGTACATACTGATGACACTGTGTTAACTTGATTGACTGAGCAGTATACGGGAGAAGATGCACCTGCAAGAGATGTTCAGACACACATTTTAGCCTGGGTTTGAAATATTTATTTTACATTTATTTTAACTTGGAAGCCTTAAGTCTCATATTCCATGGGTTCTCATGTTTCTGCTGCTAAGGTAGAGCAAACAGTTTATGTATGCTTCTTTGTTGTCAAAATTGTTCTGGAAAACGATTTTAAGGTGCATCTTCCTTTATCTTTAAAGCCAAAAGCTTGTTTTCCATTTTTATTTCACAGTGTAGCATATGATCTATAACAATGTATAGCATTTTTGTATATAAAATATTGAAGAAAATGACATAAAGGGGAACTAGTATGAATCCTGGCAAACTTGCAGCTAGATAAATATATTATGGGGTTCATTTGAATAATAGGCAAATGTTTTGTGTAATTCACCTGTAAACAACATTTTGTGTTATATTTTTTCTGTTTTATTGTTTCCTTTGTAGGCATTGAGACAGCAGCAGAAAAGAAGAAATGGAGTGTCAATGATGGTAAACAAGACTGTTCCTCGTGTTGTTTTGACACCATTAAAGGTGTCTGATGAGCAGTCTGATTCACCCTCAGGTAAATAGCTAAAGGACTGTCTGCGACACCCGTTTCTAGTAAAAGAGCCCTCCCTCTGGGCGAGAGCTATAACATGCAAAATTTAGGATGGGTGGAAATAATGATGTCATTCTCACACAGTGGATTTTTTTTATTCTTATCCTATGACCAATTTTATTAATTCAAGGGAGGAACTTAATTCCAGTCTATTAAGGGGGAGGGAGGGAGAAAAAGACGTAATAAAATAAAACCAGCCAGCATTACAAACAGCTTCTTTAAAGGAATGCAAAGAAGCATTTTTGGATTGCTGATTCCTAATGAGAGAACTACATACTGGCATGCAGTGCCATCAGGGGGTAAAATAAATAACCATCACAGCTCCTGTGAGAGTATGAATTACTCTCTTAGTTCTGTCTTGCAATATCAGTTGTCCTTTTTTTATATAAGATTTTGTGTTCTGGCACCATCCTAATCACCACTGTGCAACCCTGACCTTTAGTTTTGGCTGCTACATTCTTCGCTGTGAATAGATTGTACAGATATCTGTGTCACTTTTTATTGTAGATTCCCTGGACATGGGAGAAAATTAACTTTACAATGGGAGGGGTTTCCCTTTCTTCCTTTTATTTCTTTGTCCCCCTATAATGGGAGTATGATTATTTCGAAAGACGTCCCTCAGCTATCAGAAGAGGGCTTATTTGTAATGGATTAGCAAACATCTTTATTGACTGCTACATTCAAGAAACTTGTTTTCACCACTTAATGGATTTATGAGCTTTTGCTTCATCGGTTCTGGTGACAGGGAATCAAATTGTCAAGCAGAAAACATTACCTTTAAATAGTGTAGCAGATGAAGATGTCGTTCTTAGGGGTGTGTTGATTTTTTTTTTCCAGGAAAGAAATTCTACCTTTGTTTTTGTTCTTCATTGTAATGTCTTTTTTTTTTTTTTTAGGATCTGAATCTAAAAATGGTGAAGCAGACAGTTCTGATAAAGAAATGAAACATGGGCAAAAATCTCCAACTGGAAAACAAATGAGCCAGCACTTAAAGAGATTAAAAAAATCTGGTTTAGGTGAGTATGTCTCTAAAAGGTCCGGGGGGAGGGAAGGGGAGGAATGTCACTTCATTGCATTATGTTATAGAAAATAATACACATTCTGTAAACTCACTAGAGGAAGTTTTATACTGTGTCTCTGATGTTTTGGATTTTCTCACTGTATGTGGGTCTTCCTCGTCTGTTCCTTCATCCCTCTGAACTCTGCAGGAGTTCCCTCTTATTGGGACCTTTCCCCCAGCATGCCTTTCTGCTGTTGACCTTTTCAATCTGACAGACCCAAGCTGTCCTAAATTGGCCATTTTGCAGCCAGCTGTTTCTTGCTTCATCTTCTTCTAACAGGGAAATATTATTACCCCCCGTTACGTTTCCACCTTATTCCTGTACGGGATAATATATTATTATGTATTTCCCTTGGTGGACCACATTATTTATAAACTAGTATATTATTCATTGCCTGTTGTTGGACATCTAAACACCATGTTGGACAGTGTTTTTCCCCCTTTTTCCTTATTGCTCAGATATATGCAGAAATTTATCCTAGGTGACCACATGTCTCAATAAACCATTTAGAAAGGCAAGCAGTTTGCTCTGTTTGGGGGAATGATTCTGTTTCTCTTAAGAAATAGGTGTTTGGATTTATTCCTTTCTTTGTTTGCTTGCAAAACAAAAGCAGTTCAGTATCTAGTCTTCTGAAAAATAGTAACTGAATAAACTGTTTCCTCACCGCTTAGAGTGATGGCTACATTTAGTACTCCACTGAATCCTTTGACTTGTAATGATTTAACCGAGTGGCCATCTTGGCTGAGTTAGAAATGGACTTATAAAGAGGCTGTTTATCCTTTAAAAAAACCAATTTCCTATTTTTGCAAGTTCATTCTGAATTATATACCCAAGGTAACACCTGTGTTCTGAAGCATACATGTTTTCCCTGATAAGAATTATCAAATGTTCTTAAAATACCATTTATTAAAGTACTTAATGTTCTCCCAATTCATTTGGTTCCCACAAAAAGGCCCTTATAACCCATAATCAATATTTGGAGCGCAGCTGATTCATTGTTTAGCTCAAGTGGGTTGCTTTGAACTGGAATCTTTAAGAAGGGATTGTAAATGGATGAAGAAATAGGCTTTTTGTGCCAGTAGTTGAGATGCTTCATTGCATCAAATCTTTCCATCAATGTTTTCTTCTTCTACATCAGTTGTTTAAAATGTGAAGCATTTCGCATAAATTCCTTCAAAAGGCTAGAATGAACATCTTACAGAACTCTGTTTAGCTTGGTTTTAATTCTGTCTTCTGATATTATTTTTATAATATTAATATATTACTGCTGGCTGAAATAGTAACAAGAAATGATGTTTGAGAAGCTCCGGTGCACTTTCTTATTCCTAACAGTAAATGCTTAAGTGAAGTTATTTATTGAATAGGCATTCTCTGCAAAATCAAGTATTCTTTTGTGTGTCCTCTTTGATTCTTAGGAACTTCATAAAGTCTAAGTTGGAAGGCAAGGATATTTGTGTGTGTGTGAAAATGTTATTTCAGACCTAGTTAGATGCATGTTTTAAAGACCAACTAAGCTGAGCATCTAAAATAGTTGAACTTAGAGATCTATCTCCATTATGAAAGCTCTGGATTGTATTTAGCAGTCAGGTAAGCAGGCCACTTGTGCAATCAATCTTTCTCCTCCCCTCATATATATATCCCTGTATACACCTAAGTACTTTTCCAGAGAGTATAAGATCCTCCATGGGGAAATACAGTGGAGGAGAGAATCACCCAAACTTGGGCAGAGGTGGCTGACATGAGCAACTTCCCACTCACACAAGCTACCTATGCCCAATTTTGCCCAATTCTATGCAGAATTTATCTTCAGCTTTCATTTTAAAATTAAAAAGGAGCAAAGTTCTAGCTCTTTATAAAGGATGGGGAACCTACAGCTTGCTAAATGTACAAGTCCCACCAACCCTGACTTTTGGCCATGCTAGTTGGGACTGATGGGAGTTGGAAGTGCAATTGGAGGGTCACAGGTTCCCCATTCATGCCAGAACAGCTGCAGAAAGAAGGTAGATTTGAAAATATGTGGGTAGTGTCTGTCATAATTTTTTTTAAAAGGGGTGGGGATGTGAGTAGGCTATTCAGTGGTTGAGTAAATCAATGTCTTCAGACTGTGCATAGTTCTTGGCCCTCTTACTATTACCCAAGAACATGGTCTGAGGGCATATGATGCAGGCATCTGACTGAAGCAGAGCATTTCTGGGTCTGGGTAGCATCTCTATGGGAGATCTGGGAATCTCAAATAAGGCACCTTCAGTTCCATGATGAAAGCAAGGTTGGAGATTCACTCAAGCAATTTTTGTTTAAAGCTACATTTATTTTTGTTCATTTCTACGAAATTTTGCATAACAATTGAAGTTTTAGCAGAAGAGTTTGATGAAATAATGAGAATGGAAACTGTCTCATTCCCTTTATTTAGTTAGTTCCTTCTTTGAAAGCATTACCTTTAAAATATGCAAGGAAGAATGGATGCTGTAGAAATGCAAGAGAGGAAATGAGATGTATAGGCAAAAGATTTTTGGGATAAGGTTGCACTCCTCTCCACCACATTGAAAACTACTGTATTATAACAAATATAAATGAAGCTTTGATTTTTAAAAATGTTCTTGAATTTGTGGTAAAGGTAGATTTGATTTGTTTTGTGTGTTTAATCCAGGACACTTGAAATGGACCAAAGCCGAGGATATTGACATAGAAACTCCAGGATCTATACTTGTGAACACTAACCTGAGGGCTTTAATAAACAAACACACATTTCTTTCCTTACCTCAGCATTTTCAACAATACCTCTTGCTTTTGCTTCCAGAAGTAGATAGACAGGTAAGGGTTGGTTTTGTTTTTTTTAAAGCATACAGTAATTGCTTTCATGGGCATTCTTTTGTAATCGCTGCTTTTCTACAGCTTAACATGATGCATATTGTTCAGACTCACTGACACAAGTAAGTGCTTCTCAACACCATGCATAACTAACTTATGGAATTCACTGTCAGAGGAAGTCATGAAGTGGACTAGCAAAGGTGTTTTTAAAAAGGATTAGACACATTCCAGAAGAAAATGTGTAACGAAGGCTGTTAGCCATGACAGCAAACTATGAAATCTCAATCAGGCTGTGGTGCCTTATAGAAGTTATAGAAGCGGTGCAGGGACCACTTCCCGCCCATTGATTCATCCCCCAGCAGTGTTGTAGCATCTAAAGACTACTTAACATATGAGTAATGAGTAGGGCTGAGAAAAATGTTTGTGTTTTTCAGCTTTCATGTCAACATTCACGTGCTTGATAATATAGAACTTCTTGCTGAACAGCTAAGAAATTTTACAAAAATCAAAATAATTTATTTGCTGTTTGGATATGTAACCAGTTACATGTCAAATATGGGTGTGTAAAACCCACAGAGTCTAATTCTTAAGGTGCAGGGAACTGTATAGCCCTTGAGCTAGCACACAGAGCACAGCTCACAGAAGATCCTGAGCTTTGGAAACAAGGCAGTCAGAGCTTCCATGACCAAGCTGCTTTTTTCTTCTTTCTTCGGTGATCTCTTGTAGCCGAGTAAGATTGTCTTCCATAAACACAGTTTTAAAAGTGAGTCCGTAAGTGACTGCAGAGGCCATTTCTGGATCCACACATCCTTCCACAGTGGGGACATAGGTTTCTGGACGGGAATTGATCATGGTGAGGGTTTGCCAAGCATGCCTTCCTCTTAGCACGTTTCTCCCTTGTGTCCTGAGTTTGAGCATCTTCAAAGCCCATGGCACCTTTGGTAAAGGCTGTTCTCCAACTGGAGTGCTCACAGGCCAGTGTTTCCCACTTGTCGGTGTTTATACTGCATTTTTTGGGATTTGCCTTAAGAGAGTCTTTAAAAATCTTTTGTTGACCACCAGAATTACGCTTTCCACTTTTATGTTCGGAATAGAGTAGCTGCTTTGGAAGACAATAATCAGACATCTGTACAACGTGACCAGTCCAATGAAGTTGATGTTGAAGAATCATTGCTTCGATACTGGTGATCTTTGCTTCTTTCAGTACACTGGCATTAGTTCACCTGTCTTCCCAAGTGATGTGTAAATTTTTTTGGAGACACCAAGCTAGAGGATGCTCTGCAACCAGCTGAACAAAGCCTAGGCAGATTTCCTTTATATGCTTTCCGTGAGCCCTTCCCCAGAGCAATGTGACTGGGAGCAGCCCTGCCCTGGACCTGCCTTGCCTATAGCCACATGGGTTTAACTATGTTTCAGCTCAGGTCTAGTATGGACTTGCGTAGTTCGCCCCATCCACATGATGTAAGGCCTTCAAATGATACAGCAACACTATGGAAAGTGCCTCCTATGCTACTGCTATAACATCCAAAGGGAATAACTCCTCTTTACCGGTTCTTAAGAACCAGTAATTTTTGTTGTATTCAGCATGGCGCTAAGAGGATGATTCTGTCAGTGCAAGAATGAAGCAGCAACTCCTTCCCCAAAACACTGCAGGATTTCACTTAGCTATGCAACACTTGTTTCAAATACAGGCAATCTGACTGCTGTTCCACTATATTTGAAAAAAATGGTGACACCTATTTCATACTTGTCCTCAAATGGATTGACTGCATTCTCCAAAACTTCAAGTCCTGTGATCCATCCTGATCTGTTTTAGGAATTGGAATTATCTGACACAGATAGATCTGATGGAGGCTTACTTACACTTCCCATCAGACCAAGGACTATAGGCCCCCTCATTTCAGCTATGGGGAAGAACAACCACAATTCTGAGCCCTTTTGTTTGGGCTCGCCTCCACTTCCAGGATCTTTAGTAAAATCCTGGTAGACCAAGTGGCTTTCCCCAGAAGCACAGGCATGGGGATCTATTCATATCTAGGCAATCTCCTGGTCTGATCATCATCTCATAAGGGTAGCTCCAAGACACAGCTGTGACCTTATTGATGGGGTAGCACCATGGGTTTTCATCAGCAGTGCATTTCGTCCTATATACACCCTTTTCACAAATTTTTTTCTGCCTCCTGGCCAACAAATCTATATAAAGGCTCCAGAAAAGCACATGTGCAGTGAATCCAGATCTCATTTTCAGTCTCTAGCCAGTTTACTGTTAATGATGGAATCAAGTCTAGATTCCATCCGTTGGGCAAAATTCTACCCAAGACCGCTACACATTCGTCTTGAGGTAGAAAAAGCTTCAAAACACCAACAGTCTCAACACAGACATCCAGGTCCCACCCAGGTGCAGAACTTCTTCAGATTGTGGATCTCAGAGTCACACCTGTTTGGGGATATTCTCTTACAGGACGCCAGTTGAGTCTTTTTTACAATGGAAGCTAATTGAGCAGCAGGAGAAGTGAAAGTGTTTATCTTATAGCATTGCAAGCAATGGAGAAAGGGCAGGGGACTTCCCCCCTCCACATATTGAAGCCTTTGCTAGTCTGATCTTGGAAGGCAATGTTGAGCAAAAGGCACATCTGGATAAGCTCGCCTGCTAAGCAAGCTCTACAGATGGAGGATCAAGGAAACGCCTTTGGGTTGAATGGTTTGGCTTCCTTGCCCTTACATTTTGCCCAATAGAATCCACTTTCTCAAGCAGTGCAGCAGAGCTTTGGGTGGCTTATTTTTAGACCTCACTGTAATAGAAGGTACAAAGTCCAATCTTGTCAGCTTTTTAACCAAATTTGTCTTTTTCTACTGTACCATAAAATCAGTTCCCTTAATGTAATGGGCAAGTGGCAAGGTTTCCCAAAGCACTTAGGCTTCCACATGACTACAAATCAATATGAGTAACCAAGATACATTTTCCATCCCTATCTTTTTTTTTTACAAGAAGCAGTCAACCTTCCATTAAAAAGGGGTGGGTGGGAATGGAACAGTGACTTCTTAAGTGCTTTTATGCCTAGGTAATATTGAAAGGCCATTTTTATGTCTGGTATTTTAATAAATCATCCCATTGCCATCTATAATGACAAATTGTTTAAGGTGCTAGCTGCAATCCAGAATGTGCCAGGGGGGGGTTCTGCTCTTTTATTTTGGTGCTGCAGCTCCTTCCTCTCTGCCTGTTCTATACTGTAAACTTCCCTTCGACTAAGATGATGAATTTTTTGCCAACACTTTTCTGGATTGTGGTCTTTATGTGACTGGCATAAGGTCATTATGTTCAAGAAACTGTTTTGTAAGCCAGTCTTCTTTTGTTCCTCATGGGAAGATGTATTTGTGTTGTTGTTTAGTCGTTTAGTCGTGTCCGACTCTTCGTGACCCCATGGACCAGAGCACGCCAGTCACCTCTGTCCTCCACTACTTCCCACAGTTTGGTCAAACTCATGCTGGTAACCTCGAAAACACTATCCAACCATCTCGTCCTCTGTCGCCCCCTTCTCCTTGTGCCCTCCATCTTTCCCAGCATCAGTGTCTTCTCCAGGGAGTCTTCTCTTCTCATGAGGTGGCCAAAGTACTGGAGCCTCAGCTTCACAATCTGTCCTTCCAGTGAGCACTCAGGGCTGATTTCCTTAAGAATGGATGCGTTTGATCTTCTTGCAGTCCATGGGACTCTCAAGAGTCTTCTCCAGCACCATAATTCAAAAGCATCAATTCTTCGGCGATCAGCCTTCTTTATGGTCCAGCTCTCACTTCCATACATCACTACTGGGAAAACCATAGCTTTTACTATACGGACCTTTATTGGCAAGGTGATGTCTCTACTTTTTAAGATGCTGTCTAGGTTTGTCATTGCTTTTCTCCCAAGAAGGAGTCTTTTAATTTCGTGGCTGCTGTCACCATCTGCAGTGATCATGGAGCCCAAGAAAGTAAAATCTCTCACTGCCTCCAATTCTTCCCCTTCTATTTGCCAGAAGGTGCATTTCCTCTGGTTCCAACTTATTGTACTTGTATAGTCTAGCGTTCTACTTTCCTCTTACCTTCTATATCATAGTTTGTTATCCTTCTTTTTTCCCCGCATTTCCAACCCTATTAAGTACTAGGGTTCCTATTGGCACACCAATGTACCGTGGCCAATATAGGTGTCTCACAAAGCAAGATGAACATTAGATGTGGTGTGTTTAATGTACATGACATACGCTTCTACGTTTGCAATCTGACTTGATATATATCCTCAGTTTAATACAGTGAAGAAAAACAGCTTTTGATTTTAATTTGACTTGGAAAATCATTTCTCATTTCCCATTCGGTATGTAAAACTAGCTTAAAGGTTCATCAGTACAACGTTATGAATGCCATCAAACCTCCTTCTTAATGACCCTGCACAGTCCTCCTTCAGGATTCAAGACAATTTATGAACCAGTCCAATGCATGATTTTGAAATGTGCCTGGGCATCAAGCAATTACAGAGCAGCTTGGACAATGATGCCCCCCAAAGCTTACACTTATACCCCATTGAAAAACTTCATCTTTGTGGGTGTTGCTCAATTGAACTATTAGCATATTATAATAACCTTTTCTGGGTTTTCTAGATCACATGCTATATGGGACTGTTTTTTGATCTGGACACTTATGAACACTTTTCTTTTAATTTGGTAATTTAATTTCTTGCCAGTTTGAATCCTCGGGATGAAACAATAGGCAGGCAGAAAAGGGATGTAACATAAGCCAAATAGTTTGTTTCGCAAAAATGTGGTAGAGCTATTCCATATCTTTTCTTTTTTCTTTCTGATGCGGATACACTGAATTAAATTTTGTAACGGCCACACTTTTGTATGACATGGAGAGCTCACATCTCACACATCTGATAAATTGGCTCCCAAGAGGTTTGTCCAAATTCTGAAGCCAAGGCACTATAATTGCTCAGCATTGTTTTACAAGCTATACCCTTATATCTTAATAGTACACATGCTTTTAATTTGTATGTACTATTATATGTATTGCAAACTGAAAATCTGTCAACCAATGTTTTGTCTATATTTCTGACATTAAATGTCTTTAGTGACAACCCTCCCCTTTCAATTATCTTCAGGAAATTATCTAAATTTCTCTTTATGGCATACTCCTTTAAAAATGTAAAAATGAAACAGAAGTTTAATGCTTTCTATTAAAAATGAAGAATCCATATTAAATAATATATTGCTAACTTACTGAGGTAAGCTTTTAGTGTGCTGAAACTCAAGCTTTACCATTGTGAAACAGTATAATAAAACCATATATAATTTATTACAGCCTGTGTTAATACTAGAATCACTGCCTGTATTAACAAAATCTTTTATTTGAGAAATATACCATCTAAATATTAATTATGTAGGATGCTTGAATAGTAGCTTTTATATAAGAGCAACAGCAATACTGGTCAGGGTGAAGAGGGAGAACAATAATGGATTTAGATGGTTTAGTTTTTCTTAATATATCAGCCATGTAGAAGAGCCCAAACACCTGTAAAATAATGATACATCCTTTCTGAAGAGCATTAGGATTTTAGTAGAAATTATATAGAAGGTTGCCAAATTCTGTAACATGCTGGTGTTGCAGTGGTCTCTGGCAACAAGAGTTAATTTAGGCATCAGTAGGAAATTAACTGACCAGGTGCTGTTCTATTTACTAATGTTTGACATTTTCATGGCTTGTGAAAATAGCCACTGGGCTATGACAAATGTCCCCCCCCCCCCCCCCCCGTTAAGTAGAATAGAAACAATAGCTAAAATGTTTCTGGTGTGAATTCTTTGTAAAATAATTGCTTAAGTTTGGGAATTAACACCTCCATTGTGCTTAATCAGACAAAACCAGAATTCCAAGCCCAACAGAATAATAATAATAATAAAATGCATTTCAAAAACATTTGTTGTTCTGGCTCATTAAAGCATTGCCTTTGTTGGACAGCATTTCTTGAAGGCCATAAAAATTAATAGTGTATTTTAAAAGTGCTTTATTAGCATGTTTCTCCAAATACTAATTTAGCTTTAGTGGTTAATTGTGCCATCTCTATGGCCGTCGACTGTTGAAGTAAAACACCTACTTTAACACTAAGAATTTAAGTTTTTCTCTTTTTCACACTATTTCATCCCAAGTAGAAATGCATCCCCTAGGGCAGGCTTTCCCCAACTTAGGTCTCCAGATGTTTTTGGACTACAGTTCCTATCATCCCTGGCCACTGGTCCTGCTAGCTAGGGATGATGGGAGTTGTAGTCCAACAACAGCTGGAGACCTAAGTTGGGGAAACCCCCCCTCTAAGGTATCTCTTTGATCTTACAGGTTTTTGATTCTTTGTAGGAATTTTGTAGAACAGATTTCAATTGGGTGTAATTTGGCTTACCCTTCTGCAATTCTTCTCTTAGAACAAATCTTGAGAGACTAAGCATGGCCGGAAATGGAAAGTGAGAAACTTGATTTGGTATGCCTTTTAAAATGGGCATCTCCACATTGCAGATGTCCCTACTAAAGGAGGTCAGCATTCCATAATTCCCCTCATTTGCTGGAGTCCTTATTGTTCTTTTCATTCCTGTTCAGACCAACTGAACAGTTGTTATCATGGTGGGATGCCTCTCAGTGCCCCCTCAGTATAAGAAGAGAGACTGGTGAATAACAAGGCTTGGCAGCTAGGGGACAGATCTGCCACTTTCTTGATGACATTGTGGTTACTACTCTTACTACATAAGAATGTATCATGGGAATATGTGATTAATAAATACATCCAGCGTTTCCTTTCTTCTCATTAGTTCCAAGAGTAACTATTCTAAGTCCCATCAGTTGTTGCCTCCTTTCCATGACTCACTTTCTGAAAGTCACATTACACTTAAGATCTCTCCTTGATCTCTCTGTGCATCTCAGGATCTTCATTGGAAAGTTGATCAAGCAGGGGCACAGAGAGCAGTAGTACGTTCCTAGTACTAAGTTGCTTTTCTGGCTTAGACTTTATACCCTAAGCAATTTTGTGAATTAATTTTTATTTTAAGGTTTCTTATATAAGATTTCTAAAGTGTTGGTCTCACGATTGGTTGCTGTTTGTTTAAAAAAAAAACTTCACAGAAAATGCTACAATTAACTAACAATTGCTGTTAGACAGTTTTTTATATATACAAACAAACAAACAGTTCACACCATATTAACTTCTAATATTGCTAAAATGACTTCGCCGCAGTTTTTGTTTCAGCCTACCTACTGTCATGAAAATATGTGCTGGATCAGAAACTGTTAGATTGCACGGAATACAATGCGTCTTCCTTCTGAATAAACATGCATCAGATTATGCTGTTAGAATCAGTAGTACTTGATCATCCTTAATGTAGGCACACAGATGCTGGGTTAGGCCACTTGCATTTAATATGATGACTATAATGAAAATGCTATTTAAATATTAGATGATCCCTCTTGTTATTCCCACTTTCTATCCTTCCCTGTTTCACGTAATTGGAGCTCTAATCTTATGTACTCTTAGTTGAAGCAATATCTGACAGTGTCTTCTGCTACCACCGGCTTATTTTCTAGATGGGAAGTGATGGAGTTTTGCGCCTCAGTAGTTCCGCTCTAAATAATGAATTCTTTGCATATGCAGCACAAGGGTGGAAACAACGATTGGCAGAAGGTAATTTTCTATTTGTTATTAGATTTAACAAAATAGTGATTTTCCCTCCCCGAAGAGATGCCTCCTTGTGTCATGGCCAAGAATACACACACTCAAAATACATTTGTAAGATAAAATGTAAAGTGACAGAACTTAAAAATTATAAACTCTGGTTCATCTTCAAATTGATTTAAGCACATCTGTTTATTGCACCTGAGTAGGGGAGGTCACTTGGGCAGCCTTTTCAAAAATACAAACAAGCATTTTCATCAGTGTCAACTTTGGAAACCTAAATGCATGTGACTAAATCAGCCAATATATTTCAGGAGTGCCAAAGGTAGTGCTGCAAATAAAATATTATTGTTGGTTTCTCTCAGATTAGTTTTGCAGTGAAATTTGAACAAATGAAGGTTTAATTCATTTCTGCTCCAGAGGCTAGGATCCAAACCAATGGATTCAAGTTACAAGAAAGGAGATTCAGACTAAGCATCAGGAAGAGGTTTCTGATAGTAAGAGCTGTTCGACAGTGGAACAGACTCCCACGAAAGGTGGTAGACACCCCTTCCTTGGAGGTTTTAAAGCAGAGGGTTGGATGGCCATCTGTTATGAGATTCCTGCATTGCAGGGAGTTGGACTAGATGACCCTCAGGGTCCCTTCCAACTTATGATTCTATGAGAGCTGAAGTGTCTCCCCCCCCTTACTGCAGCCATCCATGCCACCTGAAAAGCTGCTCCCAAAGGTTGGGGGATCTTCTGGAGCAGCGTCCAATACAGTACAAGGAACGGCAGCTGTGAAACTGGTGCATGTGTGAAACTGCTTGGACATGTGCACTGGAATCTCTGGAACTTGTCCCGTCTATGAAATCTTACAACACAAATGTCCAAGCAATGTTTGCACGTCGTCTGCTCAATGGCGCTTCTGCAGAGACCCCCACTCAAATCCCAACTGCACCCTTGTAAAAATCCTTAGGAACTTGTATTCAGATATTTGGGGACCCATATTTCAAAACCCCACTCTTTGTATCTTTTAGGAGAATTTACTCCTGAAATGCAGCTGCGCATCAGACAAGAGATTGAAAAGGAGAAGAAAACAGAGCATTGGAAAGAGAAGTTCTTTGAAAGATTTTATGGGGAAAAGTAAGTATCATAGTAAAAAAACCATTAAACAAAGAATTGGCCTGAGATTTATATTAATATATACATTAACATGTATTTCTTTCACATAGGTCAGTTATTTGGTTTAAAAAATAAACTGCCTAGTTAATTGTGGCAATGGTTTTAGCCTCGCATTATTATTATTATTATTATTATTATTATTATTAGTTTTTTGACCATCTCCTGCCATTTCTTTCCCTCAAAACCCACATATCTAGAAAAGTCTTGCATGGACCATTGCAACTTTTTCTGCCTATGCTTCTCACTATGCCAGCGATCCCCTCTGAACTTCTGTCCCCCACTAATAATTTATCAAACCATCTGCTTTATCTGAACTGTAAATTTACGAGCAGGGACAATGTCATTTCTATATTTCAAGGCAGGTTGTTGGAGATAAATGTGAAGAGAGAAGTGTAATTGTAGATAATTTATGGTACTGGCAGCAGCTCTGGTATTGCAAATAGTGGATAAAATTATTGCAGTATGTCAGCAGTTTCCTGAAATTCAGGTCTGCTCCAATTATATTTAAAGTTGGGATGAGCATGCAGTTTAAAGCATAGAGGGGGCAGGAGGCTGACCGGCTGGTGTTCCCCATGAGTTTTTCTCCCCACAGTCTCTTTGCCCTCATTGCTATTCTGCCAGCTTTGCTCACTTCTGGTATCAGCATCTCCCACTCATGTACCCCTTTTCTACTTTAATTCACATATTGTGCCCTGGCGTTTAATACTCATGCCACAAGTTTGACACAAGTTTAAACATTGCCATGCATAATTTTTTCAAAAGTTGTCATGAGCTCAACAGTGTTCTGGTTTAGTTTTAAATTATTTCCTAATCCATAAGATGGGGGTCCCCAATGTAGTGTCTGTGGGTCACTCTTGTGTTCTGTTGTCTCCCCTTTGTCAAGTCTCTCCAGGGCAGAAGCTCTGAGCAGTGAAGCCACCTTCTTTCATCTTTTCTTATCGAAACTGCCCAATGAGACGCTGCTCCAACCAACCAGAGTGAAAACAAAAAGTGGTCCATAGCCAACCAGGAGGTAGTGATAGTTGTGATGGCGTTCAGCAGCAGCAAGCAAGCCCCAGCATTTCCATAGCTAGATATCCAGCCATGCCCCACTTTCTTTTTGTTCTGGTTGATCAGAGATGTAACAGAGCAGTGAGCCGCACTAGTGTCCAGTAGGAAGCCTGCTCCTGCACATCTCTAACCAACTAGAATGAAGAGGAGGCAGCCTGTTAATCGGATATCCACCAACGGAAATGCTGGTGATTGCTTGCTAATGAACCGTCTTCTCCTCCTGGTTGGTGCAGTTCTGTAGTTTTATGAGTCAAATGTACTTGTTGTAGATGAGGATCTCAGGTTGTCATCTAGAGATTGTGCTTTTGTAGCATGGATTGAAATTAATGCTTTCTCTGAAATGTGATGATTGCATAATTAACTATGTGATTTCTGACTAGGCTTGGAATGTCAATAGAGGAATCTGTGAAGCTCACATCTGTACAAAGCAGTAATGAAGAGCCTTCCCTCTGTGGGTCTTCAGAATTGCCTGGTCCTTCAAGAGAGTCAGCATTTGATGATCATGAGGAAAAAAGCAACCAGCTGCCACTATTGCCAGAGAGAGATTTTTGCCATTCCCTTTGCAACATGGAACATGTTCCCTCCAAGGATCTAATAGCAGAAGCAGAAGGCATTTTGATACCTGAAGAATCTGTTATTCAAGAGGAGATTGCTGAGGAGGTTGAGACAAGTATCTGCGAGTGTCAAGAGGAGAGCCATAAAGCGGAACATGTGAATTCCGAGCAACTAGTCAGCCCAGTTGGTACGAATGAAGAAACAGAAACTTTGCCACTTTCAGGGAACTCTGATGTAGTAAGTACATTGTGTCAAGTTGAAATTAAGGTGGAGGAGAGATTGGAACACCCCCAGGAAGAAATGTCAGTCATGACCGATCAGCTGGAAAACAGTTTATCACCTTCCCAGTCCGCTTCATCTGCAAACTCTCTCAGTAATATGGAAGAAAAGGATCTGGAATGTGCAAAAGACCTAAGTCCTCATGGAAAATATTCCCCTGTCCTCAATGGTTCTTTATTCACTGGTGGAAGTGTTGCTGTACATATGGAGCTGCAAAGTGACCCTGATGAACAGTCTTCTGAAAATGCTTGTATTTCTGAAAATTCATTTTCCTCTGAAAGTCCAGAGGAACCATGTGCCAGTATTGCATCTCCTGGAGGTGACACACAGTCAACTTCAGAGGAACCTTGCACACCAGTATCTCTGGAAACAGCATGCTCATCTGACATTTCTTGCACTGAAAACACTGAAGCTGATAGTCAACAAAAACCTATTGATGATCATCTAAATACATCTTTAATATCTGAAGTATCTCCCATGCCTGCCTCACCTGTAACCTCAGAAGCATCTCTGATGTCAAATTTGCCTCTGACTTCAGAGCCATCACCAGTTTCCAATTTACCTTTACCATCAGAAACCTCACCAATGTCTGATGTGCCCTTAACATCTGAAACCTCCTCAGTGTCTTCTGTCCTTCTAGCTTCTGAAACATCTCATTCGAATAGTCTGTTGTTACCTTTGGAAACATCTCCGCTTTCAGATTCGCCAATGAGTGAAAGATTTAGTCAGCAGAGAAAATCACCATGTTCATCTGAAGAATCCCTGTCACCACTGAAAGAAGAAGTGTCTACCATTGCTAATAATTCTCAAGAAGACGACCTTGCTTCACAACAGAAACAGATCCCAGGTGTACCTGAAGCCATGAAAGCTGTCACACCTGAGGCTTCAGCAGTGGAAGAGTCCCAGTCTAGAAACATTACTAACCAACCATGTAGATCACATACCGAAATAGAAAAATCTTTCATTTCTTCTGTGGCAGAACACACTTCTCCAGAAGTGATAAAAATTAGAAATCATGGTGCTCTACAAAGAACTGAAAAGAAAAGTACTGTCTCTCAGCTAGAAGTTTCTGTTCTAACAGAAACAGCAGGATGCAAAAATACTGAATCTCTTCCATCTAAATCACATGATAAAATATATACCTCATCCTCATCAGAAAAGTTGTTCTCGGAAGTGGGTAGAAGTAAGTCTCACAAACTTCAAGGGACTGCACAGAGTCGGTTTGAAAGTTCTTATTCAACAAAGTCATCAGAGCCTACAAAGTCGCCTGAAGTAAGAGGAGAAAATAGGGACCTGGAAATTCCAAAGAGGAAGACTGCTGAACACCATGGTTTTGGAATCTGCAAAGAGAAGCGAGCGAGAATTGAAGATGACCAGGTACATCGTAATACATCAGCAAGTTCATCTGAGAGGGAAGCACCACCCAGAGAAGAGCCCAGAGTCCCACCTCTTAAGGTAAACTGATAGGGGAACATTTAATGAAACAAAATTGACAGATAAAGGTTTCTGCGGAGTATACTGGATTTTAGGTAGGATTGCCATACATCCCTGGACATCCTTGGAATACCGTGGTTGAAAGCAGTGTGCAGGTGGAAATTAGCAAGGTGTCCTGGAAAATCCAGGCATATGGCAAAAGCTCAACTTGCCCGCCCCCCAAAAAATCTCAAAAACTTTTGTGTCTGGATTTTCACTTTTTGAAATATGGCAACCCTAATTTTAGGTAATTCAATAGAACAATTCCAGCTAGTGAATTCTTTCTTCTATAAGTTTATATTTAAAGCTGAAGATAAAAAAAATAAGTAACCAGCACACAGAGGAACAGTGATTCCAGCAACATTTTAATGGTCTGGTACACTGTATGTAGATTGAGGTCCCTGCACCCACCCTAGACTAGACTAACAAATCTGTGTCAGTTTTGTGCTCAGTTTCATAGGTGTGTTTGGTCCCAATTTTGGTGGCTTTTTTTAAAGCACTAAAAGTTTACATTTCCCCATAAACATGCGTTCTTGTATGCATTTTCCCTGCAAAACACACATCTTTGTACCCATTTATTGGACCAAAACTTCATCAAAAAAATTGGAGAAGCAGATAGTTCCCAGTCATCTGGGATTTATACATCCAGGTCTGGCAAAGAGGTCTGCTTCACTTTAAAATAAAGACAAAATTAATTTGTCCTCCATTCCTACAGTATTTAATAAATGTATGTACGTATGTATGACAGTTCTTTTTTTTTATTGTTTCCTTTTAGATCCAGCTTTCCAAAATAGGCCCCCCTTTTATCATCAAGAGCCAGCCTGCTTCCAAACCAGAACCAAGGGCTTCTACAAGTACATCAGCCAGCAGTGGGAGGAACACAGGGGCTCGAACCCTTGCAGACATCAAAGCAAGAGCCCAACAAGCTAGAGCTCAGAGGGAGGCAGCTGCTGCAGCAGCAGTTGCAGCAGCAGCAAGCATTGTCTCTGGAGGTTTAGGGAGCCCCTGTGAAGGGGGGAAGACCAGGACATTGGCCCACATCAAGGAACAGACCAAGGCCAAACTGTTTGCAAAGCACCAAGCGAGAGCCCACTTGCTTCAGAACAACAAAGAAGCCAAGTCTCAGCATGCCTCTAAGGAAGGTCCATCGGCCCTGGAGATCTCTGCTTCTTCTGAAACAAAGATTGAAGGTTCTACTGGTGTAATTATAGTTAATCCCAACTGCAGGTCTCCTAGCAACAAGTCTGTTCACCTTCGTGAAGCTACTGCTGTACTGCAGCAGTCGCTTAACGCCCCTACTTTACCAGAAACTAGTACTGACATCTCTGTTCACAATTCTGATGAAAATATATCTGTTTCTCATTTGTGTGAGAAAATGCTTTCATCTACCTCTACAGAAAGTAACAGTGTGTCAGTGCTATATAATAAAAATTCAGTTCCCATGTCTGTGTGTAGCACTACTATGTCGGGAGCAATTAAGGAACTTCCCTTTGCAGGCTCTCTGGATAAGTCCTCTGTTTCCATGTCTGTTGAAAGCACGGATGCAAAACCTTGCAATGTCAACATGCTGAAATCCATCCAGGGAGCTGACACTCCATGCATTGCCATCATGCCAAAATGTGTTGAGAACCCCACTGCACCAACCACAGTAGACAGCACCATCTTGTCCAATTCCATAGATGAGAAACGGTTGCCAAGCAACAATGCAAACAGTGCCATTTCCAGCCAGTACACCAGTGTGCCAGCTTCCTCCATTGCAAGTAATTTGCCAAATCACCTGGTTGGCAGCTCTGTTCTGATTCCTCCTGTGGGATCTACAAATAGATACTCTGATAAGATAGCCATAACTGGATGCGGTGACCCTACTTCTTTGTCAAATAGTAGTTCCGTTAGGGCAGCTTTACATTGCAGCGAGACACTTCCAGTAGTGGATTCTGTTGGCAGGACTTCCATTTCAGTGTTTGCCAGTAATATGATGACAGTAAGTTCTTACGAGAACTCCACCAAAATGAGTGCTGATGCTATGGAGAGAAAGTCTGGAGTGAGAAGCCGATTAGATCTATCTGGTAAATCTTCAGTGGGTTATGCACAGGCACCCATGAATAGATCTATACCTTGCAAAGTCATTGTTGACCACACAACAACAACAATGAACTCAAACTTGTCACTGGGTATTTCTGTTGAAAACTCAGAAAACAGCACAGATATGCAGAGCAGGCCTCTTAGGACAGAAACTGCCTCACAAAATATAGCATGTCCTCAAGTGTCTGTGATAAGCAGGCCAGAGCTGCTTACTAATGAAAATCTGGAGCACAGCACTGGCTTTAATACTGTTACAGGAAAGCAAGAGGGCAAACGTTTGCAAGCACCATGTACCAGTCTTCGAGAAGTGCCTCTCATGCCTCAAGATAAACGACTTGAAGCCGTTCCTCCCAGCCAAGGCTTTTCAGAACAGTTACGTGGCCCATTGGCTTTCAAAAGTGAATCAGACAATGTCTGTGCCAACCCATATAACCCTACTAGGAGAATCTGTTGGAATGATGATGAGGCAATGAGCACTGACCAGTCTGTGGTCAGTCATCTTAATCCAAATAAGCATAAAGAATATACCGAGCAAAACTGTTTAAAAAATGTCAAAACGGAGCCTTTGGGTTTTGCACATCTAAATGAGATGCATTCGAGGAATATTGTGACAAGCATCACCATGCCTGTTAAGTCGGAAGCGAATGAATCTGACAAATGTTTTCGGATGGACACGGAAGATTTTGCAAGGCCCGAAATGCCTCTCCAGGGTGCAGAAATAGCCACTAGTGCACAGCCAACACAAAACTCCAAGACATCTGTTACAGATTCCATGGAAAACTCTTTGTCCTTGACAACAGAAACACTAAAAAGAGTTACAAGTGCTGGAAGCTCTAGCTGCCGTTTGTCTTCAGTGGAAGCCAACAATCCGCTGGTGACACAGTTATTGCAAGGCAACCTGCCACTGGAGAAAGTGTTGCCACAGCCCAGGTTAGGAGCCAAGCTAGAAATTAACAGGCTTCCCTTGCCTTTGCAAGCTACCTCAGTATGCAAATCGGTGACATCTGAGAGGAATGCAATTGAAAACACTTCCAGTTCTCCAAATACAGATGGCAGAGGATTTACAGCAGCCACCATAGCCCCACTGCAAATCAGGAAGCGTGAGAACCACCCCAAAAAGAGGATGGCTAGAACAGCGGGGGAGGTTAAGTGTGAGCCTGGGAAGCCATCAATGGATGCAGTGGGTCCCTGTATCATCAATTCCAGCATGGGCCAACTTGGGCACGGCCAGCTGTTTAAACAAGAGTGGTCCGGCAAGCATGCCATTCAAAGCAGAATTGCACATAGCCCAGAGATCAAGCAGCAGAAGAGGCCTCTGCCCTCGTGCAGTTTCCAGCAGAACTTATTTAACATTGACAAAAATGGCAGCTTCCATGCAGAAGCAGGTACCTCACACAGGCAGCATTTCTACCAAATGCCAATGGCTGCAAGAGGCCCTGTTCCTACCACCGCTTTGATGCAGGCGACACTGAAGGCCCCATCTGGCTGCAGCACCTTTGCATTCAGCAGGCACCTAGAGCAGAAGGTTTTGGGAGAGGTCAACATGTCTGCAGCACCTCACCAACTGAGGCTGGCGAGTGTTTTTTCCCCCAACGTTCAAATTAAGGAAGGTGATGACATTTCTAGTGCCTCACAGACTCTGCAGAGTAAAACATTAGCGCATCCTCCTCCCCCTCTGCCCCCACCTCCTCCCCCTCCGCCACCCCCACCGCCCCCTCCTCTTCCCAGTGCAGAAGCTCCATCTGATCACAAACAACCGGCAGTTACCATGGAAACCACAAAAAGACTTAGTTGGCCTCAGCCGGCAAGCATCTGTAGCAATATAAAATCTGAACCCGTTTCTTTTGAGGAAGGTTTAAGCAGCAGCTGTGAGCTGGGCATGAAACAAGCATCTTATGATCAGAGCGAAGTAAAAGAACAGTTGAAAGCCTTTGCGTTGAAAAATGCCGACTTCCCTTCCTATTTACTTTCTGAGCCGCAGAAGCCTTTTGCCCAATTAACTGCTCAGAAAATACAGACTCAGCAGCAGCAGCAGCAGCAGCTCTGCGGAAATTACCCTACGATACACTTTGGTAGCACAAGCTTCAAAAGGGCAGCATCTGCAATTGAAAAATCTATCGGAATTTTAGGAAGTAGTTCAAATACAGCCCCGAGCCTATCTATTCAGAACACTCAGATTCCGGTTCAGAAATTTGCTGACAGCAGCAGTGCAGATGAGCTGGAACTGAAATGCTCTTGCAGGCTGAAAGCCATGATAGTGTGCAAAGGCTGTGGAGCCTTCTGCCATGATGACTGCATAGGTCCTTCAAAATTGTGTGTAGCCTGTTTAGTGGTTCGGTAGGATCCAAAGTAGAGATGCAGTATCCCTGGTTAGCAGTGGGGAAGGCAAAGGCAAGAAAAGGAGGAACTGGAATATTTTGGGCCATTTTGTATCTGGATACAAAATGTTTCTGGCGAAGCTTTGTTGAGAAATGAGTTATACCTGCTTGCATGGCTCATCCTAGTGAGAATGACCCCTTGGAGTAACGTGCACAAAAAAAGTTAAAACATACCACACTTTCGTTAAAGTACTTTGATAAAGTAAAGCAAAAAAAATTATGCATTTTCATTTCTATTTATGTGCACAAAGTGCTGAACATTATTTTTCCCCATGTATAAATGTAACATATTCTTCCAGTAAAAGAATTACGAGATCCATAATTCTCCAAATTTCTGTGCATGGAACAGTGCAAGAATACAGGAGAACACTAATCGACGAAGAAGAGACAACGAGCAGGAGGAATAATATTCTGCTATCACTAGCAGGCCATTATAGCTACTGCAACTTGGCAGTTTTTGTAACAATTACATTCCTGAAGCCACAGTTGCCAACCATGGTTGACTTAATACTTAGCAAAAAAAAAAAGGGGGGGGGAATGAGACACTTTGGTAATTTTGGTCCCTTTAGGCTGCTGTACTGAAGGAAAATTTATTTAAGCCAAGTGTTGAGGGTTACCTGTAACAAATTGGAGTTTGCATGATTTTAGAAGTTTGGAAGTGGAGGGTGGGGTGGGCAGGGCAGAGAAAGAATAACTACAATGATTATAATATATTAATCCATTTATCTTCCCCAAACCTCATCTATCAATTTATCCTGAAGGGAGATACTCAACTTATATGCATATATGGACCATATTATGTAAGCATCAAGCATGTTCTGAGCAATATCATTTCAATAGCCTAAAACTAAGTCTTCTTTGATTCTCTGTGTAGATCCAAAAAAAAGCAAAAATAATAATGTGTGATTTACAGACCTTTTAAATATGTTTACATCTTGATATATTTTTAAATATTTTACTAAATTTACTTGTAATCACTTTTTTGTGTGTTAGAGAGTTCACACCACAAATATTTTGTAGGATGGCTAGAGGAATGAAGAGATTTTAAAGGGATACTGCATCTTTTAGCTCTCAGTATTGTATTTAGTAGTGGTTTATGTTGATAGTTATATTTGAGACATATTGGCCACCAAACTAGGGGAGAAGAGCTGAGGCAAATTGCTTACTTCTCTTTATGAATAAGGAAAATATTTTAAAGGGATACAAATGTGGAGTTTGGCAAGAGGAGATTACTGGTTATCTTGAAAATGGTTTTTCTTTCTTACCATGGAGAAATATGTCATTCATACCCACACAGTATAAACTTACTGACCTAATGCCTGGCTGTCCATGCAAGAAAATTGACAATTCCTTTCTACTCCTCATGACAGATTTATAATGGCAAGGTGCTGCACTAAATTCTGCCCAGAACAAATATTTTAAAATTTGAAATAAATTGTGCTACATTTATGTTTTATTCCAAAGTATTAATTTAGTAAGGGAAATAAAACTAATATAAAATTAAGACATACTTTTCTGTTTTGCATGAGTTTAACTTTTGTTACTAAAGAATAAATTAAACTTTTCAGGCATATCTGCATGTTAGTGAGGTTCAGCTGTTTAGAAATTGTATTTATTTTCTTATCGGACCGCATTGAACATGAATATCTGCCATTCCCCTATTTTTATTTTTATTAAATAAACTGGAATAGGCAGGGCTTAACATTCCTTAAACCAGAGGTTGTATGGTTTGACTAGATTCCTGTTTTGTTTTCCTAGCAAGACCAACAGATTGTCTTGACACTCTTCAATATGAAAGGAATAGATAATCATAATTGCCTTACTGGAACTGGCAAAGTAACAGAATAGTGTAAATCAAAAGCACTCATTTGTAAGAGATAAATAATATGCAGATTTTCAGCACTTTCAGGTACCCTTGAAGAGATTTTGCCTCCAAAATGCCTATTTTAAAAGCATGTTTTTGTAATGTTCAAAATAGATGGCTAAATGGGGCCTTTGTTAAACATGCATGTGCTTGCATATTTAGTTAAAATTTAGAAGATTTTAACATTAGAATTGTGATATCCTAGTTAAATGCAGTGGATGAAATCCCAGTTCCAGTAAATTCCTAGGAGCGGTGGAGCAAAGGTCTACTTACTGTCTATCTTTTAACAAAATAACCATGGGCATCAGCTTTTAACTAGAATGTCTTCTACCTGTCCTAAGGATTGTCAACTCTAAAGAAAGAAGGAAAATTTACTGTGAAAATATACCACAGGAAATCTGGACACCATTCAGTGAAAGTTAAGCACTTAAAGCTACAATCCTATGCATTCTAACATGAGAGTAAACCCAACTTAATTTATTGAGGATTACATCCAAGTAAACCTACACAGGTCTCTTAGACTTACATGGAATTTTGACTACATCCTTTGTTGATCTATGCTGTGGCTAGCCTAATATTGAAAGGAGTTGCACGTTAATTATAATGTTGAAATAAGGACCAGGATGGACAAGACTCCAGCAGATGTCTTCATTTAAAACCTAGATGCTCCTCAATTATACAGAGGTCTGCTTTGGGGGCAGGAAAAGTGGCACATGTGTAAGGAGCTCTCAACCCTCCCCTGGTTCTGCTTCTTACCTTCCCATAGCCTCTGCTTCCAGGCTTACTTAACCAGAAATGCCTAGCTAGGAGAAAGGTGCTTCAGTGCATGTGTGCTTGGGAGACGAGCAGACAAAGGAAGTTTTAGCATTCCTCCCTACTGTGCCCCTTTGGCAGATAAAACACCTCTGCTTTCTGCACAACTGCAGTAAATCTGGCTCTATATACACAGATTTGCTGCTGTTGAATCTAGTTTGGCACAAAAGATATGGCTAATGACAGAAAATTTACTCCTCTCTTTGGGACTGCATGGATGCATGTGTGAAGGTAGGGTGGCTGTAGTTGGTTTACTTAGCATATGAGAAAGTGTTCTTTAAAAAAAAAGGCATGAGACAAAATGGTGCTAGACATTATTACATGTTTTTCAAAACTTCTCCCTAGTGGAGATTAAGCCACTATTCCCTGATGATCCACCTAGAACTCATTTGGCTTACTATTTAGAAACACCTGATGGTGGCAGTAGTGGTTTATAATATATATTTTATCTAGAAGAAAACAAATATTCTGTTAACTTTTTGTTATTCTGGCCTTCCTTCTCATTTCTGCCAAAATTTCAATAGCACTGGACTCTCCCGCTATCAGGCTGTTTGTGGCATGACGTTTGAAAGGTTTTATGCATTGGATCTGAGATGGGATGAGACCTCAAAAACTCACAACTGTGCATAAAAGCTATGTTTGGGTATGCCTGCATGAGCACCTTTTGCCACATTTTATTTCAGATCGTCCCAGTATTTAACCTTTATTCATTTCTTTTATGTATATGGATCCTTCCCCTCAGAATTATGGGCTCTTAAAGCAAAATTTAAAAAGAATACATGCAGCAATTCACACACCTCATTTTAAAACAATGAACAAAAACAAATGAGGTGGGAGGTGGGAATGACAGGCTGTCCCTGAAATGTTGAGGTGGCATGAGAAGGAATGGTATGTGAGAGTTGCCCAAGGTTAAGTAAATAAAAGAGTTCAGCTCATTAATTAGATACTTAGAGCTGATCAAGATGTTGATGCAGCTACCTAGCTCCCCTCAATTAACTGGCAGTGCTCACACTAGCCTCCTTGAGTATGCAGTGTAACATCAGAGAAGAGACTCCTGGAAGACTGAACCTCCATCTTCATAATTAGAAGAGGGAGGAAATCAAGATGGATTTTCTCTCATTGCAGAGGAGGACTAGAGATCTTCCTTGAGTCCTCTCCCCAGATGTAACACTGCTCAGCTGAGTAGGTAGTTTGCGTGAGGTTAGTTGGCTTCATTAACATCTCCATCAACTCTACAAGTCATTTAGCAATTCATACCAGTGCTGCACTGAATGTTAAGTTTGTTGTTTTTATGGAAAAAGTTGCTGTTTTGAGGTGAGGGGAGAATATATGTGGGGGAAAACCTTATTGTCCAGTCTTCTGCATATATTTTAATTCCTGTTCAAAGCTATTGTTTCCCCATCTGCTGCTGCTGCTTTCATCCTTTTTTTTTTTTTTTTTTTGTACTTGAAAGGACTTGGGTGATGCCAGCTAGTCAGAAATGTTACAGTGAATACTAGAATATCATGGTGCCATGTAGGCAATCAGATTTGGCTACTGGGTGATGCCACTGGGGGCAAAGATATTGTCCTCCCATATCCAGGCCTCTAATCATTGCAGTTGAAAGAATCACAGAATTGTAGAGTTGGAATGAACCACACAAGTCATCTAGTCCAACCCCCTAAAATGCAGGATTTTTTTTGCCTAAGGTGGGGCTCAAGTCTATGAGCCTGAGATTAGGAGTCTCATGCTCTACCGACTGAGTTATCCAATACTTTTACTCCTATCTAGCTCAAGTTATGCAAAGGGTGCATTTTGTGGGAGGAAATGATCACAAAATTTCCCATCCCATTCCAGTGTGGCACTAGTTTACAGGACAATACATATGAGCAACATGTTCACATCTTTAAATATCTGTGCACCTGCATACCCAATCCAGTTTGGGTTCTGAAGCACATGTCTATGGCCATTCAGGTACACATTTATGTCACTCATACTTTACAGGGGGTGAAAAGGCACTTGCCACATAAAATGTTGAGCTTCTGACTTTCACTTGAAGAAGCCAGGAAGAGGAGCCCTAACCAAGAATAAACTGAGATTGCTGTTTTCCATGACTGCAAAAATGAGCTTAGTGCAAAAATATCATGTATTAACCATTATGGGGAATGAAGTTTTTTTGGTAAATACCCACAAAGTTTTTTTCACCTTCATTTCAGCACTTTTTGAAGGAGAGAATCTTCCTCCTTGTGTTCCTCTATGTACTCTCATATATTTTACACATATCCCAGAAATCTGTACGTAATGGTGGGGCATTTGCTGTGTGCATTTTGTGTTCCTACAAAGAGTTTTCTAAACTGAAATACCCTTGTCCTGTTATGGACATAATGTAAAGATTTGGTGAAGGAGGCAATCCCCAATTTTGCATTCCATTTACCTGCTATGGTGTAGTGCATGAAATTAATCTGGGGGGAAGGTTGAGCCATAAAGCAAAGATGTATTCCTCTGTATTATAAATCTCCCTCTAAAAGTGGTATGTGTTGTCAGGGTGAGTTACTGAATTCTATTTCAGAACCATGGAATTTCTTGCTCAGTTTCTTCTAAACTGGTGCATATGGTGCTTTATAATGCAGTTTCTAAAGTGAAATTACCTTATGCTGCAGCCCTTATAAACACGCGCACAATTTCAGAGAAGTTGTTATAGTCTCTGGTTTTGCATAGTATGATGAAGGCCCAGGATCAACACTCAAAACAGCTAAAAAAAATGGCACCTAATGGGATCATCTTAGCTCACGTATGTCAGGCCATGTTAGACACTGAATGACTCTGGGTGGCAGCTTCAGTTCTCTACAACACTGGGGGAAAGGCCAGCAACACTTTTTCCAGTGGATTATCATGGACCTGTGTAGCTAAATGTTTCTGAATCTAAGGGGGAAATCCTGTCGTCTTCAGTCATCATGCTTCGTCATTGTAAAACCAACAAAATAGTATTTTTTGTCTAATTTAAAGGAGCTGCTTCTTTTATAGCACATATTTCGCTTTGTACTATATTTGATAGTTAAAAGATAACTTAGCTTGTAGAATACTTTGTTGTATTTGTACTGTTCATGAATGTTACAAGAAAAGTGCTTTACTTTGTTGCCATAATTCTCTTGTACTGCTGTAAAATTTATTCTTTCCTGCTTTACAAAAACCTAAATCAATTGCCATTTTTGGTACCGGGTTTTGTATATGTTATTATTATTTTTTTAATTTTGTCAGTATTTGGAATGTTTACATCTCTTTGACACTAGCCATTCAATGCCTTTTTTAGGGTAGTATTTCTCCTGCCCATGATAACAGCAATGTGAAATCAACCCATATCTGTCTTGCATGAAGAACATACATTGTGTGTGTGATAGGAAATCCCTACCATGCATAGATATTTTTCATCTGCATAAAGAAAAATAAAACCTCCTTTCAGTCCTCTACCAAAGAAAAAGAAAACTATTCCTATAGGACAAGTTCTTCAAATTCTCAGAAGGGGGAGCAGTTGATTTCAATGGCATTGCTATAGTTTACTTGTTATGCTTGCTTTATTACCTGACTAAATGTGACTGAGTGGGGGGAAAGTTTTAACTTTTTCTTTTTGTTTTTAAGAGGCAGTGTTTGGTTTAGAATTCAGGGATCATGCTCTCTCATCAATGGTGCTGTTTGTCTTTCTTTTTTAAAAAGAAAACCATTTGTTGCATACAAAAGTAAGCAAATGAAAATATTTGTTTTGTCTACATGATTGCTCTTTACCCTCCCAGTCCCCTGAAAATAACAATTTGGGCTTCAATATTGAAATATTCTAAAGAAAATAAAAACAAAAATAAATATAGTTTGTTTGTTTCCCTTGCCTTTATATAGTGTGCTATATGAAAACAAGCTCTTCATTGTATATGAGGAAGATAGAAACCATAAAAGGGGGGAAATATGCACATTTTCAAACTGGTAATCATTTGCATCTATGTTGTACAAACTATTTTTCTCCTGTTCTCAAAAACAGCCCCAAATTAACTTGTGCTGTAAAATGACGGCACACGAAATGGATCTACGTACCTATACAAAATGAATTGAAATGTGAAGTCGTCACATCCACACAGATTTAAGGTCACTTAGATATATGCTGAGGAATATATTGGAGAACATCCAGTAAAATAACACCAGTGTTCGCGCTCTCTCTCTCTCTCTCTCTCTCTCTCTGTGTGTGTGTGTGTGTGTGAGAGAGAGAGAGAGAGAGAGAGAGAGCGAGAGAGAGCTCTTCAATGTGTGACTTTGGCTGTTCAGCCAGTCATGCTGTGTGCCAGTAGAAATCCCATTCAAAATGTCACTAGGGAGATCATCACACAATTATGATGGAGATTGCAACAGTGGCCCAAGCCTGCTCTCAACACTAGGCAACATCTCTACTGTACTTCAAAATCTGCTGCTGGTGGTGGTGGCGAAAACTCACCAGCCAGCACAGTAGTTCCTTTAATATTAGCTATTAAATTAGAACTGGGGAGCGGAAGACGTTTTTGAGGAAGACATTGAAGCCTGAAGGTTTCTCCCCAAAATTAATTCACATACCTTCACATATGTGCTACATACAATCATTAAAGCAAATGGTTTGCAGAAAGAGTCAAGCAACACTAAAACCAACTCCTAAAAGTTATTAATAAGACAGCCAGTGTCAATTAAAGCATTGATTTAATTTCCAGAGGCCTATAGAAACAAACAATGAAGAACTTCTGAAAAGGCATTTCTAAGCCTTGGGGCTATCACGGAGAAGGCTCCTCTCGCTCTCTCAATTCTTCTAAACGAGCACATCTTAACATGCAGGGAAGCTCATATAAGAGGAGGAGTTGGATTTACTTACATGTCCCAGGCCACAAGGAATATTACAGCCAGCACAATGAATTGTGCTTAGAAACTATAGTGGTACCTCTGGTTACAAACTTAATTCGTTCCAGAGGTCCATTCTTACATCTGAAACTGTACTTAACCTGAGGTACCACTTTAGCTAATGGGGGCTCCCGCTGCCGCTGCACAATTTCTGTTCTCCTCCTGAGGTAAAGTTCTTAACCCAAGGTACTACTTCTGGGTTAGCGGAGTCTGTAACCCGAAGTGTTTGTAACCCGAGGTGTTTGTAACCCGAGGTGCCACTGTATTTGGCAGCCAGTGCACCTGTCACAATATAGGTTGGGCATGCTGTCACCTTCCCCTCATGGCATCAGGAGAATTGCATCTGCTGAAGTATTCCTATTGTTTTGAAGATATTGGAAATACTTGATCCTGCTAGTTACAAATTTATAGATAATACCCTCCTCTCTCAGAATGGAACACATATTGCTTCTTTAGCATACAGGTAGGATTTCCAAGGATTACCAGGCCCAAACCCTGAGAGACTAATTTAAAAACTACATAGAAGTCAGGTGCCATTTTCCTCAGCTTTGCAATGTGATGATGGGAAAAGCCACACGTGAAATTCTCCCTTCTGTGCAATTATTAGATACATGGAAGCTTTCAGAGGAATCCTAGAAAACAACAATCCTTCAGTGACAAGGGGAAGGGCCCACGTTTATTTGAACTGACCAACCATCATAGGATGGAAGGAGGAAGAGGAGCAAATTGTGGGCTACTCTGCTTAAGGCAGCCTCACTCCAATGAAGGAAACAAACGTGGTTTGGTGGACTGCAGCAGTGGCCTTGAGATCTACTTTAGTAGGAACTGGCTACTCCAAAGGCAAAACCCACTGCTACATGGGATAGGGCAACACTGACCTCTCAAATAGCAGCCTTAGGATTCTTTATGTTTATTGTTTTGCATATTTATAGATAACAGAAAAGCAAGCACATAAATTCGGGAGTGAGGAACTTATGGTCCTCCAGTTGTTGGACACCCAAATTCCCTTTAGCCCCTGCCAATTATGCAACAGGGATAGAGGGAGCTGTAGTCCAATAACATCTGGCACAGATGAACACATAAAAACCAAGGTATCCAGAAAATCAGGGTAGAATCATATTCTCCTAAAATATCAACAAACTCACAAAGCTGATAAGTCACATCATTAGAAATGATAAAGTTCCATTATTTTCCAGGACTTTCCATTTCTGCTCCAATAGCAAAATAACCTAAATACAATGAGAGGCTGAAAATCTTATCACTTCGGACCTACTAAAAACACTGGGAGGGTTTAAGCATATGTTCAGGCAGCAATCATATGTAAGCCTCATTGAACATAATGGGACTCACTTCTGAGTAAACAAACATGGGGTTGAATAATTCTCCCATTTTAAAATCAATTCAACTTAAAAGTGCTTAACTGCTTGGACTGTGTACATTGTTATCCATTGCTATAGCATGGTGGTCTCTGCTCCACTAACAAAAATGGATCAGCTTGTAAGAAAATAATTTTGTTTGCCTACATGGAAGTTAACTAAAATTTGTCCATTTTATTATTATACTAACATTATTATTCAGCCAGTGTTCGTTTAAGACATTTATATATCATTCACATTTCTAAGCATTGTACATCAAAACAGCAACAAAAATGACAGAATAAAAACTATTATAAAATGTAGCACTACTTTAAAATGTCTGCTGGAACAAGTCTTAGGGCTTATCCATACACTTTCATGCATTCCATGCATGATCTGTGCTTTAAAGCTCTATATTTCTAAGTGCCTCCCCCTCTTTTCTCTCTCTCCAGAGCTTTCCGTGTGAAAAATCTGCTCTTTAAAGCTGAATCTGAGCAAACAGTAATCCATAGAAAACCTGAATTGATGTTTGTGCAATTGAGTGCTAAAGAGCAGGTTTTCTTAGGGAGAACTCCAGAGCAAAAGAAAGAAGAGGAAGAAAAGCACCTACAGACATGGAGCTTTAAAGCACAGACTTGTACCTGGAAAGAGTGGGGCAAAAGGAAAGTGTGGATACTGCTTTAGACATGCATCTGAAGTTCAGCAAGGAGGGCACCTGTTTACTCTCGAGAAGAAGTTGCACAGACTTGGGTCTACAACAATGAATGCCCAGCTCCCATTAGCTATGCATTGTGCATTGATCCATGGGGGACCACCAACAGAGACTCCCGCAAATATCTCATTGATTGGGGAGGGATATAAGGGATCCGGCAGTCCTAAAAATATCATGGACTCAAGTTGCTAAGGTAACTTATAAGCAGCCAATGCAAGCTTATGTGCTGAGGATAGTCCCCATCAGCTGTCTAGCCACAGCATTTTGTACCAGATGGAGTATCCCAACCAGGAAGCGTTCTAAATTTACGTTGGCAGGACTAAGGTAAAGTCAATGGTATAATATATATTAATGAGGTAGAATAAAAGGAGAAATTGAATTAAATGGACATATAAGAATACGCAGGAATTATGGGAAAATTGAAAGAGGGAAGGGGAAGGAGGGAAGTGGTTGAATGTACAGTGGTAACTCAGGTTACAGACGCTTCAGGTTACAGACTCCGCTAACCCAGGTTAAGAACTTTGCTTCAGGATGAGAACAGAAATCATGCGGTGGTGGTGCGGTGGCAGCGGGAGGCCTGATTAGCTGAAGTGGTATCTCAGGTTAAGAACAGTTTCAGGTTAAGAACGGACCTCCAGAATGAATTAAGTTCTTAACCCAAGGTACCACTGTATTGCATTAATGAGAGATATGGATGTGGAAATATATATTTGAAAATTATAATACAAATTATTCAAAAAAAGAGGAAGTGTTCTAAACGTAAGTTTCTGTTTTTCAAGTGTTTACATTATGGTCAGCTATGCAGTTTAAGAATAGAGAATACTCCCCTCCCCTTTTTTTACATAGCAAGTGCAAGATTACTTGTTGTGGCTGTGTGGCAACAAGCTCAGAAAATGATTCCCTAGTCCATCTACATGCTTGTACATGAAGGTGGGTGGAGCTTTGAAGAAGAATAGGGATGCAGTGGGATGGTTTTGAGGCCAAGAATGAAATAATAAAGTGAGACTGGTATTTGTTTAAGTCCAAACAGACTGAGGTATAATCCTTGTTTTATTACTACCACAGCCCCCCAGTTCTGTGATTCCACTGGAAAAAGTGTTATTTCTCTCCCATCAGAAGGAGGCAAACCTGGCCTTTGCTGGACAACAGTGAAGTCAGTTTGTGTTGTTCTGGTCTTTTAATATGAGGCAGGTTTCCAGTATATTTGAAAACCAAGCCGGCTGGGTTCCAACAGTACTATTTCTTTTTTTTCATAAATAGCTGTTCTTTTGTCTACCCTGAAATATTCCCTGTTAGCTAGAATGGATGATAGGTTCTGAACCAGCTGTTTGCCAATATAAAAATACACTTTCTAAGGGCCAAATTGTATGTGAGGAGGGTGTTTTTTGTTCCCATGGTTGTCTTGTTCACGTATAGAGTGAGAGGAGAGAGAACAGAAGATCACATTTTTACTTGAAAAGGATTTTGTGGATGGTGGGGAGCTTTCCATTTTACTTCCCTACACTCCATCACCCCCAGGCATTTTTCCAGCAACCCAGCTCTGAGGGAAATGCCTGAAATAACAAACTGGGGAGATAAGGAGTATGTGTGGAATTTGTTCTGTTCACCCATGATGTAAAAATTAATCACTCCATATACGAATGAAGTAGGCATGTGAATAAACAAACATGGCTGCCCTCATCACATCCAATCTGGCTCTCAGTTAAGTAGGCTAATATTGAATTAGAATAGCATTTTATATCTTGAATAATGTATATACACTGACAGAAAAGCTTGGTGACTTTGAAATCACTGTATAATTTCCAACTTGAAATAAAGATCAGACACTAATCTTCTGGGGAACCACTTTTATGTGTCAAGTTAGCCAATAATTAATGAATAATTTAAAATTCATACCAGGCTTAGAGGATTGAAGCTGCCTAAGATGGAAATTAAGGGGGAAATTGAATTGGGTGTATTAGGGCATCCTCCTCCCACCCCACAATTTCTGCCGTTTCTGGCAGGAATTCCCAAGGCAATATGCTGACTTTGTCTTTGCAAGCTGTAAAAGGCATCTGAGTTAGCCCTAACTAGAGGAATCTTGGCTCATTTTAGCTCTTTCAAGACTACTGCCTCAATCTTTAATCCTCCTTTGAGAAAATGTGTAGATTTAAAACACCAAAGAATGAATTCTGTATTATAATTGCAAACACATCTGATTTTACCATTATCCAAGCTATAAAATTAATGGAGTTAGAGGAATGGAAGGGGAAATAGCCTAAGAATGACAGGGTATCCTGTCAAATAGCCTGGAAAACGAAATGTTACATTAGGGGTTTTTTTTAGCATAACAAGTTGTAGCTAAATATTCTTTCTGACCCACTGCCCAGTCTGAATGTTATTGCATGTGAAAGTTCATTATATTGTAACAGGAACAGATAATCCATGCTATTATAGGAAAAGAGAGCAGAGTAGTTTGCCGCCCTTAAAACGTTTATACTCTCCACCAGTTTTGATCATAAGTGCACATTTAAAACTTTTATTGATTAATCTCATCTAATGTATCAACTTTGTTCTGCTTTTTATCCACTGGGAATGCCCTGTGTGGCACTAATAATAGCATGTGTGCTGTCTCAAACACATTAATTTAAATTATCTTTATGCTTGTTTGAATGTTAATCAATTGAGGCTTGACATTCGTATTTTGCCATAGAAATAACTAATCAATATGGCCTGGTATTATTGACTGGATTGTTTCTAGTGTTGAGAGCATGAATATCAATATAAAAGGATCTATTCAAATATCTAGCTGAAAGCATGAAGATTTCAACTCAGTGTGCTAAGTGATGAGGAGGATATTAAAAAAGAAAATCCAGAAGGAATTACAGGTGGTTTGATTCTCTCTTTGAAGCAAAAATGGGAATATTGCTCTGTGGGCTGTCTTCTGGATAATGTAACTTTTAATTCTTACTTTATTTTTTAAAGAGCAACTGGATTTAAATGCATTCACAATTGCTAGTGTACAGATCTCAAGTATGGCTTTCCTCCAGCTGTAAAACTATGCTTCATGCTCCGGAACTGGGGGGCGGAGAGCAGGCGGGGGCGGGGCTGGCACGCATCATGGGGGCGTGGTGCGCTGCCTGCAGGGGCGGGGCACCCAGTGCGAGCAGGGGGGCAGCCGCGATGGCACCCTGCCGGGAGCTGTGCATTCCCCCCGCACACCTCTTCCTCCGCCAGTGACTATGCCCTGTCTTCAGCAAAGGAACCCATCCAATTTGTAAGGACAGGATATCACACAACAGGCCGTGGGTTGAGGCTAATGCGGCTATGTGGCTAAAGAGGATTCATTCTCCTAGAAAAGCACAACAGCCTGCATGGCTTCTCAAAACTGTTCCTTCTACTTGAGTGATTCAGCTGAACTGGAGAATCCCATGGAAGTTTGGAAGGTTAGGCACACCAGAAAGCCGCAATACAAATCTCAGTTGAATAACTGCAGGGCCCCCACTTCCATTTCTCCTATCTAGAACTTCTGCATGGATCCATATTCATTAAAGTTTATTATGATTCACAGACTGAAACAGACACAAATGGTCTGCAAGAAGGACCTATAGGGAGGTCTTTGAGTCATAGGTTAGATAGCAAGGAAGGGCTTCACATCTTTACTGGTGAGGAAAATTATGTGAGCAGTGACATGCAGAAAGTTGTATAATTTTACTGTCTTTCTTCATATCTCTTACAATTATCATTTAATTTTCCTTGGCTGTCTTGAAACAGGCCTCTTAAATTTCACTTTATCGCTTTTTTTCTTCTCTTTTCTGAATTGGTGATCCATTTTATATTTCTATAACGATTTTCTGGCTGATATTACTACTGATTTCCTGCTGCAATTCTATTCCCTTTCCCAACAGTTAAAAAAAGGTTTTTCAGTTCTGCTTTTCTTGTTTCTATTATTATGCTTTGTGGGGGGATGGGGTGGTAGGCTGTATGCCTGAGCTCCCTTCTAATTTCTGAATCCAGCACGGATTCAAATCTTGGAATAGCCAGGCTAGCTTCCTGGTGAAGTAATGGCCGAAGTATGGGTTGCTAAAGTTCCAAAATAAGTGACTCAGTGCCAGAGGGCTAATGGGCAGCACCCCCTCTCTCAACCTGTTGGTAGTTATAAAGACAAAGGCCAGAGCTGAGGTGTGTAAGCTAGAAGTTAGAAGAAAAGCTGCAGGCTGGGAAGCCAGAAAGATAATCATGCCTGATTTCTGTTTGGGTGTTAATGCTGTGAGCCCTTCCATTGTAGGCTCAGGTGGTGTGCAACACTATAATAATACTAAGTTGCTTACTATGTTTACAGTGATAATTATACCAATGCGCATGTTCCAAGAGCACAGGTTCCTTTTGTACATGAGAAACAACAGGACTCACCAGATTCATTATTTATTTGCTATCCAACCTTTCTCCCAGTGTAGGACCCAAGGTGTATCACAGCATAAATGAAAACAGATGCAAACTAGAGCGATCTTTGACTTCTGAGAGCAGCACAAACAACTTGACTGAAACAATGTACAGTGGTACCTCGGGTTACATATGCTTCAGGTTACATACACTTCAGGTTACAGACTCCGCTAACCCAGAAATATTACCTCAGGTTAAGAACTTTGCTTCAGGATGAGAACAGAAATCGTGCAGCGGTGGCGCGGCGGCAGCGGGAAGCCCCATTAGCTAAAGTGGTGCTTCAGGTTAAGAACAGTTTCAGGTTAAGTACAGACCTCCGGAACGAATTAAGTACTTAACCTGAGATACCACTGTACTGGTTCTCTGGATGAGAATCTCTTGGGCTTTTTTGCAGAATAGCATATCTAACCTCCCACTCAGGCTTTGCATCCCAAAGTGAAATCATTTTCTCCTGTTCTTCTCATGTGGCCTGCTAGCCAGAGGACTTGTGGGCTTGCTACTTAGAGAGGAAGTACTCAACAGTTTCCATCTTAAGCAGGTTGCAATTGAAAATTCAACATGGTAACCTGTTGGAAAACTTCCTGGAAGTGAAGATCCAGGTTTTACTCTTTACTCCAGGGTTTTCACTCTTTAGTGAGAGAATCCTAGCGGAGATTTAACATAGCAAAACATGCAACAAAGAAAGGCATGGAAAAATTGGCTTTAAAAAATAGCGTTTTCCAGTAAATTCCAAAGTACCCCACTTTAGAATCTCCTTCCAAAGTTTCCAACTGGGGGGCACACAGCTAGGCCACAGGTGTGGTAAGTTATAAAAATGGCTTACTTACAAACGCTTCAGAGGTCAGGTTCGGGTGCTCTTCCATACAGCAGTCAGAAAAGATGCGCAGACAGTAAAATGTTGCGTGGTTGCAGACTGGTAAAAGTTCCTAAACTATTGGTATAGGAAAATGCTAGTTTCAGACTCCATTCTTGTCTGAAGCAAAAGAGGCTGGTTAAGGCTATGTGGCTGGAGGGAGCAGCTCGGGAATCCTCACACCTGTGGACCAGGGAACAGCTGCTTGATTGCCCAGTTCCTCCCAAGTTGAGGGGAAGTGACATAGGCTAAGCCTAGTAGAACAGCTTACTCTATGGTATTAACCCCTTCATGCATTAATAAGATTAAAGCATGCTGGTTATGTGAGGATGGTTTAGCCTACAGAAACAACAGAAGGGGAGGAAAGGAATAGAAGGAGTGAGTTGGAGAAGAATGTACTGTTATTTCAGTTATACACAGGGGGAACTCACAGGAACTCAGTCCCGGCACCTCTCAGGTGAGTGCCAAGAGAACAAGGGAGGTGTTGAGTTCCAGCACCTTTTAAAAAAAAGAAAAATAGCACTGCTCACGACAATAAGGCAAGTTTAAAACCCTGCACCCACCAACATTCTAAAGAAATGCCCCCTGAGAATGAAGCAGAAACACTGAAAGCTCTTTTAACAAGGAATAAAACTTCTGTGAAATTGCAAGACAAATTTTCTAACCTGCTTCTAACCATATATTGACACTAGCTAGATCACTCTCCCACTTGTTTAACACACTCCATGATAAAGAACAAATAATATCCACCAGAGTATTGGATTGTGTTTTTATAGGTATGTCTTACTCAGAATATTTAACACTTGTCTCCTGTTACATATAGAGTTGCTAAGGATTAAACAATCTGTAAGAAGGAATAGGGCGGTGCATTAGTAAAGCAATTATATTTCAAATAATATAGCTCCTACGTTTTCTGTAATGCTTAATGTTACAAGATTGTTTTATATATCATTCAACCAGGAGCTAGCAAGCAGGGATTAGCATGTATCCGTCTAGCAGATAACCTTTTTCTTATTGCATCTACTGCAGATTTTTGCACCCTTTGAAGGATCAGTTTTCAGGCACTGGGCAAGGTGGGCTTAATCTGACATTTCTAATATTCTGAAGGAATCACAGTTTTATTCTCAGCAAAGCTCAGATGCCTTTATGTGGCTCTGAAATTTCACAAGGTGGTTCTCAATGCAATGCTAAAGCAGCAGGTTTTTGGGGAGCAGATCTTAATCTGATGCAAGTGAGTGTTTCTTGTTTTGTTGACTTCAGTGCCGATTTAATTTATGTTGTCTAAAATCCAAGGCTTTCGCCTGCTTTGCTTTTATGTAATAATATCTTTCTGGCAACATTTCAAATTTCTACACTGTGAGCCTGTGTGGTGTAGTGGCCCAGACTAGGAGCTGAGAGACCAGGGTTTGAATCTCCATTCAGCCATTAACCTCACTAGGTGACCAGTCACTGTCTCTTAGCCCAGCCTACCTCACAAGGTTGTCGTGGGGATTAAATGGGGGGGGGGACAACGTATGCCACTTTGAGCTCCTTGGAGAAACAGGTGGGATATAAATGATAATAGTGATAACTAAAAATAAGCAAGGATCCTCATGAAGATTTGCAGCTAAATATTGTTTCTGTCCTTATTACCATTTCAGCCTTCGTGTGTGTGTGTGTGTGTGTGTGTGTGTGTAATAGCAGGTGGAATTGGCCATAATGCAGAATTCTAATTAGTGGTGTTTTCACTTCTCTTGCCTGAATAGGCTTCTCTCAAGAGAGAGGCAGGGAAAATCATAGCAGAGAAAGGACAAATCAATGCTGATAGACTCCTACTAATCCCTGAGGCCATTGTGTGCTAGGGCAGGGAAGCAGAGTTACCTGGCTGTCACCTGTTTGGTAGAGAGTGAGGTCAGGGTTTGTTCAAGCAGGTGCAGAAGCTGTTGTTTACTTAGCAAGGTTAGCAGCTGCTGGCTCAGAGCAATTAAATAATATGTTCAGGAGGAGGTTGCCAGGTGCCGGCTGTCCTGTATGTTATGACAAGCAGGCCAAAATTTCATGTAAACACCTGCCAGCATCCCAGACAAACCTCAGTTAACGGACTGTTATGTACCTGCCATTAAACCATTTGTGGGTTTAGCTGACAGCTTTGTGAGTTCACTGGCTGTCATGTCAAAAGTTTCAAAGATAAGATATGCAGTGAAGGGTTTCCTTATTTTTCAACAGGTGTGAGAGGAGAATGTTTTTGAAATCCCATGGTAATTGTAGACTTTGCCATTTCAGTGTGATGAAGACAGATGTTCAGCTGGTTTGAGCCAGCCAAACACCATTAACTGGGGTGGAACGACAACAGTTTACACCATCTCTAAGGCTCTCAGCCATTTTCTTAATTTTTGTTCTACTAAGATCAATTTCTCCGCGCCCCCCCAAAACATATGCAGACCAGATATTGTTTCTTACTGCTTCATCGTTCTCCAAATGCTCACATTTTAAGACAAAGTCTCTTAGCCCCAGCTGCTCATCTGGATTATGAGGTAAATTGTGGCACTGAGTTCAAGCACTTATTTCTGAAATGATGTAAGTAAAGTGCTTTGAACATTAAAAAAGTAATTAATAACACTCATCAAGCCTTAAAAAGGGATAACAACAATAAGACTACCCCTCCACTTGTGAACCTTTTGCTTTGCATTTCACTTTTTAAAAGATTGTGTAAATAGCAATACAGCTATTTATTTATTACAATTATTCTCTCCACTGAAAGGCTATCGCCTTCCTTAATTAAATATGAAAGTAGTAGGAATCCATGAGTTGGGGTGGATCTGTGGAGCTACTCTCCCCACACTGATGTGGCTGCAGCTTACCTGGATGGGGAAGTGGGGTGTCAGTGGCATGTCTGTGTGGGTGCACCAGCAGAGCCACTACAGTGCACCCCCACATCCTTGACCTTGCCTCTATTCTGCCTGCCACCTCAGCTCCATCTGAGGAAAGCTGAGGTGGCACCAGTGTCAGGAGAGTGCCTTCACAGTTCTGCCTCACACAGCCTATGCCCACTTTGGTTTCTCATTGGGGATTATTGGGACTATTTTGCAAAGGCTGTTAGTATAGTTGGAGTAGACATTCACTGATCATCCAGATCAACCCTGATAAATCCAGTTTAAGGTTATACACCCATGAAAGCAAATCAAAGCTGTGATTCCTCAGCCTAAATCAGAGGAAGATCACTTACATTCCACCAAATGAGCAGGACTTCTGCTGATTAGCTCTTCAGGGATTTGTGATTTCATGCATTTCATTTTACACATCCTTACCAAATAGCTGCTTTGTAGCTTCTTTTATCAGACTAGAAAACCTGATTAAAAACTTTAGATAGGCACACAGATTATGCAATTCCCCCCACTCCCAGATACAGATGTCACCAAAAGCTCAAAAGAATTGGAGCTAACAGTTGAAGTCTTAACTATTCACACAGGCCTTTGGTCACCATATTGCTGAATGCATATTCTGACTTTATTTATGCTGATATGTTTTACAGTGGTACCTCAGGTTACATACGCTTCAGGTTACAGACGCTTCAGGTTACAGACTCCGCTAACCCAGAAATAGTACCTCGGGTTAAGAACTTTGCTTCAGGATGAGAACAGAAATCTTGCAGCAGTGGCACAGTGGCAGCAGGAGGCCCCATTAGCTAAAGTGGCACTTCAGGTTAAGAACAGTTTCAGGTTAAGAATGGACCTCCGGAACAAATTAACTACTTAACCCGAGGTACCACTGTATTGATAATGTGATTGTATTTTAGTGACATAGTATCTCACTTCGGTAGTGAAAAGTGGGTAATAAATTTCATAAATAATCAAACAAATATGAACTGTGTTAAGACTGAGGCCATTAGCCTAAAGACTCATTGTGCTTTGTCTCCTGGCAGTCTGGGGGCTTGCCCAACAGATTCAGAGACAGAGCACTTTCTATTAAGGAGGAAAAGCCTGACAAAGAGAATGTAGTTGCTCTGAAAACCTTGATTTATTCCTGTGGGCAACACCAAGGGAAACTTTGACTCCTATTCATTATCACTCCACATCACCCACAGTAGGAACTCAAACCACCACTTGTAAATTATTGCTATAAAATATACAAAGCTTACTATGAGACAGAAATCTATGTGTGTCACTGAAAAACTTCATTAAATACAAACCCAAATTATATGCTGATATAATTCGCAACAGCATTGGAACAGTTAGAGTGCCATACCTGGCTCTTTACTGTCTCCATAAATGTTTATAACAGCCTAAAGGCTGCTCTGCACTCTGCCAGATAATTGTTCTCAAGGGGGACACCCACCAGCTAAGAAGAAATGGAGCACAATAAAGTGTATTTGGCTACAGCTCCTCAATCCCAGCCCAGCTCCTATGCTGGATGAGTTGCATGGCTCGTTGGTCTAGGGGTACTGATTCTCGCTTAGGGCACGAGAGGTCTCGGGTTCAAATCCCAGACGGGCCCTACCTTTGGGTGGGTGTCGCTGAGGTCTGAACCACTGAGCTTCTTGGGCTTGCTGATCAGAAGGTTGGTGGTTCGAATCCCCAAGATGGGTGAGCTCCCGTTCTCTGTCCCAGCTCCTGCCAACCTACCAGTTCAAAAGCAGTGCAATTAGATAAATAGGTACCGCTGTGGTGGGAAGGTAAACAGCATTTCTGTGTGCTCTGGTTTCTGTCACCGTGTCCCGTTGCACCAGAAGCAGTTTAGTCATGCTGACCACATGACCTGGAAAGCTGTCTGCAGACAAACGCCGGCTCCCTTGGCCTGAAAAGAGAGATGAACATTGCAACCCCATAGTTGCCTTTCACTGGGCTTAACCATCCAGGGGTCCTTTGCCTTTACCATGGAGAAGTAGCTGATAGGAGTAGAAGATAATTTTGTGACATATGCTACTTAAACATACCAGACTGTTTTTACCACACCAATTATAGAAAATGTCTTTGGTTGCCATTCATTCCAGCAAGACACATTTGATTTCAACATTTGATGCAGATATTCATTATGTATACTGTTGCTGTTTGCACAATCTTTGGATGTACTAATGTGACACAACTGCTGTCTCCTGAATATATTCAGCCACTGCTGTTTGGGTGGCCTGTTTTAGCTCAGTGTAGTGATAGTTATTCACCAGAATCTGAAATCCAGCAAAGACTATGAATCTAGCACCACAAATTTAAAGCCAGGTGCCCCCAAAGCAATTTGCAGTCCATAAACAGATGTCATGGACTGGTTGGATGCAGAGGAAATGGTGGGCGGAACCAGCTGGGGAACCCCCAAGGGAAGAAGGCTCAGAGCCCAGGGAGTGGTGGTGGGACGATGATGAGTTGTCAGAGGAAGAAGACTGGGAGGAGGAGGTGTTGGAAGCTGAAGAAGTAACAAGGTTTGGTGGGAAAGGAGAATCTGTGGCAGAGAGAAGCCCAGAAGCAGAAGCAAGAGAGTGGGATGAGGGTGGCCGGGAAGGCTAGCGAGGAAGCACGCGTGTCTCCCCCTCCTGTCCTACCTGGTCTCCAAGGACCCAGAGAGGCATGAAGCTGGAGGAGCAGAGACAGGCACACAGGCGCAGTCTCAGATTGCTTGGGAAAACCCTGGGAGAGGAGGGAACTTGTGCAGGGAATTTATGGGGGCCTTCAGTCTCCATAACTGCCTAAAAGGGCAATTCTTCATTAGGTCTGGCACTCCTTTGCAGATCCTGTTTTATCGAATAAAGAGTTAACTTTACCTACTCCATGTGATTTACTGCTGGCTCGCTCCTGACAACAGATTGTGGAGGTCCAGATTTTTGGTATTTGGCATTGGGAGATTTCAAATCCATGACCTTAGTTACAAAACAAGTATGCTCATGCAAATTGGAATAATCTTTTTCTGTCTCCTTCAATGAAAGACCACTTTTAAAACCCGAAATCATGTAAAGAGATGGTGAATGTATATAAATAAACCTAATGACCTATGGATTTTCCAAGAGGGGAATTGATTTCTTGCATGTATTTATTATTTCGTATTAAAAGCACTTTTATACCACTCTGAATTTTCCAGAAAATACCAAAGAGGTTCCCACACAGCATATTTCAACAGATCTTAGCAATAATATCACAGTAACCAAAGACAATAGGAACCAGAGCTAGCAGACTTTAGAAAGCTTAGGTAAATGGATACATTTTAATTTTATGGTGGAAACACTTCACCTGGGGTGCCAGCCTAATTTCAGTACAGAGAGCATTCCACCTGATGGGTACTGGAATGGAAAAGGCCCTTTTCTGGAAGAACTCCACAAAACTAACATTTGTTTGTGAGGCAGCAGGAGTATTCAAACATGCAAAATATAAAGTCTGGAGAGTTATATTTTAGGAACGGTTTTCATTTGCAATGAGTTGTCTAAGAGCAGGTTAAACAAGCATTTAATCCATGAATTCAGTCCTTGATGTAGGAAACTTCAATTCTGGGTGTATGTACAATGCCGCCTATCACTGGAGATGAGCTTGGGTATCCTCTGACAATGACTCCTGGTTCCAGGGGTTGGAGAGTTAGGTATGATGACCCATGAGATCCTTTTGGCTTCCTGCTTTTTCTAGTTCTGTGACATTAATTATACACTACTGAGGATTTAGTCTTCTTACAGTCACACCACTTGACCTTGTTGTTGGCATCTGTCTGTCTCAAGAGACAATGGAGTGTGCCTCAAGGGGCTAAACTGAAATACTGTGGTAGCAGCTCCAAAGTGGCCTCCCTGGGATGCAAGCCTGAGCAATGTGTATGCATGCCCTGGGCTGCCCAGGCAACAAACTTGACCTGTTCCACAGATAAAAAGGTGTGTCTCTGAGTTCTGCATAGAGCAGCAAGCAGTCCAATATATATTTACCATCAAAGTTCATATGATCCAGTGCAAATTATGTTTTGCAGAGCTCTAAGGAAAAAATGCAAAAGGGTTTCTTTTGAAATATCTAGGGAAGAAAACGTGAGGTAAAGAGACAGTGCTTCCAATGCACAATTTACACAGCTAAAATGATCTTTGGCACTGTGACCAAAATCACCTTTCTATGTAAATGTTGCATACCCTGCTTCTGCCACCTTAGCTACAAAAGAGATGTACAACTGTCAGCTTCAAGAATGGCATGAAACGTGTCCGCTCTCTGTTGAGCGACTTGGCAAACTTAGGCTGTCATTTTCACTTCATACATTTGAGCATGGGCATTTCATTTTAGAAGGAAGGAAGCTCTACTCCTAATTGTGAGAGAAACTCTCTGTAGGAAGGATGGAAATTGGACAATCAAAGAAAATTGGCCTTTCAGCGCTGAGGAGGTCAAATCTGAAACTTTTCTTGGAGGTTTGTATTCTCGTGGTTGATTGAAATGTGTGATGTTTCAGAAGGAAACGTCAGTTCCACTCTACTATATGTTTATTTGTAGATGTACAGCAAAAAACAAAATGAAACAAAAAAAGCCATCACTGGCAGGTGTAAAAGCTAGCCATCAGAGAATAACAGCATGTCTGACAGCAAGTCCTGCTAGAAGTTAAAATGAAAGGAGAGGCTGCTGGTTGTTAGCTGTTGCAATGTTCCTCTGGGGCATCTAAAATGGGCTATAGTTTTGGTAGAACACGGTCCTATCATCAGGAGCAGATGAGGACCTCTGCCAAGAGCAATCTGCTCCTCTGCTGACAGCTTGCTCTTGCTGGAAGCAAGAGAGCAAGACAAGAGGGTGTCAGAGAGAAAAGAGGTGACCTGACCTACTTTTGGCTCTGGCCCCACCCATTGCCACCAGGCAGACCCTGAAAGGAAGTGGCATCTTTGCAGAATTTTTTGCCCCATTGCAGACTGAAATTTGATCAAGTTTGAGCTGAACCTCAAATCCCAGATCTGTTGCGAATGTACTGAAAAGCTCTAAAAAAGTGACAATTTCAAGTCTGTATCCTTATTTTTCAAGGGCAGTTTCACCTTTTACACATTTAGGCAGAACTGTTTAACGGCAATAATACCACAGAACTAGTCCCACATGTCCACAATCTTCCATGTTTGTTCATGTGATGGAAGTCTAAAGACAAGTTGCTCACTTCAAACATATATATATATGTGCAGGTCATGTTTGCAACAGGTCACAGAGCATAGGGGACATCTGGCTTGACAGCAGTACATATAAAAAGGATCTAAGGGTCTCAGTAGATTACAAGCTTAATGTGAGTCAACAGAAGCATAGTGCTCAAATCAAGGGAAGTAATGGTACTGCTCTATTCTGCCTTGGTCAGACCCCACCTGGAATACTGTGTCCAGTTCTGGGCACAGCAGTTTAAGGAGTATATCAACAAGCTGGAACATGGACAGAGGAGGGTGACCCAGATGATCAACAGTCTGAAAACAGCCTTACGAGGAATGGTTGAGGGAGTTGGGTCTATTTAGCCTGGGAAAGAGGTGATATGATAGCCATATTCAAGTATCTAAAGGGCTGATTTCTGCTGCTCCAGAGGGTGGTACCCTAACCAATGGATTCAAATTACAAGAAAGGAGATTACCACTAAACACCAGAAACAGGAAGAGCTGTTTGGCAGTGGAACGGAATACCTCAGAAGATGGTGGACTCACCTTCATTGGAGAATTTAAAATAGAGGTTGGATAGCCATCTGTCAGGAACACTTTAGCTGTGATTCCTAAATTGCAGGAGGTTGAACCAGTTTACCTTGGGGTCCCTTGCAATTCTACAGTTCTATGATTCTTGTTTGGCTAAAGCAAGCCACACTGTTGCGTGCATTTGGCATCAAGGACAAAGAGGAAGGAAGATCAAGCTTCTTACCATGTGATTTTGATTCAAGTTCTGCTCAGTTCATTCATGTTGTCTTGTCATTTCCATGGATCAAAGATTGTTAGTCTTATTTCAGTATCTGTTCTATGCACAGCCTCTTGGTTAGCATCTCTCTGGCCTCAGATGCCCCAAATCACCACTCTTCTCCAGGTCTTGGACACTGGCCTCACTGCTTTCAATGAAATTGTGCTAAAGCCAGCTAGGTGCTCAGCACCATCTTGCTTATTATGATGCAACTGTGATGTCACAAGGTGTCATCTCCATAGCAACACTCCTGAAACTCAGGAGAAAGTTATGAGAAAGTTGATCAAAGCATAAAATGAAATTGGCCTTAGCTCTATCTTTCTTAGCTGCCTGTCAAGTCAAAAGTAATTTTAATTTTAAAATGAAGTCTTGCCAAACCTGTCATTTGAAAATCAACATTTTGCTATCAGATGTCAAGTTTTGAAGCCAAAATCCGATTGTGTCTTTAAACTTGAAATGTGATGGAATCTGATTGAATGTTTCTTTGAACCAGCTCAACAGAGCAAGGCCAAGAGCACATGTCATGTAAGTTAATACTGGCTTTTGCTCTGAAACTCTAATATAGATGATTAGTATGAATACTGAAAGTGGTACCACAACCCTGTGATTTTAAAAAAGAGAGGCCACCTTCCTCTGCAGCTGCAAATATTTCTTTTTCTTCCCATTTGCCAAGTAGTATACAGTTTAGGTCAGCTTTTGTAAGATAGATTTCCTTTAGATGTGCAAAGTTGGGTCTTTTTATATTACTATTTTATTTTATTGGGTTTTATAAACAAGAATATTTTATTGTGCTATTTTTGTGATATACAAATGACATGAGAAAACTTGGTATACTTATCTGCAAATTTGGGTCTTTGAGAACCTGTCACCCCACATTTACAGGAGAAGAAGGAATGGGAGAGAATCTTGCTTCAAATGAGTCTACTTCTGCATTTGCCTTTGCTCCAGATTAATTTGCCCTTACGGTTCTTTCAGTAGCTTTCTTTTTCATAAATTACCCCTAGCAAGCCAATTCTTGGTGGACTAGTTTGGCTCATTCTGTTTACCAGAACTGCCATCTTTAGATAAAATAATACTCAGAAACCCCAGTAATTCAGTTATGCATATAATCATTGCTTATGTTGCGTTGTGTGAGTCATTTTCATTAAGCTAATCCTATTCTTTTGTATGGGATTTGCTTTGCTTTGAGTGTTTCAATAGTCTGTCTGTCTCTGCTTATATTCAAGTTATACACTGTAAATATGTTCAAATATTCCAGTCCACTGGAAGTCTTCTGAGACTCTTCCATTCAAAGGAAACCTGAGTAAATGCTACACCTCTAAAACCTTTCACTGCTTGGGAAAGGTTCTTTTGTTGGCATGTGTCTATCTCGAGAAACTGGAGTGCACCTCCGGGGGCAAAGTCAAACCACTGGAGAATCACAGCACTTGCTGTGGCTGCCGCCTCCCACATTGTTTTTGCTGCATTAGTAGCACTGAAGTGACCTCTCTGGGGCAGAAGCCTCGACAGCATGTATGAAAATCCTGGGCTACCCAGACCAGAAGACCTCCTCCACCTCCCCCAGCTTTGCTGATGTGATCCAAAAGAGAGCAGAGCAATATATTTGGCACCACCTTGGCTGCAGGAGTTGCTGGAAGGAGGCGTACAAGATGCCATCTAACCATCTCAGGGGCTCCACTTTGGCTTTGTGTAAAGTTTGCTCCTTAGTCATATCTTCTCCCAAAGTTGTCCCACAAGGCAGCAGGTATGCATTTTTCCCTCAAGATTTATTCCTGAAGCCTTTTTCACAAATGAATTTAGCTGCAAGGCAGTGGAGGTTTAGGATCAATATTCCTTCTCCTTCCCAGGTTGATGAGCCCCATCTGCCCCTCATTTCCCTCTACAGCTTGTGCTTCTTGAGCCTTGGACCCACTGTTTGCCTCATCTGCTCAATCTGCCAGAGCCTGTCTTTGCATGTCCCAAAAACACTGAAGGCTTGAGACCCATCGTCCACCCTCACCTGGTTTTAGTCCACCAGTCAAAGCCGTTTCCTGAGTGTGGCCAGTGATGCATGCTGACAACTTCTAGGAGCCACAGGTGAGAGCTGAGTGCAGGGTGGGGGTGGACTAACTACCCTATCTAGTCCAGCATCCTGTTCACACAGTGGCCAGCCAGATGCCAGCCAGATAACATGAATGTAATAGTACTTTCCTTACTTGTATTCCTTGGCAACTGGCATTCAGAGATGCACCACCTCCGACAATTGAGGGCGTGCATAGCCATTATCACTGGCAGCAATTGACAGCCTTGTCCTCCATGTCTATGAGAATCCTGGATATGAGAAGCAGTGTTGAAAGATTAAGAAAGAACATTCAGATAGTCACATAACTTCTGTCACTGTTAAAACTCAGTGTCATGGTACTTGAGACAATTCAGGCCTGCCCACACACCTGTCACTCAATGAAATGTTTTCGAGTGACTGTCCACATTTGCCAAGGGGAAATGTCATACTGGCAGCAGATTCCAGAGTAGGCATCACATAATCAGTTTATTAACACTGTGCAGAAAGTGGGTTTCCTGGAGTCTCACGACAGAATTAAGAGAGGCATGCCTTTTTATTTATGCCAGGTGGCTTTCAGACATACACATAGCAGAACTTGCTCATCCTTCTCAAAGTCTGCAACTGAAAGGGGGATGAGCAGCTTCCACCACCAGAAAGATAAAAAGGAAAGCATCTGGTGGGGTGATTTATTTGCTTCCACTAGGTCTCTGACCAGGACATGGGGAAGGAAAGCTCCAGCTACCCCTCCCTGGCTGGAGGAACCAAGAGTTAGAGATTCTTCATCACGAAGTAAACAACATCTGACCCAGCCCTTATGACCCTTTATGCATTTGAAGGGGTTCTACATGATCAAGCGGGAGTGGGATTATGCCACTGGCTGCACCTTTTAGGGTCACATTGATTGGCCCCTCCAGTGGTGTCCAAATATTAGACATGAATGTCTGTATTTGGGGTCTGTGGGGAGCTATACACATAGATTTCTAGGATTCTTTCACTGCAGACGTCCATGCTTAATTCATTAGTGCCGAAGGTGGAGCTACACAATATTGAGAGCAGGACAAGCATTGCAGCACCACTGCCCCTTAATCATGTGGAGAGCATTGGTCTTTGAAGAATTTAAAAAAATCTTCCTTCCATTCATTTTTCCCCTTGGCAAAGGCAGAAGAAGCCAGTCTGTTTCTCCCAAAACTTTTCCTTCACATGCCTCTTCAGTTTTTACCTTCTCTTGCCACTAACAAGTCTCTCCACCTCATTAAATGCCTCTGGGTGGGACTTAATTGGTCACCTAGGGTACAGGACCCCAGGCTGTCACCAGTTAAGAAAGCTACAGGTACACCACATATGCCAGGAGCTGCTGAAAAGACATTGGTTACACAGAACTAATCATGTAGAACTTCACAAAATGGCGCTTTACTTGACTTCAGTAGGCAGTGGAATAACTGGCCAGAGATTTCTTGCAGTATAATTGGCATATGACTGACCTTTGGAAATGCACAGAACATAACTTTAAATAAACATCTAGAAGTATCCAATGAAAGTATAATAGAACAAAGATTGTTCCAGCCAGTCAGACATTACACACACACACACACACATACACACACACACACACACACACAAAGATTGCAGGGAGCCAGAATTTCTGTCTTTGCATTTGTCTTCACTGTATAGTAGATTCCTGTGCCTGGACTAACTTTCTCAGGAAGGCAGTATGAGGAACAGAAGCAAGAACTCAGATGTGAAATTGCTGATCTGCTTCTTGGGAAACAGAAATTTAGTCCTCCTGTTTTGATTCATTGAAGGCTGAAAGAAAGGCATGAGAGTTTTTTTTACATAGAATTGCTAGAGAGAAAGCAGAGGAGCAGAATCATTTCTGTTTGTTTAGGTATGGATATCAGCAATTATTTCAAAAAGCAGAAGACAACAACTGAGACCTGGACACATTCTGGAGATACTGCTTCATCAGACATTGTGTAAGTAGCACCTAACGTGTCTGCCTCAAAAAAACACAAAAATGTCCAGACTCAGTGCATAAGAACATCTTAACTGAAATTGCTGAGGCAGTTACAGGGACAGTACAACTTGGATGACAGGAAAAGCTGGATATAGAGAACTACATTATCAAGAACAAATACTCTTATCAGTGTGTTAAAATTTGAGGGGCTGGCACAATACTGGACCTGCACAGAAAGTTATGATTTCAGGCACAATAGTATGGGTCCAAGAGCTTTTCACCATGCACTACTTATAAAATATTTTCCTTGGCTAACATGCTGTGTTGTTTTGGAAAGACCAGTACGTCATTATTGCACTTCGTTTCTGCAGCCAGTGGTTTGAGGGGCACAGGGCACACACATTACCAAAGTCTGCACCAAGCACAAAGACTTCTATGAAAGTGCAAGATAGCACTCACAAAGTAGATGGCATAATGGGCCACATGACGATACAGAACATGTCCATTGTACAGCAAGCACGAGAGAGGAAAATAAACAGAAGCTGTACTCTATAACATCAAACATTGTGTACTGTGAGTTGCACGACCTTGCTCTTCATTGTAAGATTGCTACTACAGATAAAAAAGATAGACGTTTTATAGTTGCATGTCGAGGCAAGGTATTAATTTTTAAAAACTGAAACTGGGGTAGAACATTCTAAGTACTTTAATACCACATAGGGACATTCATCAAATCAAGCTCCCCCCCCCCCCATTGCATCTGCAGATTGGAGAAAAAACATCAGCTGCCCAATTTCTTCTTGTCACAAAGCTGCTAAAGGCACGTACAGGAGCAGTTGACGACACTACCGCAGAAATGGGTAGAGACAAAATTTGATTAGATTTGCTATTCTTCATTGAAGGGCATGGCACCATTTTATGTCAAACCATTGTATTCTGAATTATAAAAAAACACACTATTTCCCAGCTGAGACACATACCTTTATTATCTTCTGATACTGTAAAGAGAAAATAATATGATGTCAACAATAATGCAAGGGGTAAGCTGTACGCCCAGGGGAAGATCTGCATTAGCCTCAGTGCTCTCCTTTGCCTCTTGTTAGAAGATAAGAGCCCTAGTGGAGGAAGCCAAAGCCTCATCTTGCCCAGCATCCTTTTCTCTCAGTGTCTAGTCAGATACCTATGGGAAGCTGGCAAATAGAACCTGAGCACAACAGCACTTGTCCTCCCTCCATAGCACTCTTTTTTTATACACTGGTAACTTAGAGGCATAAGCACTTTGCAGGCCAGTCACCTGGAGAAGAAAGTGGGCTTCTTGTTGCAAACAATGGTTAGTGCACACATGGCAGAAGGAAAGCTTGAGACAGAAGAGGTTCTCATTGAGCCTTATGCTCATACATCTCTGTGATGTGTAGCTCATCCCAAAGCATAGAGTTGCTTCCTACTGATTTTCCATTCTTGGTTATGTGGCTAAGTTAGAGAATGTAACTTGACTGCTGCAAATGTAGAATAGGATACAGTGGTACCTCGGGTTAAGTACTTAATTCGTTCCAGAGGTATGTTCTTAACCTGAAACTGTTCTTAACCTGAAGCACCACTTTAGCTAATGGGCCTCCCACTGCTGCCACGCCGCCGGAGCACGATTTCTGTTCTCATCCTGAAGCAAAGTTCTTAACCTGAAGCACTATTTCAGGGTTAGCGGAGTCTGTAACCTGAAGCGTATGTAACCTGAAGTGTATGTAACCCGAGGTACCACTGTATTTTACATAAGGAGGCCAAATAATGTGGATTTATCATTTGTGATGCAGCTACCAGTGGCAGTGTGCTTTTTGATAAGTTAGTTTACCTTTCTGATTTATGATGTTCTGCTCACGATTGGCAGAGGCCTTCCTTTGCTCACCAGATGTACTCACCGATCCACTCTTTCTCAGGGTCTTGCGTTTGCAAGTGATCACTGTCGCAGGGGTCTGGAGAGAATTGTGCTGCTGTATGTTTCTGGACTGGGATGCAGGTGTCGCCGTGGTCTAAACCACAGAGCCTAGGGCTTGCCGATCAGAAGGTCAGTGGTTCAAATCCCCGTTACGGGGTGAGCTCCCATTGCTCAGTCCCTGCTCCTGCCAACCTAGCAGTTCAAAAGCACAAAGTGCAAGTAGATAAATAGATACCGCTCCGGTGGGAAGGTAAACGGCGTTTCCGTGCGCTGCTCTGGTTCATCAGAAGCGGCTTTGTCATGCTGGCCACATGACCTGGAAAAACTGTCTGTGGACAAACGTCGGCTCCTTCGACCAGTAAAGCGAGATGAGCGCCACAACCCCAGAGTTGTCCGCAACTGGACTTAACTGTCAGGGGTCCTTTACCTTTACCTATATTTGTAGACAAAGCTCAGGAAAGTTTCAGCTTACCGCGAATGGCCAAAATATTGCTGCATCCCTAACATGGTAAAGGAACAGCCAGCAGGGACCAGGATGCTGGGAGTGTGTTATAAATGCATATTGCAGCAAAGCTCCTTACACCACGCTCTTGGCATATAGAAGGGGAACTCAAAATAGCCAGATTGAGTGGTCTTGACCTCAGCTAAAATGTAGACAAGATTGGCTGCAAGATTTATGCCAAACATGCCTCTAAATAGTACTTAACTAACCACTTTATCCACTCAGACACATATTTCTTTAGTGATTTTATCCAACTTCTCATCTAAATTGAATTTTAAACTGCAGCTTCCTGTTTTAGAAGACAACAGTGTTCAGAAAATATTAACCTTTCAGTATGCTAAAACATGGTTGCACAGGCCTGTATTGAAACACAGATGTTTGTTTATTTACCCAAACAAAAACAGAGGAATTTTTCCCAGCCCTCTTTTTTAAAAAATTTCATTTAAATTTGTGAACTCAAAGTCCACAACTTAAAAGAAAGATTTGTGTATTTAGATATCTCCAAAACACTCATTTCAATAGGCTTTTTCACATTGATATTCACCAACAGTATCACAAAAGTTGTTTTTTTAAAACATAACTGTAAGCAACAGTAATTCTAGAAACACTAAAGGGAAAAAAGCATAGCAATGTCCACAGTTACAAGAAAAAGTGCACATTACTTTGTCACAATCACAGTCATTACTTGAAAAACTATATGTAACAAGTAGATAGAAAATATCACTGATGCCTTAAACTCATTGTCAAAAACCAAATTACATAAAAATTGTACACAAAATAAGGCAAATTCAGGAATGCACAAGGAACTTGTTATTTAACAAAAACTAAACATCAGAACAGATATTACAATAAGCAAGAACTAAAATACTTCTCTCTAAATACATAAAAAATAAGCTTTCCTTAGCGCACAACAAAAACACAATTGATGTGTATTTGACATCATAAAATAAGAAATTAGGGGTTGGGGAAATCAGGAGAAGGGGACTTTGCTTAAGTGGCAGCTGCATCCTTTACAATTTTTGTACAGTTTTTAGTTCAGTGTTAACATTATAAAATCACATCAGAAGTGTCAATGGCCCTTTTCAGTTATGTATTCATTTAAAAAGAAATAAAGAAATAAATACACACAAGAGTGCAAATTTTCCGATTGTCACTTGCAACCTCTTCACATTCAATCATCTACATCCATTCACTACTAGAAGGACTTGTACAAGACAGCAGCAGCAGCAATCCTGGAGTTAAGTGAGCTAGCTTGTAGGAAACCACTTTTAAAAAAGAAATTTTTTAAAAATGATATGTCTTTTTAAAAACAACCCTCACATCTTTATTAATTGCTAATAAAGCTGCAACTCATTATGAAATGGAGGCAAAAATGGTTTTAAGTTCAGGAAATGTCTACTTCCTTTGGAAGTCACTCCAGAGATATTTACGTATATTGGGATCCACCAGGGAATGGGCTGCCCAGCACAAAAAGGTACTCGCTGTGGAACAGATGTGGATTGGAGCGGGGGACAGAGATTTCAGAGAAGAGGACTTAACAATAACTCCTCAAAACATTATTTGAAAAATCAGTGAAAAATTTACCAAAGTAAAAATGATCAATTTAGAATGAGAACCAACATTTTTGTCTTGTTTTTTTTCTATAAAAATTACATTTTCTTTAAAATACAAGATCCTTTTCATTGCAATTGCATCCTGTTAACAACAGGGCATTTGGCAACATTTTGCCATATAATGCAGCTTTGAGTCCACTGAGTCAATAGCACATTCCACTAATATTGCACTTGGATTTTGGACCAATTTTGAACCCCCAGCATCTTCTACTTCCATCCGTGTTAGAACGAGTTTAGCATTTCTAGCCACTTTTTGCTGTTGATGCTGATACACAAAAACAAACAAACATAAAGCAATAGGCTGGATATATTAAAAATACCTCAGAGATATCAGAGGTCCAAGTTCACTTGAAGAACCCTAACACACCAAGAACATCAAGAACAATGTGGCATTATGGTAATCAACTCGTCAACAAGACTGTGCAGTAATTGAAAGATCTGCTCTGGGAGATCAAAATGTCATTAGTGGAAATTCTGTGATAAAACTAGGTCAGCAGGATGCTGATGTCTCAGTTCTGCTGCAAAATAAGGTTTTCCAGTTCATCTGCAGAACGCAATAAAAATGCAGCTGATTCTCGGTATCCCGCAACCAGTTGCCGTACTGCATTAATTTCAGTTGGACTCAGCTGAGGTCTGGAGCTGCTACTGCTGGAAGATCCAGAAGTGGTTGCTAACTGTCTTTTCATACTGAGATCAGTTGGACCTGCAATTGACAAATGGAAGCTGGTGAAACATCAGGCGATCCTAATCGTGACTTGCTACTTGCTAGACACATCTCAGTAAGAGACCAAATGTACAAGCAAAAAGGGACAAACATGGCTTATGGTGCAGTTGTGTACATGCGTGGTAAGAGACAATTTGACAAAGGACTGAAGGTTAAAATTAGTGACTGCTTGATTGGCGCACTTATTGTGTTAACTTACAGTATTCCATAATAAATTTGTTAGTCTTAAAACCTTAAAATAGCCATGCTAGTCCATCAAGACTTTGCTCATTTTGTTGCAGTGGACTAGCATGGCTACTCCTCTGTAAATGGCAATTGGTGACTTGTTTCATTAGTTCATATATTAGTTTATTTAGCTTTTACATGAATACCCAACCTTACTGTTACAATTCTGTTATCAAAGTGATGATGCTAATGTGGTTGTGTACAAAACGGTCTTCTAGTTCCAGAAGTCTCAATGTTCAAACCATAAATAGAAGGCAACAAAGCAAACGTGCATATATGCAGGGGGATTCTTGTCTGGAGGGGGTATCGTCATACCCAAGAACAAACTTAAGTAATGCACCCCACATCATTGTCACTGCTCTTACTGCTTACATAGCACCAAAGTAAATGGCAGTGTATAGACAGACACTTGCTCCCTTCCACCCTTAGCCCACACTCACCCACTGTATTCTGAGCCAGAGGGCGTATGATGCCGCATTTATGAAGACAATGGGGTCTCAGCCTGACGAGTGCCTATATAGAAGAATGCCTGGAAACCCTATGTAAACTATTTAGAGCTTTCCATAGGCACAATGGGATATGATGTGAATCATCATAATAACAAAGGCAATGTCAAATAGATAGCATCCAGAGGATTGTTACAGGGTCCCCAGTTTCATCAAGCAGTAAATTTCTGGGCCAACCTCAGGGAATGCAGTTTTCTGGAGTCTTACAAAATAGCCCCACGTGGCTTCTAGTATATCTGCCTGTGATTTGTGTTTTGAGAATGTAAAGCAGTTTTTATTTTTGCATGGTTTGCATTTATTGTTTTTTATTTTAAAAATACTCCCCTCTCAAATGCGAGTTTTGACACAAAAGTAGAAATATGGGGCACCTGCAAAATCTGTTCTAGGGAATCTTCCTACCCTTCGGTGCAAATTTTGAGGGTGCACACACAAACAGCATTGGATACAACCCATAGTAATTTGCCTCTGCCTTACTTTCTTGGTGTTTGTGTGTGTGTATGTGGTTGCTGGCCTTGAGATCATTTAAGTCAATAATGATGACACATGGCTCTCAATGACACTTGAATTTATTTCCCCTTGATATTTGGTACATGTGTATGGGTGTGCAGGCAGAAAACTTTGTTGTAGCTGGCGGCATAGGGTAAAAAATCTGTAGCTCTATCAACTTCAAAAGTCACCAGCTGCCAGTGTTTGTTGCACATTTTTGTGAGTCAGCATTGCTTGCTCTCTCATGCGTACAGAAGTACAGTTTCTTCTAGAGCAGCAAATTAAACCTGATGTTAAAAAATCTTCCCTGTCACATCATTTCCAATGCTCACTGGATATCATTTCTCTAGCCATCAGTGAGGTGACTCAGTCAGTCATTTATTTTGTAACTTGTAACTGACTATGGTTTATGGATTCATTTAAGTTGCATAGACATCACATATTTTTGGAAGCTAAGTAGTTCTTGTTTTAACTAAATCATTCAAAATGCTACAAGCACTGCGAATCTCCTCCAAGAGCTAGACGTTCATTTATCATATTAGCTGCTGAGTAAATCTGACATTAAATACACTGCTGGACAAATGACTTGCAAGATTTAACATGAGGTAGTTATTGCCTCATAAATTACTCATTGGCAGCATCAATTACTTAGAATTCTAAAATGCAGGTCAGATATATGATACGGCAGCTTATTTCACTGATCAAAGCACTGATGGCTCATGAGTGGCAAAGCCATATGTGAGTTATTTCTGCAATAACCCACCTCAGCTCCTAGAATGGGACACCCAGTTGGATACTTAATAGTCTGTTGGAGACAATAGGCCCTGGTAAATCCAACCATTACCTTTAAGTTGATCATTAATATTATAGACAATAATTTATAACAGCAATAGATAATTCTAAAAAGTGCAAGGCTGTCTAGACACTGTGATAAGATGTAAAATAACTTTTTGGTTCTGGGAATTAACTGTGGCCAGGATCCAAAGAACCATGAAACTAGATTCATAAACTAGGGACCATTTACACCTTTCTTTAAAACAAGGGGGGAAAGCAGACCCCTATATTGAAAAAGGTGCATGTTGCTTATGTGTTCTACTTTCAGCTGAAAATGTTAGACAAGCAGGTGTTTGGGTTCACCTCCTGTCAGATGCTTTCAGGGTGCTTTGGGAATCGCAACCACCACCTTTCACTGTGTCTATGGAGAAGAATACAGGAAGATTCCACTCACTGCATTGCTGTTAATATCTTTGCAGGCCTGGCCAGGCTAGGAAGAACCGTAATAAAACTGGCACATTTCTTCCTCTTCTCAGCAGGGGCTGGGTTAAGCAGCTCCTATCACGCCTCCACTTAAAACCACAGTGTCCTGAGCTGCTTTTCATTAAAATTTGCGTAGTATGTATACTTTGTGTTTTCTTTTTAATCAGTTTCTCAATTAATGGATTAATTATAATCAGTAAAGCTGAAAAAATGATTTTTAAACTCTGTGCTTTTATTTTATTTTGAAACCAGCGTAATTATGGTACCTATAGTTTAAGAATACTAACAGTTACAGTATCCATTATCAAATTACACTGCCACTCATTTGTAATCCTTAGAGATGAAATTTTATTAATAAGTGTTGCCTTAGTGTTATAGTTGTTTTTACCAGTTGAAACAATGGTCTAATACATTTGTCTTTCTCCATTGGGACTGCAGTGCTAAGCATAATTGATGGGAAGGAAGTTCCATTAAACTAACTGCTCACTTCTGAATAAACATGTATGAGGATCAGGATGAAATACAGCAGTCATTCCAATAAATTGCTGCTTCAACTATTAGGCCTGGGAGACCAGGGTTCAAATTCCCATTCAGCTATGAAGCTCACTGTCTGACCTCAGGCAAGTAACTCTTGGCCTAACCTATTTCATAGGGTTGTTGTGGAGATTAAATGAGGAGAGGAAGAACCAGGTATGCTACATTTGAGCTCCTTGGAGAAAAAGGTGGGCTATAATGCAAATAACCACCACAAGGGGATTATAATCACTTATATTTGATCCTGTGCCAATCAGGCCTACGTCTTCATGATGCTCTCTGTGTGTGAAGTATTAATGAAAGCATACAAACAAGCCCTTTAAGGTGACTTTTCTCCATAAGTGGAACTCCCTGCTCCATGAGTTCCAAAAGAATCGAAACATCTTCTGGGAGCAATGCTTATCCTTTTCAATTTGATGTGAGTGAGCAGTGCATTCTTTTATGTGCATGCTTATTCTAAATACCAGTATATCCAATATCTTTAAGCTAGTACTCTCAATCCTGCATTATATAGAGATAGTTTTTTTCTCTCAGAGAAGGAATGGCTGGTTAAAATCATCTGAAGTAATTTGTGCCCATTAAGATTGTATTAGCACAGGAGTATTTAAGTCCACAGATATGGAATATATTGGATAATTGATAGTCTGTAACAAAAACATGCAATGTTTTTCATCTTAAACACTGCCAGGATTGGGCAGGGGGGGGGGGGGAGAGAGATTCATGCATGCAAATATAGATGCAGAAATCTGGTAAAAAAATAAATAAAACTCACCGCTGGTAGAAGCATCGCTGAGATTTAGCAAACCTCCTCCTAACCCTCTGTAACTATGGTAACTGTAGGTCCCATTTCCATTTATGTACAACACCTCCTGTGTGCTGGAAACAGCTGATGTTGAGTAAGTGACCTGGGTTGGTTCCTGTTTATATGGTTTGTCAGCTGGAGCAGTCTCATCCTGCAAGAACAATGGTTCAGCGGACAGTGTCAAATCATTGCTGCATTTTTCTCCTTGAATGAAGAAGACATTATATTGTTATTCAATAGACTTTCCTTGCACTACTTTGAAAACAGGTTAAAGGAAATGTGAAACAAGCACATACAAGTTTTTTAATTGACACTTTTATCTGTCGGAAAGAAAACATGAGAACTCTGGCAGGTTATAGATGTCTTATAGCAGAAATTGTCACTTATGGGTGTAGCTACAGTATAGTCAGCTCTATTCAGCCTATCAATACCCACAATCTTTGCTCTAAAAAGCAATAGTGGAGAATCTCTGGCTTGTGGGCCTAATTGAACCCAGCAGGATTCCTAATTTGGCCTGCAAGGCTGTTTTCCACAAGCCCCACCTGCCTGCCCTGTACCTGATAAGTCATATGATGTGGTTCTATGTTGAAAGTGGACTTTGCAGACATTGACCAGTGACACTTTGCCCATGTGGTTTGATTTCAAACTGAACAGGCAAAGGAAGGTTTGCAGGCATCACCAATCAGCTGATTGTTGGTGCCTGCAAAGCACTGTGCATTTGTTCGTACAAACTGATTTCAAAACCACATAGGCAAAGGAAAATGCTTCACCTGGTGATGTCAGGTGGCTGACATGGGGTAGACTCACTCCCGCCCCATCAAATTGGCCTGTAGGAAGGATTCTAGGGAAGTCAGAATTCAGCCCACCAATCCAGTTCCCCACTCCTGCTCTATGTTTTGTGTCATGGGAAACTCAGCTCTAAATGCAGATATAAGTGGTAGGCAAAGAAAATATATATATTATATTATTTTTTGCTGGAAGAATCAATTGAGATTCTTTCAATAAGCAAAAATTACTTTGGCAGCTAGAAAGTTCATCCCCATGGGTGCTAGGAAGTGGTAGAAAATAACGGTAGGAAAGTCATCATAGAATCATGGGTCTGTAAGGAACATGAAATGATCTGGCCCTCATGCCCTGTGACACACCAATTTGCTATCAGGGTTCATTGAATTTGTGAAGAGACTATGTGGGCTGGATCACACCTCCTTGCCCCCCACATTCAGCTGTATGTTTTCTGTGCCTGACGAAGGGCAAGAGTTCCCATCTCACTAAGGGCAATTCTCTACATTCTCCTACTCCCTCTTCCACGTGTTCATTGAATGTGGAAAGGCTCTTTCTAACGCCCGTAGAGATGGACCTCATGGTTCCGTATGTTATAAACATAAAGCTGGAGTGTATAAAATCCACCATGTCTTGAAAGCTTTGCACTTTAAGACTTCTTAAGGAGTGTATCTTCCTGTATAAACCCACTCACCAGTTGGTCTTGTTAGCAGGCCTTACTGTCTGTGACATCTTGGAGGCAGTTTTGGACAGTAGTAGCTCAAAATTGGGCTCTTTCAGCAACCACCCTATATTTTTCTCTTCCCTAAGGAGGTGGGTAACCAACCTCTGATGGTTTTTTGAAAGTGGAGTAAAGGCTTCTGTCAAGTTTTGGTAAACAATAATGCCATCAGTATTATTTTCTATGGTGGGTTATAGTCTGATATTGTTGCATTACAGTTGCATTCCATTGGTGGTGCCACTACTGGGGGCTGCTTGGTTGGCACTGATCTGTGACAGGGCCTTTTCAGTGGTGTCTCCCTAGTTGTATAATGCCCTCCCTAGTGAGGTGCACCTGTCTCTATCATTATTAGCTTTCAGGAGGATTTAGAAAGCATTCCTGTTTACCCAGATATTTGGTTGCTGAAGTATTGTTTTTGGCAACTCTGAGATCACTGCATGTGCTAAATTATACAGTAGTAATAATATGCTCCCTTTTCATATTTTTACAGTAATCAGCAAACAATGCAACTTACATAAGTATTATTTTTATTGAGATTTGGGTTCCCTGTAAGGGGAAGGCTGGTGCCATCTGTTTCTGCTTCCTGAACTAAGACTATGCAGGCAACACATAGCAACTATCATTGCCATCATTCAAATTTCTCTTCATACATATATGCATATTTTTACTTTGTTAAAAGGAACTATTTCCTCCCTCATGAAAACAGCATAACACCACACAAGAGAACAGCTCCTAATGGCATAACAGCTACACTGATTTCCAGATGTGACCTGAGGCTTTTTTTGAATTTACAGTTTGATATTTTTAATACACAGGGATGCGAATCTATTATCTCCATAGCAAAATTCCAATATGCTTACAACGACACCATCCTTTGTAAGTTCACCATTCTGACTGTCAGCTGATCATAATAAATTATGCACTTGCATGTGTTTGTGTGAATGTGCATTTGTGGATTAACACACCTGCCTGTATTTTTGGACTTTCATTGGGAGCATGGCTATGAACTCTCCTTGCACATATGGCTATAGGGCTGTCATTAGGAGCTCCTGCACTTAAAAAACTACCACTAAACCACAGGGAGTCATAGAAATGTGGAATAGACAAAATGCACCATCAAGTCCAACTTCCTGCCTAAACCCAACCTTATCAAAGATCACTCACCCTATTTTTTTATATCCTTGAATATGTGGCAGGAAGGATATGTGGTAACATTTAAGAGGTCTTCCATCAATTCTCTGGCCACAGTGAGTGCATACACCATCCTAAGCTAATTGCATCAATAACAGTCTAACCTGCTCTAAAAGATCTAAAGTAATTTGTTGCATAGTTTAATTTTGAATCTGTTCTATTAACAGCTGAATGAAATCTTTTAGATTCTATTTTAGATTCCAGAATAGACTCCCCACTCAATATCATTAGAGGAAGTGTGGTGTATTGTTTTGGAAAGTCAAAAAAGAGACACTGTATTTAGGAATTCTAAAGAAAGCACATCAGGTGCAAGAATTGAACTGGAAGGATGCATTTTTCATGTAGGTGGGAATGCATATCCTCTTCCAGTTCCATCAAGTATTGCATATTACTAGCTGTGTATAACTGGGACAGGATTGGGGGTATTCTGTTTAGTGTTTCAGTCTCATTGGACGGGGTCATTTTTTGCACATAAACTAGTAAAAATATCTTGACACAATCTTGTGTTTTTCATTAGTTTTAATTCTTCTGGGCTTGACCTAGTTTAAATTTTATGAGCAATAAACTTGAAAGCTCAAATTACGGAATAGTGTTTTGGCATATCATAGTGGCCAAGAATTCCTTTCAATTTCAATAAGGTTATAGAGTTGATGTGATCAGTAGAGATGGAAATTTTTATTTCTAAACAGGGACTAGATGCTGTTTGGCTCTTGTTTTGGTTCATTAAACCCCATTAACACTAAGTGTTCTGAGATCATTATCTGCTCCCAGAATAAAAATGCATTAACCCCACAGTATCGTGAGGCAGTTAAACTGAATAACTCAGTATATTTTGACCCATGTAAAATCTGCCCCACCCCACCCCACCCCCTCTTTTTTTCGAGGAGCCAACATAAATTGAGTTTTCCAGGCAAAATCATACTTGTTCTGGTTGCAGTGCAAACTTTATCTCAGGCAATTAGCCCACTTGTACTCATAAGTCTGGAGGTCTAGTGGTTTTCTCTTCTCATTTTCTATCAAACTAGAAGTAGGTAGGGGTGTGCCATAGTCCTGGCCTCATGGCAGCATACCAGGTCCCCTGCAAAGGTGTGTCTGCACCATCCCAGTACATGATAGCAATGCTTATGCTAGGAAGGCAGGCCTAGAGTGCCACCCCTCCTCACTGGCTGCTGCTATATCAAGCATAGCAAGATTTACTAAGGCATCTTCAAACAGGCGTTATACTGTGTTGTAATGGCACCCTGATTGTGTGTCAGCACCCTCAAGCCAAACCCCCCCCCCCCCATTAGAATAAAGATTCCGTTCCGGAGCCCTGTTTGCATCCTGAAGCGAATGCAATCCGCGTCTGCACATCTGCGCGTGTCACGATTCGCCGCTTCTGTGCATGCGCATGATGTCATTTTGAGCATCTACGCATGTGTGAGCAGCGAAACCTGGAACTAACGCTTTCCGTTACTTCCGGGTCACCGCGGAGCGTAACCTGAAAACACTCAACCCGAAGCTACTTCAACCCGAGGTATGACTGTACATTACTTCTCATATTACTGAAGAAGGCCATATTCCTTCAGAACAGAGGGAACTGGGGAAAAATAGTCCCCCATGCTTTTGGACACGAACAGAACTCCATCAATCACAAGACTGGGTCTAACTCATTATGAATTATGTAATTTTGAGGGGAAAGGGATTTAAGATACAGTATTGCTGAAAATATCCTTGAACTGTTCTAAACAGAAATAACTCTTTAGAATTACTGGATTGCTACAATTGCAAAAGTACATATGCACATTTGAGAGTTTTATTCTTAATAATGCTGTACATTATTATTGCTATATTATAGTTGTCCACTATGTAAGTTTGTGATTAACAAAAAATATATACCTGTTTGTAAGAAAACCTCTAAGAGGTTTACAAAAATATAAAACAAAACATTAAAATTCTTGATGAAAACAGTTAAAAACTGGTATTTATAAACATCAAAAGATGAACATTATAAAATTAATTAACAGTTCATATAAATTTTTTAAAATTTATTCTACCTTTTTATATAAAGTATGATCAGTATGAAGGCTGGAGGCAGATCTGATATAAAGAAGAGCTCACAGCATGTTCTTCAGCCATGCTACACGTTGGCATTCACAATTAAACTGACAGCTGAGCATGCCAGAAAACAAACATTTTGAAGCCCATCTGCCTTGCTACCACTTTCTGCTCTCTCTGCAGCCGCTATGGAGAACCTCTTATCTCTCCACAGAACACATTTTACAAAGTCTGTGATTATTGCTTGATCAGTCCACTGAGTCCTGGGTATGGATCATGAGACTTTCACCCCCCACGCCCATACCTGCTGTCGATCCAAGCGCATTCTTTTCGCAGCATTTCTGCTTTCGCTTTCACAGGCTGAAGCCAGGATACTCTCCGCTACTGCTGAAGTAAGGTGTGAGGGAATAGGCCGTGACTATGAAAGAGAGAGAGAGAGAAAGAGAAAGAAAGAAAGAAAGGGAGAAAGGGAATAATAAGAATTACAAGGATCATCGCCAGGTCAACAACAGTGCTTACAAGCAGCACATAGACTGGAGAGTTGGTTCATTGAAATGTATTTTGTTTCAACACAAAGTGGAAATGGAGGTTATCAAGATGAAAAATGAAAACTAGTTAGAAACGAAAGCTGCAGTTCAGCCACTGATCCTCAACTACATCCTTCCACCAATATTGTACGTGGGTATTCGTAAGCCGGGGTGGTTAACCCCATTTGGGTGGCCTTCCAGCCCTACTCAACAAAGTTTCCTATTTTCCCAACACCTCACTGATTTTGGCAGCAGCCAGGAAAGCAGGGAATTCAAGCAGACACAGTGCTGAGGTAGCTGCATATGGCCTTGGGGCCAAAAAAGGTTTAGCCATCCCTACTCTTAAGGATGCATTTTGAAGAAACACTAGTATATTCCCATGACAGACAAGATCTGGTGTAATATAGTGGATATGAGACTGAGCTATGAATTTGGGAGCTCCTGGTTAAAATTTCACCTCTGCCATGAACTCACCAGGTGGCCTTTGGTAAGTTATTCTCTCTTAGCCTCAGCCACCCACCCTCTGAATTATGGGTGGCACAACTACTGACTTACCTTTCAGTCTTGTTGTAAGCATTACAGCTGGATGATGAATGTGAAGTGAACACTTGTAAGTGCTATGGAAGCACTGGGCAGGATTCACCTAACCAGCGGCAGAAGCCCTGCACCAGGACTTCCAGTTGTGAAACAGGGCTTTCTTTTCCCCTTCTTCTTCCCTCATATGTCCCCTGAAATTGCCTTGGGATGTGTGTGTGTCATGAGAACCCACAGAGTGGTGTGCCAGGGAAGAAGAGATGGTATATTTTCATCTGGCAAGCTGGAATGCTTACAACAGACGGAACAACTGGAAGAGCACAATGCTGAATTTGGCCCATTATAGCAACATGCCTGATTTGAGTCTTATTTCATAATCATATTGGAATTGAAGAGCATGCTGTCCTTTTTACTTGAATGCATATCAAAGCATTCTCACATATTCTTTGTATGTATTTTACCTGGAGAGTTGTAATGATGACAGCCTTAGTGTTTAAGCAGTATGTAATGTTTATTCACCTACTTGATTGTGAATTTCCCCATCTTCAAAAGAATTAACCCCCCCCAAAGAAAAAAAATTAAGGGTGTGCATTAGTACTAGTCATCTTTATTATCATTCCACTATTGACTTGACTGATATACTTGACTGATAATCTACCTAGCCTGCTTTTACTTCTAAAAATGATCTATACAATCTACACATTCTCTGTTGTTTTATTTATTTATTTAAAGTGTACTGTTTGATTTTTGCTCAGTTAGCAACCCTGCAAACATAAACCTATGCTGAGCATACAGGACATAAATTAAGTAAAGAAATACAAACTCAGAATAAATAGTCTTAGATAAATACTCTCTTTTTTGTTTATTCGTGCAATTATATTTGGTTTGACAATACTTATATTTTGTACTATTGATCTTCAGTCACCCCTAAGCCATCCAGTGAAATACTCAATGTAGACCCATTGCCTCACAAATGACACTGTCTTATATCTGCTACTTGCATTTCACAAAAGAGTCAGTTTTCACATTAAAATGTAAATAACTGATCCAAAGGGCACTGAAATGTGTCTGAACCATTCCATTCACTTAAGTAGTGTTTAAATTATCTGTTGGACATAAATGATGGTAAATCAATAATCAAAATTACACTTAACTATTGAACATGATGTATAAATAAGATATTGTTTAAAATAATAATAATAATAATAATAATAATAATAATAATAATAATAATAATAATAGAAGACTCAATTTGTAATAAGCTGGAGATGTTGGAAGTGTACAATCACGACTGCTTATCAAAGTTTGGGACAGTAAATACTGTAAATAGAGGAAATTGGTTTCACAAATACAATATGTGAGATAAGAATCAGTCCAAATTAAATACTCTTAAGGCTCTTTGAGGCATACTCATTTAAATTGAAGCTTAATCCACCTTGGGCTGGATTGTGTGCTAAATAATTCTATATTTTAAATACAAATATTACACTATATTGCAATATGGTGAAGTGCAGGTAAGAAATCTGATGTAGTAGTAGTATTGGTAGCTACCCTTTTATTTCTGCTTTAAATTTAAACAGGACAGATGAGTTTTCAATTTTTTTGTATTTCAATTTTATTCTATAACTTTGAAAGATTTTTATTTTTTAAAATTAGAGCAGATGTTTCAGAGGGAAAGTCCATGTATTCCCCCGTAAAAAATCTATCAGTTTTACAGCATCTGTTGAAATGTTGTGCATATAGGGAAACATACAGTTGTACTCTCTACTTTAGTTCATTACTTTCATTTAAAATGAAGATGGTCAATAACAGTTCAGTCTTATATGTTCGACATGCTCCCAGGTTTGTATGTATGGGAGTGCAGCCTATAGTAGATTTGAGCACCCTCATGGCACCCTCCAGCTTCTTACTGTCAATGCCCATCACAAATATCAGCCTTGAGCATTGTAAACTGACGCTGGAATCCAGTCTCAAAGAACATATGACTCTGGTGGCTGATCACGATTTTACTGTGTTTTATTTTCTGATATTACATTGTAGTGGAAGCACAGTAAATCATGTGTTGCACCCTTCAAATGATGTTGTTTCATGCTGAGTCCACTAAACAGTATTTTAATTTTTTTAAAAAACCCAAATAATACTATAAGAAAGCTGATACTTTGATTCATCCAACGACATCTATTTGCATCAAAGGATCATTAAATAATATACCAAAAGTAACACAGATGAAACAAACAGTTATAGCCAATTTGACAGAAGGTCACTCAAGAATCTAAGTAGAATGGCACACATACAAAATTATAAAAATGCTGTAAACTGGGTATTTGTTTCAGGGAATTTCCTGCTCCCCCTAAAAAGAATCAATATTGCCTGGTGTTGTAGGGTCAGTCTGAGCGTCTAAATCTGTTCATTTGGCAGTGGTAATTACTTCCAAGTAAAAATACTTGAGATTGGGATGTAAGAATTTTTTATATAAAAGTCTCTTAAGTGGCAGCCAGGGAAACGTCTATAAAACATTTTCTTATTTCCAAAGGCATAAGGGAAAATACATAGATACAACTGACCTTAGATTGCAATAAAATGATTACATATAGGGCACCCATTGGTTGATGTGCTGCACATCAGACGCTAGTTTTAATAGCGAAACCTATATGGCATGTGTTACCTCATTTGCTTGAATGTATAAAATCATCAGCAAATTTCTACAAGTCATACTAAGCATTTCTTTTTCAGTTCTATATGTAAATGTGCTTGTGTCCAAACAGCACCATCCACTTCAAAGCAGTATTTCTACTACATGTATATTTGGGATCTAAACCTTCTCTCAAACCGCCAACATGTTCTTCAAAGGAACATTTTGTCCTTAAAATGCAGATATTTAGTGATTCTAGTTATGGAATACACAGTGGATCTTCTGTTTTATGCATAACAAGTACAACTTCAAAGGTCTAATAAAATACTTTGTCAATGAAACCAGAATACCTCAAGCAGAACATGAATATACTCACCAACATCTTGTTACAGAATTAAGACTGAAAAAGGATTCTTGAGAATAGAGGCATATTAAAACACTCTCTCATACTGTAAAGCATGCAATGTAAAGTAGCACAATGCGCATGTTTGAGCAACATTCTGCATTACAAACTGAAGAACAGCACTGCACTCTGTTGGATGTCCTGATATTGTTCTAATGTAATAAGCTCTCATATCCCCGGTAAATATATAAAAGGATTTGTCATTTTAAGACTTGCAGCAGCACTGCATTTTGACATCAGTTGTAATGCTTTTCATTCATTCTTGTCTGAGAATAAATGGAAGAAGCAAAATTTCAGTAACTGTTGGCAAAACCAGACAGGGAGTGGAGGGATGGATGAGGCACAATAGGTTATAGCATTATTTTGATGGAGGACCTACAATGCAAATTAATTAGAGAATACACGTTTAATTTTCAAAAAAAGAAATTTAGTTTAATGCACAATCCACTTTGCTTACAATTCTAATGTTCTCATTCCAGACAGTATTCTACTTATAATAGACCAAAGGGTGGGTGGGTGTCTATTTGCCACAGACATCATGTTTAGCACAATTATCTACGCTCTATATGATGTACAGCAGCAATAATTGCCCAAGATTACCATACAGCCAAAAAATGTAGTTACAGAAGGAAAAGAGGCAATAAACACATGTAGACCAATTAGTAATCTCTTTCCTGCTGCTGTGCATGTACATAATGCCAAATCCTGTCCCAATATATTCTTGCCTCAGTGAAATGAGTAGGGTGACTTGTAAAAGTAAAGACATACACAATCTGACAGGGCAAGGGCTGGATAATATGCCAGGTATATCTCCTGAGATTTGTGCTTTAGGATTTCATAATACGTTGATGTGATCTTTTCATGAGACAGATGTTCAGACAAGGCTGGTGGTTTGTAAAGGCAGGGAAGTGTGAAGAAGGGCTTGGCAAGCAGCCATCGTCAACAGGTAAATGAATGCAGAATACTGTATATATGGAGAAGGTTTGTATTGTTAACTGAGTCTTCCCAAGGCAAGCCAGAAGTCACATGTTCCTCATGGTTTCATTAAGTTAAATGAGATTTAGGTACAGCCTTGGGTAAAAGTGTTTGAGTGCATGCATGTGCTCTCTCTCTCTCTCTCTCTCTCTCACACACACACACACACACACACACACAAATGCACAGTTTGAAGTGAGTATGAATTTACGTTAGGCTGATATGTATTTTCCTCATCTCAGGAACAGCTCTGTCAAACTGTTGTGTTTCTGTTGTTGGTTGAGGAAAGGAAAGATCTACTAAGATGTTTGCCTTTTATTACCCAACAAATAGGACACCTGTAGCTGTACTGAGGCTGTGTTCTTTGTTGACTTTGTGTGAAACTATTTCAAGGTGGTATGGAAGCCCTTATCTCAGAAATTAGTTAACTCCTAGTATTGCCTACAGTTTCTATATTATCAATACTAGTGTGTTTTTTCTTAGAAGAGATTCATATAGATGATGGTCATCAGATATGAATGTGTGAACATGACATTCTTTTTTTAGGCAGGAAATTATAGCAGCAACAAAACTTTAAAGATACTTAGAGCAGATGTCATCCAAAAGGCACATTTTTTGTCATTTTCCCCATCAACTGCCTTAATTATTTCCTGTGAGATGGGCAGATACTAATGAGAAAGAAGGCCTTTAGTTAAGAACTCTCTTCCAGATGTCCCCCTGCAGGGGAAGAATAATGAGGCTATTATCTGAAGGCCAGATCTTATTTACCAGTTCAGAATAAGTTGCAGAATCCCCTCTTTTTTAGTATTACAAAATAATTTCTCCCTGGTGACCTGAAGATTTCAGGATCATTCTTTGATAGAGAATGTTTGAACTCTAGGCTGCTTATTGAAATGTGCTTTTGAAGAAAGAGTGAAAGGTTGAAGTTGCATTATTTGTTTTGAATTCTGTTCCTGAGACAGAACAGGAACAGATGAACACATTTTCTTTCTCAGAGCAACCATATATTTATCACCAATATCTGAATGGATATGGTAGCAAGATATTTCAGGCACAGAAACTGCAATTCCTTAATAACTATTAGAAGAATGATAAATAAAACTCTGCTAGGAATCTTTGACCAAAATAGTCTGATTAATATGTTAATGTAGGTTGCCTCTTCTTAAAAAGAAAAAAAAAGTTTGGACATATAAAACTCAACCTTCCAAGACCGCAACAACCAGGCCTTTGTCTAATGAAGCAATTTATGGCCTTTTAAACTGGGGCGGGGGTTTTGTTTTTACAGTTATGTATTTTTGTGTTTTTATATTATAAACTGCCCTGTGATCCCTGGATGGACGGTATAGAAATTTAATTAATTATCATTATAATAATGAGAAAGCCATGCACACTATGGCCAGTACTAGCCCCAATATTTGGTCCATTATGGAACTTGCTACTGCTTACCAAAGGAGTGGCTAATCCCCAGTTTGGGGCACTGATCAATTCCCCAAACAACCACCCCCAAATTTGGCAGAAGCAACAAAAAGTATAAAAGTAAAGACAGTAAAGCCCAGTGCACTAATGGGAGTGCAAGTTGACCCCTGCCTGGTCATTAGATTAATAGTTTGCTGAATGGTGAGGGAACTATAAGTTATTTCATCTCAGCCGATCTGCATGGGTCAACTGAGAAAGGAACCATCGCTGGTCTATCATGATGATCTGAAACCTGTGCTTTGACAAATGGTTCTGCAGGTTTGTTTCATTTCTTCAGATAGTTTTTGCATCCATTTTCATTGTGATCCTAATGGTGCCGTTCAAAATAAAAGCAGTATGATAACCTGTTGCTGTGTTATATACATTGACACCCAAAGAAATTGCTTCAGAATTTACATTATTTTATCCCTATTGTATTTCATAAACTAAAAGAAAGATGTATATTTTTCTACTACACTTGGTATACATGATATGGTTTGAGGTAAATCAGAGCACTTCCACTAATTAATATATTTACATCTTCCAGAGCGTCAAGTCATGGTGGTTGTTCCATAATTACACCTGAAATGCTACATGTCCTATAAACAATTTTAATTGTTCTGATATTTTCAGAAAGATTTATCAACTGAATCATGTGAAAAGTTGAATTTATGCCCAGACCTCTGTAGAAATTTCACTGTAACGCCTTACTACCATAATGATACAGTGATATAGTCACCATTCCGGCGTTTTAAGTGATATTAAATAAGCAGTTAAACAACTTTGCTCCTTGTATTCTAATTACCTTTCAGTTATGCCATTACAGTGAAACAAATTTAGATTACAATCTAGATAGCACCAGACATTTCAAAATGATATGTTTTACAAGCATGGAGGCCATTTAATTCTTTATTTCTTCATATTGACATATATTAATCATCAGGATTTGAAACAAGCTTTAGCTGATGAAATGTAATAACAAGTGAAAAGAAATACTATTCCTGTTTGTCTTTGCAGCACTGCCAAATCTATCAAATTGAAACTGACCTATGCAGACGGTTTGTGTAGTGCCCTTCAAATAATAAGCCCCTCAAGCAAACCACCAAAAAGTCTTTATGAAACCTAGAGAGTCTACGGAGGCCATGTTCACATATCACGCCAAGACATAAACTTCCACAGCACGGGGAAGAGGAGCAAAGTTACCCAATCAGCTTATAAGCCATGGTATAGGGCTTACTGAACATGGTCTCTCTGTCCTGACAGCAAATGCCTCAGGATGCAGCGAATGTGTGTTCAAACTAGGTTTCACTACCATTTAGAATGTCTGCCCATCTTCATCTTTCAAACTGGAAGTGACCATTCACATTCTATTCCACTAGTCTATCTTAAGGGAAGGACCATATTTCAATGCATCTTGCTTATAGAAGGTGCCAAATTCAATCCCTACCATCTCCGGTTAAAAGAACTTCAGACAATATGATCATGAAAAACCTCTGTGAAGCGTCATGGAGAGCCACTGCCAATCAGAGTAGACGATTCCGAGCTAGATAAACCAAAGGTCTAACTCTGGTTTCTCATACAGTCTCCACTGTTGAGGATCTGGTCTCTCAGCCTCATTTGCAACTGCTACTGTTATGCAATGATGCTGCTGAAATAAGGAACGTAAGACAGGGAGGTGTACACTCTGCTCAGGAGAAGACTTTGCTTGCTTTCACTCAACTATGGCAACAGCTTTTGGACACAGCTACTTCCACATGCATGAGGGAAGGAGATTAGTCCTGTGTTTTCATGGGGCAACAGCAGACCTGAAAAACTTGCTACCCCTACATGCTTTTTTATTTGGACAGGTATGTAGAGATATAAACAAGCACAGGCCTTTTTGGGATCATTCATGTTAGTAATTGTTCAGTGATGTGAACATGTGTATGAAATTTGGTCATATAAGACAGGAAAAATATTACTTCTTTGTAAATATATATGTATTATACTCCATCTGTACCGATATTAGAGCAGTGTATAAAGTTGTGAGATAAAATTAATCAAAGTTACCAAGATGAGACAGTTGCACAAAGACTTTTCATTTTATAAATAACTTAATTCAAATAAAACAAATGTAAAACTACACTATTTACTAGACTTCAATAATATATTGCCCGTCAAATATTTCAAAACACAATATAACTCAACAATCAGATTTTCAAAATCCGATATTTTTTCATGGTCTCTGCTCCCTTTCAATCTATAGTTCCCTTGTTCATAAGCTGACTTGACTTGCATCAATTGTACAAATAGGACTTCCTGCATTTTCACTTTTGTCCTAAGCTAGTGATTTCAGCAGATGTCGCAATTGGTTTTGAACACAGTCATTTAAGGTTCTGGAACAATGAATGGACATCAGAAGGAAGGAAGGAAAGGAGGAAGGAAGGAAAGAAGGAAGGAAGGAAGGAGCGACAAAATATAGACTGATTTATTGCTTTTATATAAAATACGGTTTTTTGGATGTATTTCTTAAAATGATATTTAAAAGGTAGATGATGTTTGAAAGTTATGAAAGGAAGGGTCTGAGGTTTGTTTTAGGACTTTTAATGGAAATGCTGGGATAATTTTCACAGGAGTTCTTCTTTTCTACTATAATGGGAAAGGATGCGTGTGGTGTGGTATTTTAACATTTAGTTGGTGTTTGATCATGGCAGCAAAAAAATGGTGTGTGTTTTTCATTTTTCTTTCACTTTCTTTGAGAAATTAGAAAGGTTAAAAAAGCTCCCCATGATATTAATGTTGCAATTAAGAAATGATCCCTTAAAATCTTAATCCTATAAAGCAAAACTTTATTTAGTAAATTTATATCCTGCCTTTCCTCCCAAAGGAGCCCAGGGTGACAAACAATGAGTAATTTTAAACAATTTTGAAAATGCTGAAAGCATATTAATTTGATCCTAAGTGTTTTTCTATAGTCTTACATTGCTTAGGCTACATTGATTTGGTAAAATGCCAAATGTAAGTGTGATTGTAGCATAAGCACCATTAAAAGCAGTTTTCGTGTCTCTGACAAATGTTGTAGTAATTATGACAACAGGGCAACAATTAATACGCCCATTCCAAAATATAGAAAGATTCCCTTGCTATATTGACTCACCCACCACTAATGGCTGGACCCATGATTCTCGCTGCTGCATCATGAAATATGTGCAGATCCCTGACGGCATGATCAGATCTGTCAGCTTGGAATGTGTATATCATATGCTTGGGAGGAAGGCCTAGATTGACTAGACTGACATTCCATCCTAAAGATAATCAGTAGGTAGCCATGTATACATGGCATGTCCAGTTTCACGTATGCATCCCACTACTACCAATGTGTACCTGTAGATTCAGGCCACTATATCATGTCTATAGGAGTCAGAATGATGACCCCGCAAAAATAAACAAGCATTATTTCTCTTTTGCTTGTTCCTTTACATCTCGAGGAGCTCTTCATTTTTTAAAATGAATTTCTATTTGAAATAACTGCAAACTGCATTTTTGAAGGCATTTCAAATGCACTGGAGAAAGGGAGGGGGGATCCAGGTAATATGAAAGGAGGAAGAATAACCTCTGACCTGACATTACCAAAAATACAAATAAAAAGAGACACTAAGATGAAAACAAAATAGTGTCATGGATTTACATATGGGGTTTTTGATGGAAACTAGGGCTGGGGGTTTTTTTAGATCAAAACTCACCATCTCAAAACCACTCCTTTTCATCCGCCTGCAGGACTTGAGGTAAGTACGTATACGCTTTCTGGCACGCTCTTGGTACTCAGGGAATTGTCGCCTGCATGAGTCAATGATAGCCTGGATCTTTTCTTTGGGCTGCTTAGAGATTGGGACCATTCGGTCCAAGTTTTCATCTACAAACAGCCTGACAAACATCTGTTGGCAAGAGGGAGACAGAGGAGAAGGTTTTGGAGGGGTGGTGTTCTCTTCTCTTTCTAAGCTTCCTGGCTCAGTTACAGAGAGGAAGACATTTTCTTTATTTTTATTTTTCTTTATTTACACAGTGAAGAGCTTTGTAATGGAAAGTCAGAAATGCTAAGCAAGCAAGGATTTTGTTTTAGGATTGACAAAAAAGAAGACAAGAAAAGATTAGGCTGTAGTGTATAGAAATTGTGAGGGAAATAAAACACAGATTGTGAAAATAGGCACTGTTTTCATGTCTGTTATTAACAATGCAGTAGGATGCCTACATTGTTATACTGAACTGCGTCTCTTACTCTTCCCCTGCTGTGAGCAATTTTTGCGTACGTTGTCATGCAAAATTATACAAATCTGGAAAATAATAGAAAATAGCTGGCCGCTGGAATACACTCCTGGAACTACACTGCAGCCCCCTAGTCCCTACTGCTGCTGTCCACTGAGCAAACATGCACACACACACAAAACACACAACTGAGGTAAATATACGTTAAACCTCTAAATCTGGTGAACTGGTGTCTGTTTCCAAGTGTTTCAATGTGTGCGGAGGGAGGGAGGTCCCCCTTCTAATAAAGTTAGTGTACCTCTTTTACTGCCACATATACCCATAATAAATGCCACAAATAAGGAAATAAAATTCTGAAGGGCATAAAGCTCCATGTAACTCACATTAAAAGCTTTCAGACGCTCCGCTTCTACGCCATCCGACTCATTGGCCTTCTCAGCATCTTCGTGTTCATCATGATCATCCTCGTCCTCTTCTCCACGGTTCAGGGAGAGGTCTTCTGCACCTCTGTCCATGCTTTCATTCTTGCCAGAATCATAGCTTGAATAGCTATGGGCAGGTGACTAGGAATAAAGGAAGCCATTTTGTAAAACGTGTCTGAGGAAATCACCTGCTTCAACCTCAACAAATCCTTGCCTTCTCTACATACTAACAGATTCCCCAAATGGACTTTCTTGAATAGAAATTGTGTTCAAGAACTCTTTGTATGGGGCTTTAGAGTAAGGCAGCACGTACCAGTAATTGTACAGTTCATAAGTAATTCTTTTTTTAAAAAAAAAGCACAATTTAGCCATAACATTCACTTCAGAAGTTGGGAAGAAGAGAGCCGATGTGATCCAATGGACAGGATGATTAATTTGGACTTGTTAAGAACTAAGTTTAATATTCCAGTTCTGCCATGGAATCAGAGTCCAGCCTAAGGTAAAACAGTATCTGGGAATTCTTCTTATAGCCAGTTGCTCTTATTCTTGTTTGATGGATTTACCTTCAAAATATATTCAAAATTTATACATGCCTGTGCTCTTCATAACTGTCATGATACGCCTGCATTTCATGTTCATGAAAAGGGTCCTTATTACAATACATACTATAAAAATGGCATTCCAGTTACATTTAGCGCACTCTCTCTCTCTTTCCCCTCCTATATAATAAAAGTGAAAAGTGCCTCAGATGTCTTCATTTCAGCTGCAATTTCCTCTACATGACTGCAAAGTTTAGAGTTAATATTTCATTTTCTGCGAAGTTAAATAGTTGTGATGTTGAACAAACATTCTTTTTCTTAAACAGGTGTGTGTAAAACAAAGAGAAATCTTTTCATAAGTAACTTCCCATCATGTTCAGTTAACCAACTATATCGTGGAGAAAACTGACTTATAAGTAGTATTTCTATGCTAATCCAATTTCACATGGTGTTTTCTTTTAGTATATAGAATAGTTTGTTTTGATAGCTTTCCCAGAATACTAATACGTGTGTGTGTGTGTGTGTGTGTGTGTGTGTGTGTGTGTGTACCAATTACATACATGAAAAAAACAAGGCAGAAAGAAGAGAAGCCATTCAATATTTCAATTGCTAATGACAATGCACACTTATTTAAGTTTCTGTAAACTACACTTAATTCTGGAAATTGTAACATGCAGATTGATCCTTTCATTTTACCAAATTCACCAACAACTGTAAATACTATAAGTTTTGTCACCTTCAAATTGCCAACAGTGTATATTTGTGTAACACTTGTAGTTGTTTAAATTGACTGTTTTAGTTTTCTCTTTACCGCATATATGTATTTTTATATACAAAGCAATATAGAAATATCCTTAATAAAACAAATGTTTAAAGTTGTGAGAGAGAAAAAGTAAAACATTTTGTTTTCTCTGCAATGCTTTTCATTCATCAGGATTCATAATTTCCTCTAGGATGGAATCAATAGCTTGCTGGATAAATCACATGTGTCCATTTCATTAAACAATTACTCACTCAGAGTGCCCAAAACTTGGCAACTACCAACAGAATCAGATACTACAGTTTTCCCCTAACAGATTTAGATTTTGGATGGAACTCTTTCTGTATATTTTGCACAGCAACCCAATACAAGCCAAAACACACATTCAATTCTATCAATATAGCTAAAAGATGCATATGTACCAATTGATGTGTTTAGAGAACATATAAAGTGGCTGCATCTCTGCCAGTTTATGAGATATGAACATCTGCGTGGGTAAGTTGCGATGATGTACAACCAAGATGAAGGATCTCCACTGCAGATCTGTGATTTGGGAATGGAACCACCTCTGGAAGGCTGTGCTGGAGTCTCACTGTGACTAACTTGTATTGGGCCTATTTGTATTGTACAGTACTGCGCCATTCCGTTAGTTGGAGGTATGATGCAACTTCTCAGCCCTCCTCCCATTTCTTGCTGCTCAAAGGCAAGAATAGGAGGCACAGAAACAGATTAAGTAAAGAGATTTTTTTTAAAAAAAAAAAAGTAGAGAATACTTGGCATCTGGAAATGAGGAGACTCTAAGTGCTCAGAATGGGATGGGTAGACAGGTTGTGGGTGGAGAGAAACAGGCCATAAAAACCATTCAGTTCTTTGCTCTTTTTGCCTCTTTGCATTTCATTTTTTTAACCTTCTTTCTCACAGAATCATAGAATTGTCCGAGGTGGGGCTCAAACTCACAACCCTAAGATTAAAAGTCTCATGCTTAACTGACTAAACTATCATGTTTTCCTTCTGTTCCAATTTCTAGCCTTTAACCAGTTATCAGCATTGTGTCTGCTCTGCATCCTCCTCCTGAACAGCAGAAAGTGAACTATGCCGAATCAGAATAACAGGAGGTAGTTCTCCTAGTTTTGTTTACACTAAAACACAAATGGATATGGGGAGCCTGAAGGAATGTGAGATTTTACTTGCTTACACCTTCCTAAGACTAATAACTGGAAGCACTATTTTTGTTTGTTAAACTTCAGTACTCAGTTGGAATCCATACAGGTGCTGGTAATGCAACAGGTTTATTAAACAGGCTGACCAGATGGAAGTGAGGCCAGCAAACCTACAGGTGTACCTTATTATAATGCAATCCATATCTGCTCATATGGCTTCTTCTACACAGCTATTAAAGGTAAAGGTTCTCTGGCCTCTTTTGCTTCAAGCCACCTTAAGGGGAATATACATTTGCCTGTCACAGCTTGAAATAAACAAGCAGGATTTTGCCTGGTCAAAGGGAAAAGTAGGGAGGAGTCCAGAGGCTTAAAGAGTGCTGCACAGTCAAAAGAGGATCATTAAACAGATCTTATATAATATACAATGAACAGTTTGGATTTTACAATTGATTTCTCTAACAGTGTAATCCTCGAGGGTTTGGATTAGTTTGCCTTTTGGCCAATTCCGTTTGTATATTCTTGGGTAAACAGTATCTACTGACAGCAAAAGACAACATTTCTTTGATAATATCTTGGTATATATTACTGTCAAAATAAATTCATGGGGAGAGGTTTTGTATGAAATATACTGAAATGCTTATTTATCTACTACAGTATCTACTTCTGTGTAATATTGACTTGTACAGCCTTCTGCTACATGTTTTGGAAAGTGGTTTGTTCGTCTGTCTCTCTGTTCTCTATGCATGACTGTTCCTGAGGTGGAAGAGAGAGCTTTTGCCTACATTTGGGAGCCATCAGGCACCATTTTGAACCAAGGTGTCAGACTTAAGTGTTCCACACTACACCAATTTGGGTGCCTTGGGAGATTTTGATGCCCGGTTTGTTCTGACAGCTCCCAAGATTGAGAATCAAGGTTTGGTCTATGCTTGGATACCATTGTGAGCCATTCTGTAGGCATCCCAAGATGCAAGTCCAAGCCAAGGTGGTCTCTGGTCTCTTAAGCAGACCTCAGCTTTTGTGGCTGGAGTCTGGGTTGTGGGTCCAGTGTGTCCTTGTGTGGTGAGTACGAGCACCTTTTTCCCCCTAGGTTTTTTATAAGGTTTTTTAAAACCCTAATTAAACATTGACTAAACCCAAATTGATTAGGGGCCGGCTATGGTCTAGTGTTATTGGGTCGGTTTGGGGCCCTGGGGCAGGGGGCAAGACTACACATAGCCTTGAGAGTAACAAATTACACCATCCATTCATAAATCTCAATAATTTTTTGTTTCTTAATTTTCCTGGGCAGACACTTCCAGCTTGTATTAATATAAATTACCGTACCCTGAAAATGTGCCCCTTTATTTTTCCAGAAATGTCTGATAATGCAATTTTTTTGAGTGTCTTCTCATTTTTATGCAGAGCACAATATAACACAGGACTGAAGCATAATCTTTCCATATTTATTTAATATAATTTCACTTCACAGCTTGATCGAAGGCCAGAAAAGCTAAAGTGATGGTTATATAAAATTTGTTCAAGGCATGAAATAACTCTTTCATGAAACTGATTTGATAGGGGGATTTTTTTAAAAAGACTTTTTTTGACTAACACAAATCCTCTAGGAAAAGCAATATGACTGCATTTGAGTGTGTTTTCATCAAGGCCAACAGGTATCCAGAGCTTCCTTGCATGTCTAGTCATGTGATATTAGAAGCAACCAGGATTTTTAATTACACACAATTCTCTAGTGAAGAACAATGGGTAACTACTAATTTAATCTTTGTCCCTTTCACATTGGATGGCCAGTGTTCAAATCTGTATTCTGTGTGATACAAGATAATAGCTGGCTACAACATTATCTCAAACTATAAACACGTGTATGCATATTTCAGTTTAAAATTTCTACCAATTATATTTTACATAAAGACCTTTTCATGGAACTCATTAAGGCAATTTCCAGGGAGTATCCATCTGCAATGGTGAGTGTTATTATTTGCACTCATAGCAAAGTGAATGGCCCTATACCAACCAGTATGGCCGCAAAGCACCTTTCTTCTTTCTGAATACAGAAGGGATATATTAGGTTTGCAGAAAAATACTAGAACTGCACATGGAACAGCGCAGTGCAGAGTGCAAGCACAGTCCCATCTCCAGCGACAGAACATGGAATCTCCAAGCAGCTGCCAAAGTCCCAACTCCCTAGTAGGCAAACCAGTGCTGACACTTGTGTTGAGCACAGTGAAAACGTTATGTTAGCTGCAAGTTCTCTGCTGCTTGCTTCTCTTAGCGATACTATTTCAAGTGTTTTACTGTATTTGCATACCCTCCAACTGTCCTGAAATTGCTGGGACCATCCTTGAGGAATTATGGGTTCTTATTTTGTCATGGAGAGTTCAGATTTAAGCTGCTCTTAAAGGGGCAATGGACTTGCATCTAGCTTTAATGGCCCCTTTAAGAGTAGCTTGGCTCCCCATCTTGTATCCACACCCATTGATATGTTTTGCATCAGGGAATTTTGCAGCCCAGGTTTGAGTGCACACATCGGTGTTGTAGGGTGTGTGTGAGTGAAGGTGTTTCCATAGCCAACAGCACCTAGCAGGAGAAGAGAAGAGCTTCTCCACAGATCCCTCACCTAATTAGAAAATTTTGGTTCTAATCTTAGTATTTGCCTTACATCAACAGTTTTATTATTCTTTCAAAACCTTGCTGCCCCAGTTCCAAGTAATACATTTTCTAAATTCTTGCAGATTCTGAAATGTTAGCCTCAGATTCCTTTTCAGTCATGCTTTACCAACTGCTTCTTTCTCCTTTGCTTATGAATTTTAAAAACCACTACATTTTTCTTCTTCCATAGTTCTACACAGACTAAACCAAAACCTGACTGCAAGAAAGCCCAAAGCAAATCTCTCAGTGACATCAGTGGGAATAACAGAAGACCCCCATCAGTCTCATGCACCAGCAAAGTAAATAATTCTCATTTCATTCTGCTTTTTTACTCTTCATACAAAACTCTTTTACATTAAAAAGAAGACATGAAACAAATGGCTCCAGGGTCACATATTTGTCCTCAGGCCATTTTATGCAAAACTAATGAATTTTTGTTTCTGTACATTTTTGCCATTGGCTAAAATGTTCCTTTTTAAATAGGGGTGGGGGGAGCTTTTTGGTTGACACATAATTCATTGCAACTGCCAATTACTGATGGGTACCGGGAAAAATGTTATGTTAACAGACAAATTTGTATAATCTTCTAAAAGACACAGTTTCTGTGTAGTAATATGCAGCACAATTTTAAGAGCATGTTTACTCTGAAGCAAGTCCCTCTGAGCTCAATGGGATTTACTGCAGACTTCATTTCTCAAATATATCACCAAGGGCTATGAATCATTTTTATCTTGTTGCTCTATTAATTTTGTGATTTGTTTTAATTGGAATATGGTCCTTAACAGTTTGGAAAACTGTCTTTATAGGGGGTGTGAGTAGCTTAACTCCTTTCATAAGAAAGGCCAGGAAAGAAAATATATATCCACTCTCAGTTAAATAATTCAATTGGTAGTTTAACAAATATATATGAATGTATGCATAGTTTTGGAATTCTCCCAGTACTAATTTGAACACAAATTAATAAGGGAAATTAGACAAATAAAGCAATGCTCAAATCATATTTTAACTGAGATTAATGGTTAGACTGCTCCCTGTAAAGTCCACAATCACATAGTGGTGGACCTTGACGTCTCAAATTTGAGTGGTGCCATGTGTGATGCTAAAATCCAGTGCCACCCCCCATCTTCTGTTGTATGTCATAGTTGTGGTGCCTCCTCAGATGCCCCAGAAGCTCTGTGCCCGGTGTGACCACACTAGTTGCATTCCCCTAGATCCACCTTTGCAATCCCAACAAGCTTATGCATTCAGGTGGGTCAGCTACTTTCCTTGTGCGTATAGCTCCTTTATTATTTTAACAAAATGCATAAGTCTTGTTCACACTGTTAATAGTGCACAGAGCAAGATAATAGCATTACTGGTATCAACCCCCCCCCCCCCATTTACAGTGGTAGCCTGTAAGCAGTGGCGTATTTATCTACTCACACTGGTACACTTTCTAACTGCTAGGTTGGCAGAAGCTGGGACAAAGCAACGGGAGCTCACCCCATCGCATGGATTCAAACTGCCAAAAATATGACCGCTGTATGTATGAGGAGAAGGATTGTACCTCGATCCTAAAAAGATATTCCTAAAAAGCTATTTAACAGAGATGGAATTGGGATCTAAGAACATCACAGGAAGCAGGTTAGTCCCCATAAACCATTCATAGGTGAACACATGTGCATAATTAGTTTGCTTAAGAAAACAGATTATGGCAAGTAAAACAGATTATGGCAAGCTTGTTTGTAGTCTGAAACTGTTCTTTTTTTCCTCTCTTTTTTTGTTTTTTTGCATCATTAACTCTCAGTGCCCCTTCAGCATAATGGTAGCATTTATGATGTAGTCCATTAAGCTACATTTTGGTATCTTGAAATGGTTTCAGGAGAGTCTAGAACTCTTCTCTTTTGATCAGATTTGCCTCCACAATTGGGATCATATTTCCTCCCACATCAAATGTGCTCTCAGATTCAGTTGCTTTCCTTTCAAACACAGACATAGATTTCCAAGACTGGAGCCTAACTTTTCAGATTAATTATGAATTGGCCTTTGGACTCGTTCATGCATCTGATGATTTAGATGCTTGAAAGAACTACAGGAACTTTTTATTGCCCAAATTTGGCCCATCCCGTCACCCCCAATTCCCATCAAAAAGGGTGTACTGTAAGTTCTTGAAGGCCTTGCAGGCACTGGCCAATGACTAGCACTCCCATTATGACCAGCATTGAATAACTGTAGTTTCTTGAACTCTCTGTTATTTTCTCTCCACCACCTACCACCTCCAATAAGCAAGTTTATTTTTCCTCTGGTTTGTTTTAAGTACATCCGAATATCATGGTACATATTTTAGCTGGGCTTTGCTTTTCATTTCAAGTTACAAATTGCTAGGAACATTACTGAACAGATAGGATGTTTGCCATGACAAGTCACAGCACAATAAAGAAAAGTAAAACTGCAGAATAGATTGTGCAAAATAAGAGAAAATATGTAAATGCACTCAGGTTGCAGAATTTATGAATCACAGAATTTGGCTCTCCTTGGTGCAGGATTTTAATTGCCTGGGTGCAAAATTTTAATTTGGGTTGTTGCTTTTATAGTACAGCCATGAATAAAATGCAAATGAGGCAATCTGCCAACGGCAGAGGTTTGATGTGGCAGCATTTTGAAGATGGTGGCAGAGAGTTGGATCATTCCAGATATTTCTGGGAAATATAGAAACTTGTTCCAAGCTACCATGGATTTCCCAGTATCTCAGCAATTTATAGCTGGAGGGTTGCTGCAGTTTTATAGCCCCTTTGGATTGTCAAAACTGTGCAAAGATATCAGATTGCAACCAAAAATACCCTCACAGAAATACAGCTCTGCCCAGATCTGAGCATTGATGTTATTTATATTTGTTATTATCATTATGATTGTTCATAAGCAAATATGGCAAGATATTTTTTACAATCCACCCAAATAAGCTGGTCGTGCATAAGGAAAATCAGACTTAGTGCTCACTAAGCATCAAATGTTTATGAATGTCTTTTAGAGTTCCCTTAATTTTAATAGAGTTCCCTTAATGCATTTTTAGGCTCACATGGGAGATAAGAATTGGAAAAACCTACATGGAGAGTCAGCATGAAAAGATCTAGTATTTAAATTATTAAAGAAGTGCAGTAGATATATTTTAAACTTCAACTATAGGGCTATCTTCACAGAAGCTTAAATTAATTAAATTTGTAAACTTCCCTTCATCCAAAAATTTCAAGGCAGTTCACACAATAAAATACAGAATAAAACCACAAAGTACATAATAAAAACAAAAACAAAACAATAACAACTCCCTCCCACAAAGACATTTAAAAGGGCATAGATTATTATCCAGCCAAAGGTCTGGTTGAAGAGGAATTTTTTGCCTGGCACTTAAAGAAGTATACTGAAGGTGCCAGATGAAACTCCTTTGGTGGAGCATTTCACAAATGGCAAGCCACTGCAGAAAAGTCTCATTCTTGTGTTGCCACCATCTGGACTGCTCATGGAGGAGGCACATGAAGAAGAGCGTCAGATGATGATTGCAGTGTTTGGGTTGGTTTATAAGTGGAGAGGTGTTCCTTGGGGTATTGTGGTCCTGAGCAGTTTAAGGATTTATAGGTCAAAACCAGCACTTTGAATTGGGCCTGGAAACTAATTGGCAACCAATGTGGTTGTGCCACGATCAGTGTAATATGCTCAAACTGTCTTGCCTCGGTGAGCAACCTGGCCACTGAATTCTGCACCAACTAAAGTTTCTGAAATGTTTTCAGGAGCAGCCCTATGTATAACATGACAAGAGTCATGATGGCTGCATACTATTTCCAGGATCAGTGTCACTACACCTCTAAACATAAGAGCACCCCTGCTGGAGCAAACCCAAAGGACATCTAGTCCAACGTTCTGTTCTCACAGTGGGCAACCAATGCCTATGGGAAGTGCATAAGCAGCACATAAGTGTAATAACACACTCCCACTTCTAGCAACTGGTAACTGAATACATATGAATACCAGTCACTGGGGAACAACAGTAGCAGAGCATGGCTACCAGAGCATGGACAACAGAAATTAGGCTGTCCCTGTCTGAGAGGTCAAGGATACATTTTCCCCATCTCTTTCCAGACAGAAGTCATCATTCAGGGCAACCAATGCTGTTTCTGTGCTGAAACCAAGCCTAAACCCCAGTTGAAATGGATCATTTTCTGGTGCCCCATCTAAGCTATGCTTGGTTCAATAGGATTTTGTAATTCTAGAGAATGGTAGTGCTGAAGTTCTCTGAAAGTCCAGAGAATATAAATCAGAATATATATTGGGGGATATATCTCTGATTGGGACCTTTAGCCATCTTGTTCATGGTTTCCTTCAGATAATTATGGATGGTTGTAATCAGACATGATATTAAACTATGGTTTGTGCTAACTTTGTAAGCTCTGAGCCATGTTTTATGTTCTAGAAAATCAGGCAAAATATATGGTCAGTTATGCAGGTACTTGAGGCTCACAGGGAAAGCAGGCATTAAAGTCTGAATTGAGCAGAAAGCATACAGGACCTTGGACAGCTCTAAAGTGTCCCTGCTTGCTAATGCAGCTAAAAGAGAAATTGTCTCTACAGGAAGACAGAGACAACTGAAGCCTTATGCAGGCTATCCAAGGTTGATGGGGTAAGTCATGCCTGTCTGGAGGAGCTAGATGGCTGGTTAAAGGCCTTTGCATTGTTTTGTAGTCTTTGATATCTGTGAGGCTTGGAGAGACAGAGGTAATGCAGAAAAGTTGCTAGAGAACAGTTAGAGCACCAGAGGATGGAGGTAGGGTTGTGTCCTCTGGCCAGGAGATCCCTCAATAAGTTACTATAGGTTATTCCCCTGAATAAGTGACTGGAACCTCATCTGGATTCTCCACCATGCGCTGCATAAACCCAGGTTTGGGTTTATGATACAATGGAATGCGTAGGTTTTCTCCCCCCCCCCCCTTGTTTCTCAAATGCTATTCCAAACCATTCAGTATTGCTCAAAGTGTAGCCACTTGGGGTACACCAGGGATAGTCAATATGGAACTCTCTAGATGTTGTTGGCGTAAAGCTCCCATCAGACCATCATTAATTGTTAAGCAACTATGAGTGGGTGATTTTAAATCTCCAAATATTAATGATCAATAACATTTGGAACATAGTGGGACCTGAGATGTAGATGTCATCTTTGTTTTGTGAAAACCATAACAGATACTGAGTAAAAGAACAAATGCACTTGAATAAATTTATGGGTCCCACTGAAGAACCTCTCTTCTGTTGGCATCTCTGTGTTGCAGGAGACAAATGAGGAGTGTCCCTTTGAGGGTAAAGTCAAACTGTTGGAGAATTTCTTTTCTCTGTGCTACTCCCAGCTGTCATTGCTTCTCTGGTTACTGCTGTTGACACGCAATCTGACTGTCTCTCTCCAGGAACTGCGATCATCTGCAAGGAATTTCCACATGGTGGGCTTAATTCTTCCAGCCTTTGTGTCATGTTTGCAGACATATTTGTAACACAGAGTTGGTTGGCCAGCAGGAACAGGCCTAGTGCCAGCTCCCCGTTGAGCACATCCTTGAGGATCCTGCCATCTTCCATGCTGTGTACATGACCAAGTCAGTGTAGATGTTGCTAAGATAGGAGCGCGAACATGCTGTGGGAATGTAGGCTTGGGAGAATACATATTTGTTTGAGACTCTGCCTGCCATGTGATGCCCCAAATCTCCCTGATGCAGTGCATATGGAAGGAATTGATTGTTAGCATCACATTTTCCCACACCCTTTTGGAGAGGTGAGTCATTGCCATAGCTGTTTTGCCAATATGCTCATCCAGCTCAGCATCGATAGACAGGTTGCTGGTTATGGTGGAGTCCAGGTAGGCAAAATCTTCTACCACCTCAAGTGTGAGGTCACCAGTGCTGATGTGTGGAGTGCTGCCAGTATCCTGACCCAGGATGTTGGTCTTTATCAGGCTGATCGCAAGGCCAAACTCCATGCAGGCATGGATAAAATGGTTTATGGGTCTCTGTAGAGCTTCCTTGGAATGAGCTGTCCAGACTGTATCATCTGCAAACAACATCTCTTGGATTAGGAACCCCCCCCCCCACACACATCAAACTGAAGGCATAGGAGAGCAAGAAGTGGGCATCCTATCTTGTTGAGCACTTGAAGAGTCTTTTTCAGCTGACCAGGTCAAAGGCCTTTGTATGGTCTATGAAGACAACGTACAAGGGGCACCTCTATTCTAGGCATTTCTTCTGCAGCTGACGCAGTGAGAAAATCATGTCACCTGCTGACCTCAGAACATTGTGGCTCAGGATAAACTCTGTCAGTGAGTAATTGCAATCTGTTGAGAATTACATGGGCGAACACTTTCCTCGCAGTACTCTGCAGATAGATTGCACAGTAGTTGTTACAGTCATGGCGGTCACCTTTGTTCTTGTAGAGGGTTCACAGTGCTGGGGTCACACATGTCTTGTGGCACTGATCCTTGTTCTCAATACTGCAAGAGGAGGCTGTGGAGGCAGTGGCATAGCGTGGGGGGTGCAGGGGGGGCCGGCCCCACCGGGCGCAACATCTGGGGTTAGGGCAAATCCACAGGTTAGGGGGCGCAAATCCACGGGTTAGGGGGCGCAAATCCACGTGTTAGGGGGCGCAAATTATTTGCCTTGCCCCGGGTGCTGACAACCCACGCTACGCCACTGTGTGGAGGTGTGTCATGAGGGAGGAATTGAGGCCAGCTTTCAGCATTTCTATGGAGATTGCGTCCTATCCTGGGACATTACCACATGTCTGAGAGTTTAAGACAATCTTCAATGGGAGGGAGGGACATCTAGCTCTTCCAAGACAGGCAGAGTTTGGATTGATAACTGTTGATTACTGTATCAGAGACTGTGTTTCCCCATTAATGCAGTTCCTGATAGTGCTCTGCCCATCACTAGGCCCTCTCTCGTTTTTATATTACTTTGTATATTGTAGCCTGTTGATTTTTCTGACTCCTTGAGTATTGAGTCCTTGATTAAGTCCAGCATTGAAAGCATTTTTCTGCTACTTTTTTTTAAAATAAAAAGATAGAATATATTTTTCAATTTCTAAACATATTTACATGAAGCAAATTACAGTGATTTCAAGATCATTTCAGAATACTCATGGAGTTCTCACATTATTCATGTTGGGGGGAGATGCAAAACCAACCAACAACAGAACACAGTGGCACTCAAAGCACTGTCAGGGTAATTTATGATATGTCCCTGATGGTATTAAAATCAGTGGAAGTATCTGGATCCTGTACTCAGTTTCAGTGGTATAAAGATAATAATCCAGTGGGTAATATCAGATTTTAAAAGGCTGGAGTTTTCAGTGATAGAAGCAGAAACAATAATTGCAAGAATTCTGTTAGATTAAATTCAACTCTTCATTCTTCTTACAGTACACATTCATGGCAACTGCCTTCCTATCAGACTAGCTATCTAATCTGCTGGATCTGTCTTTATCTACACATAGTCACCTTATTCTCTCCCAGCTAATACAATAGGAACAACCAGGGGTGCTGGAGGGAAAGTCGTTTGGAAATGTCAACTTCTTAAAGCAAAGTTGTTGGTTTCAATTCAGACATGTTTGTACATGTTTATAGATGGCAATGAAAGCTTTAGTGCCAACTCTGTTGACACAATAAGGATACTAATACATACTGATCATGAAACATGTGTGATTCATCCAACAGGAAGATTTCACAGGTCTTCTCAAAATACTGTATTTCAGATCAGAAATGAAAAACTTGCAGAATGTATTTCTGGTTGATAAAATATTGGTATTTGTTAGTATACTAATATGCACGTGAGAAATAGACAGTGTGAGCACAAAATAGCAGCAACAACTAGGTGTCAACAACTTTTCTAATTTCCTAATTTGCAAAGCCCTTGAACCGTTACAGTAGACTTTTCTTCTTCCTAATCTATGCTCTTGTAATATCTTGTGAACATGGAAGCATCTTACCTTGCTTCCATTTTCTTTTGCCTCTTGCTCCATCTTAAGATCAGATACTAGGATGTTCTTGTACTTGTTCTTTCCATCACTGCTTTGGTCATCTAACCTGTATTCTGACGTGAGCTGAGCAGAGAAGGGACTGTCACTCAGATTCAGCGGCTGTTCATCCGGTTCCAGAGGTGCTTTGCCATTACTGTTGGCTTCTGCCACTTCCCTGCAGTGTGTTCCCCCTGAAGCATTGGAACTGTGTCCTGCAGTCTCATTGCCGTTAAAACTCTCTGCAGCTGAATCATCTATGAAACACATGGATTTACAGTTTTTCAATGGCATGTCATCAACATTATCTTTATACCCAAACAACAAAAAATTGCAAAAAACCCTACAACCTGCTGCCACTCACACAACATTTCCAACAGTTCAGCTGAAAATATTTATGTGATTACCAGTCACTATTAACAGTCACAGAACAGTTAAGAAAATTTCAGCCAGAGCAGATTCTTTAATAACCTAGGCAGGTGGAAAAGGAAGGGCTTATCTTTCCACTTTATACGTGACATCATGACTCACTTGCTTAAGTTATATGGGGGGTGGGAATCTTTACATATCCCAATTATTATGAATTATAGTTCTTTAAACCAGCAAAATATACAGTATTGGAATAGAAAGTTCCCATCCTCTGATGGAAGGAGACTTCCTCCAATGGAAAGACTGCTTCTATTAGGGGATAATGCTCATTCCATCAGTTGGAAGGAAGGAACTATTATATTCATCCTATTGGGAAAGTTTGGGTGATCGTAGCTCAGCTTAATAGGCCAAAGCATGGATGAGCCTTTTGGCTGCACACAAAGCCTCTTGGCTCCTCCCTTCATGGCAGGAATAAACCAGGAAGTCTTCCATTAACTCTAGTCTCCTGTTTCATCCATACTGGGGAACCCAGGGTTAACAGCTTTGGAGGAAAGCAGACTACAGTATTTAAATCAACAGCAAATCATGACTTAATGCCCAGGCTTGTCACAAAGTTTTCCACTATAGTTTCCCTGTTTGGTTGAAATGGAAAACTATATTATCTTAAACAAAATTGTGTCCTTTAAACACTTTTTTTGTTCTGAAGACATTGTTGTAAATAAACATGGTATGAAAAGAAAGTGCAGGTTACTTCTGCCTCTCATGTCAATCCTTTCCCAGGTCAATCAAATAAAAAAATATCCAGCCAGACCAGAAGTTTCAGGACAGCATTAGGACGGTTACAGCAATAATCACAGCAGCTGCATAAAAGGTGGGATGCTGGAGGGTCAGACATGGAAATAGACTGAAGGACAGAATAGGGATTTACAAGTGAGGGAGAGGGTGAGAAAATAGTACAGAAAGAAGAGGGGTTGCAAGGGAAGCCAGAGAGGTAAGAGAGAGTGAGAATGCATGGAATTCACACCACTTGATTTTAGGTTCTCTCATTTTATTGGCTTTAATTTCAAAAAGCAGGCTCTTGTTAAGATTCTGAAATCAAGCAATTATTCAAATCAGAACCGTACTTTTGCTGAGCTAACCTTGCTTCCTGTACTAATTTTAGTATACAGTAATAAGAATAAAAATGAATCACCAATTAAGAACATATGATATAGTCTGGCTTTTGTTTTGTTCTTATGAGACGTTCTAAATCTGTGCTTTCTCCCCCTCCCCCAGTTTGCAAAATACCTTTGCCTGCTCGTGGAAGAATGGTTTCTGTAGCTTTTATGTGCAGTGCATGAATTTCTAAGAAATTTTAGAGAGGCTGACTTACCCTACAGTTTTATGGAGAGGCTGATTGGTCTTTCCCCCATCTTTTTGTGTTATTTTCCCCTCCCCCCAAAACTCATAGTTGCAGCGGGTGACAAGGATATCTCTCCAGCCTAGTTCTCAGAGAATATGAGCTAGTAAGAGGTTGGAAGGAGAGTTTGTTTTAATTGGGGGGGGGGGCTGCCAAAGGGAAAAAATGGGGAAAGAAACCCTCAATCACAAGGTAAACCAATCCCTACCCCTATCTCATACTCACATTCTAGAAATTCACAGTTTCACCTATCCCTGTCCCCCAATTTGTTGAAACAGCTCTTGTTCATTCCATTCATTCCATTCAAACAATGAATATTTACCATTCATTGGCCTCAATTCAAAAATAGTCGTAGAACCTGTAGCTGCATGTTACAATCTATTTTATCTGACAAATGGGAATGTATATTTCACATGACAGTTTGGATTGAAAGCACATTTCACTATTTACTTCAAGTAAGTTTTGCCTGTTAATATACCTGAGCTGCAACTGTTAAGTATGCTGTTGTGTAATATGTGACAACATAAATGATACTTTCATATGGTTAACAAGTTTCTTGTTCATGTAGAGTAGAATCTTAATAGTGACTTTAAAAAAGAAATCTGAATAAGAATACCAAACAAAAGCTAGGTGTGTTTACCCGAGTTACAAAATATTGAATGAAACACTTCAGCTCTCAATAACACAAAAGTTTGTCTGTGGTGGCAATGTGAACAATGGGCACATTTGAGGACTGAGGACAAGGAAGATAAGTGTATGCAAGTGTTTTGGCTATGTTCTGACCAATTGCTGTATTCTAAATATGGAGAGAGAGCCTTTTCTGTGGTGGCTCTTCACCTTTGCAATGCTCTCCCTAAGGTGGCTCACTTAAAGACCACATTACTATCATTTAGGTACAAGAAAACACACTTCTCTTTCTGATTTTAAGAAGGGCTTGTGACAGCATTCTTTAATTTAGTTGTATGATTTTACCATCTATTTAAATTGGCTGTTACTGAATTTAGCTTGTTGTTTAAAATTTTAATCATCATTTCTTTTTAGCTACCTTGGAAACTTAAGTCTGTGTTGAAGGAGCATGATATACACTATATAAAATAAATAAATAGGCCCTGATCTCATTAACCTCACATTATTGTGGCATGATTAGCCTGGATACAGTGGCGTAGCGTGGGTTATCAGCACCCGGGGCAAGGCAAGTAATTTGCGCCCCCTAACCCATGGATTTGCGCCCCCTAACCTGTGGATTTGCGCCCCCTAATCTGTGGATTTGCCCTAACACCAGATGTTGCGCCCGGTGGGGCCGGCCCCCCCTGCACCCCCCACGCTACGCCACTGCCTGGATAGAGACAGTAAAGCCAGGAGAATTGGGATTCAATAAATATAGCATAGATCTCCATTGCCCAGGCATCAATGGTCAGTGTAGTCAAGCACCGGCTGAGGGCCCACACCCTAGAAATAGGCCTATTGACAGAGTTGGCACCTGAGAAGAACCACAAAATGCCACCCCAGCCCCCTGGCTAGGGAAGAAGGGATCAGTGAAGATCTCCATCAGCAGTGGCAGATCTTAGGGTCTCAAATGTCAGCAGCAACCTGTGTGACACCAAAAATCAGTGCCCCCCCACCTCTTACCTTCTATTCTGCTTCAGAGTTGTGGCACCTGTTGCGGTGTCCCTGAGGCTCTGTGCCCTAAATCTGCCTCTGACATCAAGAGTGGGGGATGGGGGGAGAGAAAGGCAGCCTCTCCTATTTGCCAAGAGGCTTCTGTAGAGGTGGTATGGAAGGAAGGGGGCTGCTAAGGCAGGTCAGGCCTGTAAGGAGCACACCACACAGACCCTCCATGTGCCCCTATTTTCCAGGGACATCTCTGATTTAGAGAAACCGTCCCAGTTTCTGATTTGATCCCAGGAATGTCCTGCTTTTCCTTAGGATGTCTCTACTTTCATTGGAGAAATGTTGGGGGGTATGGCATTATCTAACCCCCCGAGCCGTCTAAAGGCGATCCTGTACAGTGGTACCTCGGGTTACATACGCTTCAGGTTACAGACTCCGCTAACCCAGAAATATTACCTCGGGTTAAGAACTTTGCTTCAGGGTGAGAACATAAATCATGCTCCGGCAGCACGGCGGCAGCAGGAGGCCCCATTAGTTAAAGTGGTGCTTCAGGTTAAGAACAGTTTCAGCTTAAGAACGGACCTCCGGAACGAATTAAGTACTTAACCCAAGGTACCACTGTATAGGGAAGTCTTTAAATTTTTTTAAATGTTTTTATATATGTTGGAAGCTGCCCAGAGTGATGGGCAACCCAATAAGATGTGTAGGGTATAAATAGTAAAATTATCATTAAGGAATGTGACGTCCCTATTTCCATCAGAGAAATGTTGGAGAGTATGCACCACAGCTGCAGTAGCATTTCTTGGGGGCTGGATCTGCTGTCCCCGTGGATCCCACTTGAGGTTGCCTCACCTTGCCTGATGAGTCAGCCAGCCCTGCCTCTTGGCAAAAGTACCCTAGACCTGCTGTGCTGAGGGTCTCATGGAACCTTCCAGAACCTGGAACTGACATTGCAAATGCCAGCTCTTGAAATCACTCTGCCTTCAATTAAAAGAACCAGCAGATAGTCACAAGTATTTGCTTTACACAAGGAATATGTGCTCATTGCAGGCAAATTATTAAATTCACTTTTTTTTTCATTATAAGCCACTATTCTAGATTCTTTCCACCTTGATGAAAGAACATTCCATTTAATAGAATACTAACCTTGACAAGGTTATTTATTCAGAAACAACTATTGAATGGGCATGTGACTGCTGGCAGAAGGGGGAAAATGCTTCCTCCTATGTTTATCCGTGTCATTTGTGTTCTGTGAATTACATAAGGCAGAAAAAAGAACATCTATTGGAACATATTGATGGCAGTGCCTAATTTCCTTTGAGAGAGTTCTTAAGCTTTTAAACATTCACCATTGGATCCTTTCTCTGCAAAGGTCAAACTGCATCTTGACAATGTATCAGCAGAACACGTGCAATTTGTTTGCATGGAAATGGGATGTGTTTACTGCTTCAAAATACGTTTTAGAAATTTAAACTGGCATTCTAATTAATACTGCCAATATTAGCCTTTAATAGAAGGAATCTAATAAATATTGTAAATTATTCGTAATGCATGTAAAAAGAAACATGCAATCTTGCCTAAATCTTCATTTACTATTATAGCAGAATTTAAATTCCATATAATGTACATTGCAACAATATAATTACTGTAGTGTTTTTCACTACAAACAAAAATCAGCTCATAATCCAGATGTTGTATTTTAAATCCTTCATGTCTCTCATATTGCTCATAAATATTTTAATCCAAAATACACACACCCCATGATAATCCACAAAACATTTCTTTTTTTTCAAGGTGGTTTGTGCCAAAGCCTTGGATAATGTTTGGTGGTTTACACCCATCTTTTTTAGAAAAATAAGGGGGGGTATTGATTTCAGAGCTTGCTATAAGGTTTATGGCAGAATGCCAAAATACTAAAACTGTTTCTGGGAATAGCAACAAAAACCAGATAAACATAAGGCACCTCTTTAGCCTAGACTTTATTTTTAAAATGACATACCAGGAAATTGTTAATGTGGGGACTAGTGGCTTTATTTGTTTTTTTAAACTAAAATGAATGTTCTGTAACCTGCCCTGGGACCTTACGGTGAAGGGTGGATAAGAAATCCAACCAACCAACCAATCATTTTTTTTAAAAAATGAACTATTAAAATACTTGCTTTTTATCCTACCACTAATATAATGGAGAGCTGCAGTAATGTTTACGTTATGTCACAAAAACATCACATAAGTCACACTGTCTTAATCTTATGGTACTTTTTTCTCCCTTTTTCATTTAAAAATGGCAAGGAAGATAATAAATCAATGCTAAAATAATGTATAAACTTGCATGTTCAAAATGAAATCTTCAGCACTTTGAGAAGTGGGAATTGCTTCAGTACACACAAATAGCTTTTTACACGCATTCTCACTTTCTTCTCAGCCTTCATGAACTTCAGGAATTTCCAAGTGTTCAAGAGATATATTGAAGCATTCAGTGTGTTGAATGCTCACTCCAGTTTGTAAAACATGCTCACTGCTGCTACTAAGCAAGCATTGCTAAGGTTTTCAGGTATACACCTTATGCTTTCCCTTTGTTTGGTGATAAAATAAAGCTTTACATCGCTATTGAAAATGCCACTTTAACTAGTGGATATATTCATATTTCAGGTGCAGGTGCCTGGTGTCATTTTGTTTGAGCATGGTCATGGGACATTCTTCAACAAGACTTAGAAAACCTTGATTCAATATTCCACTCAGGAGGAGCTGACACTTACTGTGAATTCTGCTCTTCAACTTAAATACCAAAGTCTGTGGCAGGCCAATTCTATCATTGCAGATACAGCATCCCTCGGGCGAGGTCCAACCTTTTTCTTGCAGTGCACCCAGGGATTAGCTTGACTTCCCCTACATTCTCTCCACTGCACAGTAAGAGCTAATCTTTCCTGCATGAAGCAAGAGATGGTGTTGCTATGACAACACATTCTAGCAGTGGGACTACTGGGATGAGCTGAAAAGATGACAGGGAGACATGCACTCAGCCTTCCTCCAGGGCTATGGGCTCCTTCCTCTAGGATTTAATTCTCCCATGTTTACTGACAGCTTGGGATGCTAATTATCTATGAATTTTGTCATTTGGAGATTAACTAGTTAAGACTATGGCTGAGTTATTAGAGAGTACTTCAGTGAAAATTGTTGTTTTTCAGTGTGTTATATGTTGAGTAAAATGTGGCCACTTTATAAACCATTATACAGTTCTACATCTTATCCCCAAATTAAGGACTCTCCATGTGAAAGAAAAATAAAGACACATGCCAAGCCCAGTCCTTCAGCACCTGCCTCCTCCATAATCTTCCTTTTTGAGTTTGCCTCTTACCAAGACCTCAATATAACAGCTATAACTGCAACATTTGAGCAACTAAATTTCTCAAGGTAGGGTCAGCAAATGCCAACAAATGCCTCATTTTTTACATGAGCTACTATAAGCCAAACCAAAAAAAGGTTAAGAGAGCCTTCCAACAGCAAGGGTAAAAGAAATCCAGTCATTCACACCATTCACATATTGTATGTGTAACAGACACTTCCAGAGGAACAAACTGGTTCTGTTTGCTTGTTTTGTTTTTTTTTCCAATATAAAGAGCCTTTTAGACTATTTTACTATGTTCACTTGTTTAATATTAAAAAATGGCTTAGCTGCTTTCTGGTGCTCCTGTCTCCCAGAGCACATTCCACAGAATTTTCATCTTCATTTGACTTGAATAGCCTTTAGCCATCTAAAGTATGGGTGACCATAGAGTTTGTTGCCTTTCTGGCTGGCTTTGGGCATTCACTGAAAGCAGTAATTAATGAAGCATGATGCTTCCACTAAGATTGCTTCTGGGATTTGTGCCAGTGATGGAAGGGAACATGTTTATATCCACCTTGACAAGATAGCATGTTCTGTCTATGAAAGAGATTCTGCATGATCCTGCTTTGCATAAGATCAGGAAACAGAAGTGTAAATTATGCACGATCCCTCTACCATTGCACCTAGCTATCCTTTATCTCCTCATTTAATGCTAAATGTTGAAATTGCCGCTACGTTTTCTTGCCTTCTAATGTGTGTTGCACGTGCTACTGTGATCATAATGGAAATAAAACAGCAAGTCTGTGTGGACCGCCATAGTTTAGCACTGGAATAGTTCATGTTTCTTATTAATAAAAATAAGCTCCCAGCAATGTGGGGTTCCAAAAATCAAACATTGTATTTGATTCAGGTCCCTCTGTGACTTGTACTTGTTGCTGAACTTTATACCTTAAATGTTTTGTTATTTTGTGACTTTATACCTTAAATGTTTTGTTATTTTGTATGAATACTTAGGGGTGTATGGAGTGTTGGAGGAGGGGTAGTACTTCAGGTGGGGGACACATCATCTCCTTCTGGGGTAGTTTGTCCACCTTTGGTTCCCTCATTGCACTTAGCTCTCACCTGTGGCTCCTAGAAGCTGTCAGCGTGCAACAGTGGTCACACCCTGGGAAATGTATTTGACTGGTTGGCTAAATCAGGTGAGAGTAGCCGATGGGTCTCAAACCCCCAGTGAGTTAGGGACTTTCCCTGCATGTGTAGACAGGGTCTGGCAGATTTAGTGGCCGAGACCAATAGTGTGTCCAAGGGTCAAGAAGGTGGTTACTGCATGCGCTGTTGAGGGAAATGAGGGGCAGATGGGGCTTGTCAACCTGGGAAGGTAGCCCATTTGGGGGAAGGAACACTCTGATCCTAAACCTTCACTGCCTTGTGGCTATACTCATTCATGAGAAAGGCTCCCGGAATTAACCCCAAGGAAAAATCTGTACCCTACACAAATCCAGAGTGGAGTACCTGAGATGGTTGTTTGGTGTCTTGTATGCCTCCTTCCGGGTTGGGACGCGGGTGGCGCTGTGGGTTAAACCTCAGCGCCTAGGACTTGCTGATCACATGATCGGCGGTTCGAATCCCCGTGGCGGGGTGCGCTCCCATTTCTCGGTCCCAGCGCCTGCCAACCTAGCAGTTTGAAAGCACCCCCGGGTGCAAGTAAATAAATAGGGACCGCTTACTAGCGGGAAGGTAAACGGCGTTTCCGTGTGCGGCTCTGGATCGCCAGAGTAGCTTCGTCATGCTGGCCACGTGACCCGGAAGTGTCTGCGGACAGCGCGGGCTCCCGGCCTATAGAGTGAGATGAGCGCACAACCCTAGAGTCTGTCAAGACTGGCCCGTACGGGCAGGGGTACCTTTACCTTTATGCCTCCTTCCAGCAACTCCTGCAGCCCAGCTGGTGCCAAATGCATTGATCTACTTTCCTTTGGACCACATCAAGGTTGAGAGTGTGGTCTTGTCATCTGGGCAACCCAGGACCTCCATACACACCACCTGGGCTTGCACCCCAGGGAAATCACTTTGGTGCTGCTAGTGTAGCAAAAACATGTGGGAGGCAGCAGTTATGACTTATTGGTCTTTGTAGTCACAGCAGGTGCTGTGATTCTCTAGTGGTTTGACTTCACCCCAGGAAGCATACTCCATTGTCTCTAGAGACAGACAGATGCCTCCGCCAACAACAACAAATGAACACTTATCTATTGGTTGTTCACCATCCTAAACTCAAGAATGGAGGAAGGCAGAATCTTGAATGAATGAATAATTGGCATGCCAGGGAGCCCGCCAGATATATGGCCTACTGTAACACACACACACACACACACACACACACACACACACACGGAAATATCCCTCTGTCTTGGGATGCACTGCTTAGCTTGTCCTCTCAGAGCCTTGATAGATCATCAGTAAAATTATGCCAAACTCTTAGATTTGCCTTAATTTGAGAATTGACATGCCTGCATACTAGGCATATACACAACATTTTTTTAAAAAATATTGGCTTTGATTGTATTCCCAGAGTTTGTCTCAAAGAGATTAGTATAATTCACAAAACAGCTATAGCACCTGCATTTGGTTTTTTTATTTAATTAGCATGAGGAATTTTTTAAAGCATTTTTTTCCCTACCCTTGTGCTCTGTAGTATTGGAAATAGGCCAAAACTTCAACCAACATATGATTCTGCAATTAGAACCAATGAACCAGAATTCAAAAGCATAGAGGAATTTATTTGCTAAATAGATTCCCCTCTCAAAGCACTATTTTACACATAGGCTTCTAACTGGAAGCTCTGGTGTAAAGTTCCAGATTTTTCCCATCTTGGTGTTCAAGAATGCAATACAAGGAATATTACTGAGCACAGGTCTGAGCCTTCCGTAGAGTAGACTGAAGAGGCCATCTCAGGTGACCAATTTAGGGTGCCATTAAGGAATGTCCCAATACCTGTGAACATCCCCAATAAAGTCCCCATAGTCTAGTACGGTTAAATGTTAATTGGGCTGTGTGCATCAGAAAACAATAAGCAAAAAATTGAACCCATCTCTCACAAAATTTGGGCCTGACTTGTACTATAATGGCTCACCCTGGTGCCAGTGCTCCTTGCCACTGCTGCAGGGTGTTTATTGATGCCAGTGAACCTGGGAAGTGAAGTTTTGGATGGCTTTCTGGTTAAGAGATTCAACCAGGAGGCACTGGGATTTCCATTTTGCACCCTCAACCACATCACCAACAATATACAGTGGTATCTCGTGTTAAGAACTTAATTCGTTCTGGACGTCTGTTCTTAACCCGAGGTACCACTTTAGCTAATGGGGCCTCCTGCTGCTGCTGCGCTGCCACCACACTATTGCTGTTCTCATCCTGAAGCAAAGTTCTTAACCCGAGGTACTATTTCTGGGTTAGTGGAGTCTGTAACCTGAAGCGTCTGTAACCTGAGGTACCACTGTACCTGGCTTAAATATTTTTCTGTCACTACTGAATCTCCCCACACCTTCCCTCCCAACAAATAGGATGTTTCAGAAGAGAGGGGGAGCAGGGAAGGCTGAGGGTGACCTCCACTGAGCATTGCCCTTCCAGAAGTCATCTGTCAACTACTCAGCATTTCTGAAGACCTCTGCTTGTTCCCTCAAGGCTCAGTACAGTCTCGAGTCTCTTAATATCTCCTTATTGTTTACTCTGTCCTTTTCCACACAACAGGGTCTCCTTTCTTCTCCCTGCCTCAGCCAACACAGATACTGAACTCCCTCTTGGCCTGCTGGTTATAATTAGGTTATAGTTTGGCAGAAACACCACCTGCTTTCCCCTTTTGTATGTTAAACGGTACAGCAGTTTGAAGGGGAGAAACAGGAAAAGAGTGCCATGTAGTTTTTTGAAGCATCAGAATGTTTGTGCTGATGCTATCAGTTGAAAACCTTGTTGGAACTTAAGGCAGACAAAGAGAAAAACACTGTGAATCCATTTATAATACAAGTGCAAGGCCTATTGTGGTTTCCCCTGATCTGGTATCCATGATTTATGGAAACAACTTTTCTGAGCTTTATTGTAGTCAAAAGTGGGAAAGCTGCTCCCTGTCTTATTGACAATATAAGGTGAACATTGTGAGCTTGGTTGTTGTTATGGCAACAAGAGTTGTTGTTATGTAACAATGAAACTGCTGAGCATGTGCAAACTGAAGCATCAGTTATCTTCACTGACCATGAGGTCAGTTAATTTTGATATAATGCTGTGCAACAAGGTCTGTAGAAAGCTTTTGGAACAGGTAAGAATTCTTCTGCTCCAGATATGAAATCCCATCAAGATTGCCGAGCCCCCTTGTCAGCACAGGGAAAGACACAGGGCCATTTATTAGTTTATTTGATGTATTTTACCCCACTGTTCTGAAATACCATATTCAAGGTGGCTAACAAAATATTGATTTATATTTCATGGGTTCAGGACAAATGCTATCATTTTAAACAGAATATTCCCCCTCCCACTCACACCACCTGTCTCCATTGTCTAAGTATTAAGTTTGGATGTCCTGAAAATAAAAAGGAAAACAAAGTAAAAATAATGAACTCCATCCACTCCCTTGCATTTCTTGTTACTGTTACTTCATTTACCCAAAAACAAAGCTGACCTACAGCTCTCCACCTTCCTCTCTCAAAAAGGAGACGAAATAATAATCCTTAAAAAAACCCAATTCAGTTCATAGTATGTCCTTTTCCTATCAGGTTGCCTGTGTAATCAAGCTGTACTCTATATATCTGATCACTCACTTCTCTGTTTCTGATTTGTCTTTCAGATGGAAGGCAGAGAGCAGGTCCTCCAGGACTCACAGCAAGGTAGTATCTGGGTCTCCTTAGCAGCCTCACCTTTTTGTGGATGGAGTGAGTCAGGGCTCCGTTCCAGGCCAGGTGGAAATTGCCTGCAATTTCTGTGGCCTCTCTGCTTGGAGGGCAGACCTGGGTAGAATTTGCAAACTGTCCTGGTCCCCTATAACTAGCCTGCTGCTTCAGATGCAGCAAGGTTGCTACCCTGTTATTACTGTTGAAGTGAGGTTCAACTCATTATTTAGCCAGCTCTGCAACTGGAGTGGGGTGGGGGATGGGGTGGACATCTTATCATTTATCTCAGGCAGCAAAATGTATTGGACCAACACCTATGCAGTGGACCAATGGGTGAGTAAGTCCCACTGAAAATTACAGTGGTGACTGTGCAATACTATACCTGTACAGTGGTTAAGTACTTAATTCGTTCCGGAGGTCCGTTCTTAACCTGAAACTGTTCTTAACCTGAAGCACCACTTTAACTAATGGGGCCTCCCATTGCTGCCACACTGCCAGAGCCCAATTTTTGTTCTTATCATGAAGCAAAGTTCTTAACCTGAAGCACTATTTCTGGGTTAGCGGAGTCTGTAACCTGAAGCGTATGTAACCTGAAGTGTATGTAACCCGAGGTACCCCTGTATTTTGAGGATACATGCTTAGGATAGAGCTGTGAGTGTAACTTTACTTTCTATTGTCCACTAAAATAAATTCATAGTGGAATGTATTATTTAGTGTTCTAGAAAGAGAATGTAAAATTAAAAACTGGGCAGAAAACAACTGCAAAGAAAATAGTAGCATTTTTCATTTGCATATCTCCCCCATTAAATGAGGCTGCAGTTATCCCTCAAAGAATCCATTGATAAATATTTGCCAGGAAGTGATGCTAGTTTTCTGTGGCCAATATGTTTGTATCTATGACTGATGAACAGAAGGTTGTATTACTGCTGTGTTTACTGGCCATGTGTTGTGGATCAGTTAAGGACGTCAGAAATGCTGTCAGTGAAAGTGCATTCTCCATTAGCAAATTAGTTTATTTGCAGCAACTTGTGACAGAGCAGTTGGAAAACTGGGGTCCCACTGTTACTGGTATCCCATGCCACAGGGCTGTCTCTAATGCAAAAGCTGCATTTATAAGCAGCTTTGAAAGGCCAGAGACAATTCAAACAAAAATAACTCTTCCTTGATGGTGTGGGGTGAGAAATTTATGACAGAGAGCTGAAAAGAGAGAGACTTAAAGTCCTGAGAAAGATGCCAGAGCCTGCATTTGGTTTGCCTATTTGTCTAATGCTTGACATTTCAGGCTTGACTGTAGATAGCTGGGGGAAATAGATGGTTTTATTCAACTTGAGAGAAGATGAAATCACTTGAGTGAATCAAATCACTTGAGTGAATCTCCTAACTAACATTATCCATTGGATTAGATTATTTATCCCGATACGATACTGTATAATTAATATAAATCCAAAAGTTGCTTTTGTTTTTACAAATGATTAAATACCTAGAAAGAATATTGGCAAGATGGAGGCAACTATTAATCCTAGCTCAGCAAATCCTCAGAATGTAGCTACCTGGAACAGGAGGAAACATTTGCTGAGAGCTTCAATTTTGTATCCTATCTGAAACTTTGCAGTAAATTGCCTAGCCAGCATGAGAATACTTCAGAGACTTTCCCACTGAGTGAACAGGAAAATGGGAAGAAAGATGGTGAAAAAATTTAAGTGAGGAAAAAGTGCAGGCCTTGGAATAACACAGCAGGTTTCTGAACACCTGGCTGTGTAAAAAAAAAAAATCTGTGTGGTGTTAGAGGGCATAATAAGCAGAATTTAGCAAATGCACCTGCCAATCACCTGTCCTTGAGTGTAAGTATATTAAAATAAGGATTTGAGGCAATAGTAATATTGGGATAATGAAAGAGTTGGCAGTTTTTTAAAACTGTAAGAAAATCATTCCTGACCATTGGCCATGTTGGCTAGGACTGATGGGAGCTGGAAAACAACATAATGTGGAAAAACACAGGCTGCCCACTTCTGCTTACAACTGAACAACAACACAGTTAAAGTTGTAGCATGCCCTCAGCTCCTTTGAATTTTTACTTCAGTATAATATCTATAGAAGGAAAATGTGTACAGACTCTTTAAGAGCCAATCCTAAGAGTCCCTGGGTTGCTACAGACCATGTGAGTGAACAGCAAGAAACAGTTTTATTTTTGTAGCATTATCCCCTCACGGGGCAAAAAAATCATGGGCCAAGATGGACTACTAGCCAGGGTCAGTTCTGCATTAAGCTGGAACCTTCAGCCAGGTATTCTGCTATGGGTTTTTATCAGTAAGTTGAAAGCAATAAATAGTTGAAATTATAGAAGAAGTCAGGTGTGGTGCTGTTTTCACAAATATAATAGAAAAAGACATAGCTAGATATAATCTGCTGGATATAGCTCACTTTCACTATGTTTTATAAAGTAAAGTGTTCCATCTGGCCTTTGCTTCAGATATAGAAAATTGTCATATGAAAGCTGAATGGCACCTCAAGCGGAACTAAAAGTGAGAAAATCAGTGCAATTTTGATTTACAGAAAATATGCTATCAATTATCCAAAATTTTACATCAAACTTGTCCAAAATTTTACATGAAAATTGCTATTTAATGGTATAGTAAAAGTATATAATAGTGTAATAGCTGGTGTTCTCAAGAATCTACATGAAAATACATTTAGGTACGGTAATATATCACTCTCTGAAATTGGCTCAAGTGAAAATATTCCCTCTCTTCATTAACGTCCTGGAGGACAGTAATCATACCGTCTTAACCTTGCCATCCTTTAACATAATAGGAACAATATAATGTGGGGCACTCAATCAAGTTGGAATATTCCACAGTTCTACAAACATGTTACAGTATTAAGCTATCATAGTAGTGGGAAAATGTTTTAAATAAAATTATGTTAATAGGCTATGGCCAATACTCAGTATTACAGCAAAGTGTGATAACTGTGTTGTCACTTCTTTTATAGCCCTAACGTTTCTTTGTCTTGGTTTCTCGAGGAACTTAGTGCAAACAAAACCAACAGAGATTTCTGCATTATTCCTTGAGCCCTGCTAACCTGCTAGAATCCAGGACCATTGGCTTTCTTCTTGAGTTCACAGGAGGCCATTGTATTTATGCTCCATTTGTTGACCCTGGGGCAAGTGGAAGACATTTGGGACTAAGGACACAATGGTGCCCTTTTACAGGTACAGAATGTGTCTGGGCTGACAGTTGTTGTTGTTTAGTTCCTTACTGACCCTTCACTGTAACATATCAGGCTGGGCTACAAATATGAATGATCCAATATTAAAATCATTTAAAACCAGGTATAATCAGAAGAACAGAGTGGGTCCTAAATATATATTACAATTTGTGCTGGTAATAGGACAGTCATGCAACATACACAGCCCTCGAAAAGAATGCGTTCCAGAGTCCGTTCAACTCCTGGAACCGTTCGAAAACCAAGGCGCGGCTTCCGATTAGCTGCAGGAGTGTCCTGCAGCCAATTGGAAACCACAGAAGCCGCACCACATGTTCGGTTTCAAAAAATCGTTCGAAAACCGGAACACTCACTTCCAAGGCATTTGGCAACTAAGGTACGACTGTAGGAGGAAATGGAACAGTCAGAGCACTGCCACAGCTGCCCCTTAGCACCTGCCACCTGTAGTGGTCACCTCATTTTGTCTAATGAGAGAGCAGACCCCCCTTCCCTCTCCCTCTCCCTCTCCCTCTCCCTCTCCCTCTCCCTGTGTTTCACAATTATATAGGAGCGAGGGCTGCCTCAAAACCTACAAATCAAGGAAATGTAGATAATTATACTGGGCATGAATTTTTTGCTGCATGTATGTGCACATAAGGGGACGCAGGTGGCGGTTCAAATCCCTGCGACGGGGTGAGCTCCCATTGTTCGGTCCCAGCTCCTGCCAACCTAGGAGTTCGAAAGCACATCAAAGTGCAAGTAGATAAACAGGTACCGCTCCGGCAGGAAGGTAAACAGCATTTCCGTGCGCTGCTCTGGTTTCGCCAGAAGCGGCTTAGTCATGCTGGCCACATGACCTGGAAAAACTGTCTGCGGCAAACATTGGCTCCCTTGGCCAGTAAAGTGAGATGAGTGCCGCAACCCCAGAGTCGTTCGCGACTGGACTTAACTGTCAGGGGTCCTTTACCTTTACCTTTTATGTGCACGTAAAGCAGAAGCACAAAGTGTCTCTAGTGTATCTAGCCTATGAAGTGTGCCTAGTGTAGAAGCCTGTCAGATCTCTTTACAGGTTCATTCTAACACTTGCATAAAAGTAGAGATGCTGGTATAATAACTTCAGGGGCATGTAAAAACTGTCTCAAAGAAGAAATTAACTTTACAAGCCCTGAAAATGCAAGCTGGAGAAGAGTACCCAGCCTTCAGAATTATCTCTCATACACCTGTTTGCAAACAGGGTTATAGCCACATGATCAGGAATTTCGAAAACACAGAATAGTGTGTCTGTTAGGAAAGAGTCCTGTTCACGTGTACTTGTACACATGTAGGTTGTAGGCAGACATTAAACTGTATGTGTGAATGTCTTAAACAGAAACAGTCTGTGCTATCTCTGCCACCCCCGTCCACACACACAATCATCATAATGTCTGCACAGGGCTTGTGTTTGAGGAGGCAAATTTTGAACCAAATCAAATAGCATTATAATGGCACCTAGTGATGGAATATAAGCATTGCCACAAACATCAGTGTGAGAAAGGGAAAGCACCCATATGTTCCAATTCACAGAGAAGCAAAAGTTGAAACACAAGTCTACACCTTAGTCAACTTATCAAAAAAAACACAAATCCTTGTTAACACCTCTGATTATGAGTAATGCTGGGGGGGGGGGGCAAAAATATGTATAAAATACTTTAGACAGAATTCACTTTGCAGAAATAAATTCACATTGCCTAAGTTTTGATATCAGCAGACCTCTAGTGGCTATTAATATAAATGTTGATTTCTATCTTTTTACTATTTTATGTAGGAAAGGCTGCTAAGTTTACAAAGAAAAGGAACAACTCATTCAGAAATATCATATTGAAAGATCATTTCAATAATTACTCACGTTGATGTATCTTCTGAAATAGCTCTACACTAGCATTAGTTGTCATAAAGTCATTTCCTAAGAGCCGAATTTCTAGAACATCACCAAAGCTACAGATGTGAAAAATGAGAATTCAGAACTGACCCAAAATTTTTTCAAAAGAGATTTTTCTGGTGTGAAAATCTTAGAATATTTTTGCCCTTTTCTGAAATGGAGGACAATGGGGGGGGGCTATTATCTGAATAGTCTCTGCGTCTAATACATAATGCCTCTTAATAATGCAAGGCATTGTGAGGGGTGCAAAGTGGTGGCCAGGCTACTAAAGGAAAGAAGCTGTGCCATTGTTGTTGTGCTGCCCTTCCCCATTAAAATATTGAAGAATTCCTGCTCCCACACAGGCTAATGGAAAATATTTGGTGAAACGATACCCTCAATTTTTCAGCTTTGAAAGCAATAATAGCCTTCTGGAGTGGAGAATTAAATCAAGAAGAAGAAGAAGAAGAGTTTGGATTTGATATCCCGCTTTATCACTACCCGAAGGAGTCTCAAAGCGGCTAACATTCTCCTTTCCTTTCCTCCCCCACAACAAACACTCTGTGAGGTGAGTGGGGCTGAGAGACTTCAGAGAAGTGTGACTAGCCTAAGGTCACCTAGCAGTTGCATGTGGAGGAGCGGAGACGCGAACCCGGTCCCCCAGATTACAAATCTACTGCTCTTAACCACTACACCACACTGGCTCTCAAGCTGTCTGGGATGAGGGATGAAAGGCTTCAGGCTTTGATTCTCCAAGCAACTGCCCAAGCTGACATTGGCAAGAACTGGTAGGTGTGCACAGCACATACATAGTGCTATAAGTGTGGATCAGGGGCCATGTTTCCCAATTGTTTTGCAAGTGATTGTCCTGTTCCATAATTTTATATGAACATTAATAAATCTGACCAAAGTAAAGTATACCTGTTTCCCTGTGATATCATTGAACACAACTATCCCTCAGAGCTTTCAAAAAGCACATGCCTCACATCTGTTCTGAATGGTGTGTATTTGTTGTTGTTTTTCTGGGTTTCTACTGTAGAAAATGGCAGGTGAATAACAGTCCTTCATACAGAGATGAAAACAAGAAGCAGATAGCTCCATGGAAACAACCTACAGAAGCCTCTTCCTACTCAAGACAAGTGCAGTCAACTTATTTTCTCACTTTCAATTTAGACAGATTTGAAATGTAATGATTGTGGATTGCATAGATCAGTGGTCAACATGCAGCCTGTCAGTTTGGGTCATACCCTTCAAGTTTGCACAGTGGAAATACAACACAAGAGAGTTCAATTTTTAAAAAAATGACCTGTCGTTTCTAATAATGCTATTATAGCATTGTCTCCAGTGTGGTAGATAAAGCTGCATCAGCATTCCCGTTATAGTATCCATAGTCAAGACAGAAATTTCTGTGGAATGTAGCACTGAACTATTTACTAGATCCATTTTGATGTCATCATTTAATTGTTTTTAAAAATCTATAGGTCATGATTATAGATGGGTTATCTGCTTCTAAAAAGCTATCTAAACTGCTTGCTATTGCATTGTAGATTCTACTGCCAGTCACTTTCAGTAGGTGACTTTGAGTCAGTTCTGAAGAGGGTGGCTAGTGTCCTGAATGTTGTGTGTAGTTCTCCATGAAGGAGATTCTTGCACATCCTTGATTTCAGTGTTCTGTTGCTCTTTTCTGTGGAGACAGACATGATTTCATCCTAGGTATGACTCTGAGTGGACATTGCATATAGAGAATCAGACCTCTGATGTCGTTCTCATTTGCAAACCAGAGGAACTATCATGAGCACACACACCACAATGAAACACATATCACAACCTATTCTATTGGCTAAAATAGAGCACTTCTTTCAAGCTTAATTTCAGCATAGGAAGGGAGAAAGGGATGGGACACTCCAGGCACTGGTGGAGGAAGAGGAGGGGGGGGGAGTGCACCGTCCCCGGCAGCCCGGTCCCGGTGGGGTGCCATTGCAGCTGCCACCCCCACCCCCACTGGGCACCATGCCCCTGCGGGTAGCACACTAGACCCCCAGGATGCGTGCCAGCCCCGGCCCCGGCTGGTCTCCACCCCTCAGTGCCGGGGCATGAAGTTCTGCCACTGACTCCAGGCACCAGAAAAGGTACCTGCAGGAACATGTGCAATAAAATCACTCATTTAAGCCTGGCTAATGTAAAAAGAAGAAAGTGATTGTGCTGAAGTGTCAAAAATATTTCTGTGTTGTTTACAGAGGGGAAGATAATTTTCATTCTGGGGTATTATTGGTTAAAATATTCACTTATGTAATTATGCAGTAATAACGAAGAAGTTGATTGTAACCAACCGTTGGTAGATTGTTGCTAACAAGTCAAACATGACAAACAATTTTGAAGCAATTATTGTCATTATAAGCCACATTCAATTGTTCAGGGCAGGAGTAATAGAAAGTGACAGTTGTGCAGCTGGGATAGCGGTGTGGAAAATGTGATTGTTCCCTCATCACGTTGGACCAGTCACAACTCAGCATTGCATTTGCTAAATACATAATTCATGTCTAATAACATTTTCATTTACTGAAAGCAAATTACAGAGGAAAGGAAAACATAAACAGGCACACCTCCCTCCTCCCCACCAAACCCCCCCCCCAAAAAAAACCAATTGGAAAAGGGATCAACAAGCATGTGCATTTAGAAAGTGTATGATTGTTAGCTTTTTTCATGTATTTTTTATTTTTTATGACTTTTCAAACTGCTTGGAGCAGCAGCCCATCTAGGTATTGATATGTCAAGAAGATCATCTAAAAAATTATCCTACATTTATTTGTTTTATTATACTCTTACACCACCATTTCTTCAAGAAGCTCAGGAGGGAAGGACAGTGCTCCCCATGCCAATTGCAGCATCACAAAATCTCTGTGGGGCAGGCTGGACTGAAAGTGGATTCTCAATGGTCTGTCAGTAAGCCTCATGATCAACTAGACCTTTGATCTCAGGTCTCTTCAGTTTTTGTCCAAAACTCATTAGCTACTAGGATCTTGACACATGGTCTTCTGCTTTTCTATCTAGCTGATTTCCCCTCACATATCCTGATTGTATGGAGAGTGAATGAGCAGGTTCCCTGAGCCCCAAGTCTATGTACACTTGGCTGTATAACCTCTGAGCAGAATCTAAGGGACTAGCAACTTGGGAGCTGTAACAGTAAGGGACTGGAAGCAGCACCAAAGCCTGCCCAAGAACAGAAATTTTCAGATCTGGGCAAGATAATGTGTAGACAAATGAAAATGTTAGAAAGTAACATGATAACTGAATATCTGAGCAGTGTCGCATAATGCCATCTATCACAATACCCATTTTGGTAATTCACTTCCCACAACTGGCTAGGTGCAGGCTGAATTAAATCCCTATCCAGAGTATCTGACTCTGCTGTCTGTTTTTCTTAGGATATGTTCCAGGTTATACTAGAACAAGCTGGTGCTGCCTGTTTAGTTGACTCTACCAGTCTGCTTATGCGGTATCCCTGATGAGGGATCTACTTCTGATTTTGTTCTGGGGAAGTCAGTACTTTGTTAAAGAGGTAAAAACATCCAGGCAATGCTTCTTATACTTTATGTTTACAGATTGCAAGGGACATTTTTCTTGTGAATAGGAATTTCAACTTGCTGGGCAGTCAAAGTACTTGTTTGTAACTTATTTATTGGCCTTGAAAGTACCATCCTTGCAAACTTGGAAGAGCTGGGGAATGCAACCCTTGGCTCTTTCAGAAGAAAGGGCAGGATTTAAATTCACTAAATAATAATTGTAAATAATGGCATAAAAGTAAAAAGGGAAGAAATGTAAGAAGGAACACGTGTGAGCACAGTGTAAGAATATGGGAACCTCAAAAGAAAGGAAGCATCCGCAGAGCTCCTTTCTACCATAAGCTTTTCTGTTGAGGTTGGAGTGAAATTTCTATATACTAAAGGCCAGAGGATAGCAAACTGCATCTCAGGAGTCCTACTTATCTCTAAGGACAAGCATCTACTTCTGCTATGGCAACTGACCTGATTCAAAGAGCAATTCACTCTTCCTTACAGACAATCCTTAGTGTTTTGTCACCAGCTAGAAATGTTGCAGGTTATCCGATGACTTAAATATCTAATGCTTTATCAGTAATACTTTATCTGTCTTCAGCTGAACAATCATTCCACTGTCACTGAAATTCCCTTATATTAGCCACAAAGAAATAGTTAAAGTGTCTGCAACATGTGCTACAATTGTGTTGGTAGGTGATAGTTATTTAATGTTTTCTTTTACAGTTGATATTAATTTGTGAAACTCACACTGCACCTCAGAAAGCTCAATGGACACTACTCATTTCTTTGAAGAAACTGAATATAATTTAAGTCAGTGAAGTAATGATATATGCCAGCTTCACTTAAATTATTCACAGGTGACAAAGGCATTAATTTTCTTCGACACAGTGATATTATTTACTCCCAGTATGAAGAAACTTTTGTGATGTTGCCATGAAAAAGATAACACTTCAATTAATTTTCAGTTCAGCCCTAAGGCTTATTCTGAGACATGCAGATGTAAATGTTCAATTTCTTTTTCTTTATTGACAAAAGAATTCAGTGCTTGTGAAAGGTGGCAGACTGACAATCATGGAGGCAGAGAATGTATTTTTATTCTCAGAGCTGGTGCTGCACAATAGAAGCAGGGAGATTCTTTACATTATTCTGCCAGCTTACTTTAGCCAAGGCACTTCATAAACTAGATTGTCTGGTCCGCAAATTTTAATGCAACAGAAGCAGCAGAAAGCCTAAATAACTATCTTAATTTTTGACACACACCATACAGTGGTGCCCCACAAGACGAATGCCTCGCAAGACAAAAAACTCGCTAGACGAAAGGGTTTTCCGTTTTTTGAGTTGTTCCGCAAGATGAATTTCCCTATGGGCTTGCTTCGCAAGACGAAACGTCTTGCGAGTTTGTTTCCTTTTTCTTAAAGCCGCTAAGCCGTTAATAGCCACTAAGCCGCTAAGCCGTTAATAGCCGCTAAGCCGCTAATAGCCGTGCTTCGCAAGACGAAAAAACCGCAGGATGAAGAGACTCGCAGAATGGATTAATTTCGTCTTGCGAGGCACCACTGTAGTTTGTTGTCAGCATAAGACATGTTATTTAGGTAGATTCCTCCCCCCACCTTCAATTTTTAGTGCTTGCACTACTTACGGAGTCACAAATACAACTGCAGCAGATAATAGGCAATCTGAAATGTACCTGATGTGTATAGAACACATGTGTAAATCTCAGGTTTGGAGAAGGTTTTCTTCAATTCAATGGAGAAGAGTTTTTATCTGATGCATAAGAACCCCCAAAGCTGTGTAAGAATGGTGCTTTGTTCTGATCAAACTGTTATATCACAATTCATATGGCACTCATTCATTTATTACAATTGGATTACTTCCTAAAACTAGGTATCTAGGAACTGCATATACCCAGCCTTAAACACGCTTTCATACATGTAATAGCATTTTCATGCACAGAGATATGTTTAGATTTGGGGAATTAGTGATTTTTTTATAATGAGCAACACATGTTACCGTTCCTCTCTAATCATAGGTGCATCACGGGTCTTATGCTACTGGTGACTTCAGTACCATTGGGATTTCTCCTGAAAGGTCTAGAATCCAGTATGATCACTTTTCAATTTTACGGCTTTCTTTGAAATTCACATAACAATAGGAACCTCTGACTGAATTTTCTACTTCTAGTAGGCTACTGCCCTTCGTCCATCCCCTAAATTTAAGAATCATCCCAACCTCTTTTGTGGATTCCGAGGAGTTAATAAGCTGTGCCTGCCATAACAAGTCAGAAGTAGTCAGAAGTAGGCCATAGACCAGGTGAGTCAACAAAAAAATATCTCTGCATCACTAGGAAGAACTAGAACTCTCTCAGAAAGTGTTATATTTTCAGAAATGAGCCCTTGGATAGGGAATTGTCCTCTCAAAGCACAGTTAGTTAGTTAGTTAGTTAGTTAGTTAGTTAGTTAGCTAGTTAGTTTTTTAAAAAAACACCTTATATGGAAAGTCTAGTAACTTTCCATTTAAAAACAATATAGTAAAGAAGTTTGTTTTCAGACAAACCTACTTTTAGCTTTCACTTTCAGGTAGCCCTAGTGGCTCTGACACACTAATATTGTGAGCTGGAATCCCCCAAGGTATAACAGAGAAAAGAGAAACAGAGCCCCAGCTGTTAGGCTGGAATGCAGCTTGTGAGTAAGTGACAGAGAATTCTATCAGAATGAATTAGTTTAGGGCAGCAGGAAAGGAAGCCACAAGGAGAATAGTCAAAGATTTAAGTAGATTCTTGAAGTGGGCATATTGTGTGCCTGCCACCTAGAGGGGCAGAAGTATAGAAGGGTGCACTGACAGAGCTACGACACTGGAAAAAATGGTGACAGCTTTAAGTGAACGCTAGGAAATGGAAGGAAGTATTCTAGTGGAGTGCATCTGTACACTGGTCTTAACAAATTGTGTTACACTATTCTCTGTATAACAGCAAAGAATTTAAACCTTCATACTTAGAGAAGTAGTCTTAGGCTTTATTATAAGGTTTCACTGCATCCTTGCATTTAATAGCCATTCCCATTCATTGCATTAAGAGCATTAAGTTGGGGAGTGAGATGGCACATGCTGTTATCCTTCCCAACCTTCATATATTCAGCTGAATTTCTGCATGGATGCTACATTCATAAAACAGTTTGCATCTAGGGCTTTCTTTGCATTATAGAGAACCTGAAACACAAATGACCTCACTTGTTTCCCTCTATACACATTCAGTGTGGCATGTGAATGGGGCTTCCCATTCATTCATATAGTTCTTAGATCTTGGCCTATCTCTGATATGGGATGTTACTAGGATGCAAGATAAAGTTCAAAAGGGTAATAGGTGTAGTCAAGGGCAGTCAGACACTGGACTGCTATATTTTAGTACTGTGGGGACAAGATCTTGCCTCCAATTGGACACTCATCTCCCTTAGATCACAGACTTGGAACCACAATTGCTTCCATTTACTTAAAATGAACCCTAATCCACTCCATGCCAACCTCAATTTTACACGAAAAAGACTAATAAAATTGTTGTCAGTATATTGTGGATACAATCTCTACTCAAGCAGACTCTATGTCAGAAGCAAGACTGAAAATCCTCTTTCTGACATCTCTGCTACTACAAGCCTTTTTTTCTTTTTCTTTTTCTTTTTCGGCTGAAGTCCTGCTTCTTTATTTTTCGCTAGTGTTTAGAAGGGAGACCTATATTTTTCAGTGATCTTGAGGACTCACAGGTATATGCAACAGGCTGTGAGGACTCTGTGGCCCTCATTATTTTGTTGGACCATCACTCCCATCACCCCTGACCATTGACCATGCTGGTTGGGGCTGACAGGTGTCGTAGTTCAACAATAACGGAAAACCACAGATTCCTTGGTGTACATTCAGTGCCTCTATGTATGGCTAGTTTTGCCTCCATGTACTGCAATGTCTCCATGTGCAATACTTCATATTTTCCCATAAAAATGAATGGTAGTTTACTTTTGTGAAAGAAACTAAAGGCGTGCACATTTGGAGATGCCATTGTCTCTTCATAATATATGTTATATATAAGGCTGAATATTTCTGCATCTTTGGGAAGTGTCACAAAAGTGAGCCAAGTGAATCATTTAGACACAAAACAGTACTTAAAGTTGTCTACAGACACAATAAATGTGCACAGATCAGAAGCATCATAATGAATGAATAGTAGCAGAAATGGCTTTATTTACTCCCCTATACCCCACATCATTGACAATGAACAAAAGAAAAAAGGAACTGATCAACAAAACTCAGCTTCATTTGCTGAAAAGTTAGCTTACCATCTTGCTGGCCCTGGAGATTCTGCGGACTTTGAATTCTTTCTTCGAGATTTGAACTGAGGTCAGAGTTCACAGCAGACATCCTGGTGGAGTCACTCAGATCAAATTCATCACTTTCTATAGAGCTTTCATCCTGAAAATATAAAATTCTGTATCACAAGCATATTAACAAATGTCAAGATAATTTTCAGGCACGGTGTTCATATAGATTAGGGCTTACCAAGCAATTACTTGGTGTTGTTCAGCCTAGAACTGACAACCTAGAATGCTTTGATTCTTTGTTATTTAACTACAAGATCTATACAAGAGTAATTAACTGACTGTTGTGCCCAGTTACATGTGCTTAACTCCAATTGATGAGTGTAAATAGACTCAGGATTACAGCTACTGCAGAGAAGGGCATGGGAATTTGAGTGAAGAGAAGCAGAATTTCTATAAGTAACTGAGATACTATAATTGATAATCAATGATTTAAAAAAGGCAAAATAGAACAGTTCCAGATAGCTGAGGTGCTCTCACCACAGCTCCCCCCATTTCATAATATGAAACAAGACAGTCTAAAGGTTTAGTGTCTCTGTACTGAACAACTCTCTTTGCACTGTGTAAGGACATGTTGCACTCTTTCAGTATATGAGCTTCCAAGAGGAATTCTGCTTCCCCATGTGAAATAAGTTCCTTCCAAAATTAATGTGGTTATCAAGATGCTTATCCCACCCAAAATTCATAACGGCCAAGTTTGGAGTCCAAATTAAGAACTTCTCCTCGTTAAGAACTTCCAAGCAAATTATGAGCTGAGCTTAATCCTCTAAAAAAGTTGGGCTCTGCTCGTGATTAATAAAGGCTTGGCTCCCGGCACCAGCCCTGCCCATTGACGCAGTCCTCTTCCCTTTCCCACTGAAACCTATGTTATGGCAGTATAAACAGTGATGTGAAGGGTTGCTGGAGATTCCTGGAGGCTAAAGTTTCTTTCAGCTAATGACTCCTTACTAGGGACCCATAAACCCCAGGAAGATGTTACTCCAGGGATCATGGAGCCAACAATACTGTTGCCACAATCAAGGTCACAACAGTAGACCTTTGCTGCATCTACCAAGTAAATCGTGATGGGTGGGGAAGGAAGGGAGTGGATTGGGACTCATCTGGAGCTTGTAGAGGCCTGCAGTCCTTGTTATATTCCTCCGGGGTGTGAAGGCCTTGTCAATCCCCAATAACACTATTGAGAGCATGCCAAACCCGGAGCCCCCCAATTCAAAGGAACAATTTTGAGTCCAATTTGAACCAAGACAAATTTATTCATTTTAAGTATGCCCTTTCTGAATCAAGCCCAACTCATTCATCAGTAGCAGTATTTTACATCATTACAGATGTTTGCAACCTGGCAAAGGGGACAAAATTCCTAAAAATTAGCCTAATTTACACTGAGCTGTAAATAGGCTCTGTACTCACAAAGGCCTTCTGGGCCAGTGTGCACATTTGGGAGGGGGGAATGGCTGCTATTGGGGCATGGCATGACACAAAATGACTACTTGGGGGGCTGGTGTAATGGCTGCCACATCTAAAGAGCAGAAAAAAAGAGAAAGGATCACAAAATGGTGTGGCCGTGCTCCCCCCGCCATCACTCCATCAATGGAAAAAGACACCTACATCGGCCACTACTATACTCATTTACAGAGGGAAGCGGCTTATAGCTGTTTTCAGGTAAGCCCATATCAGGAGGCCCACTAATATTGGAGGCAACCTACCAGAACACAGTTTACCAGAGGCCCCTTCAAACCTGAAGCTAGCCTTGTTAAGAATGGTGGCATATTTTTAAATAAAGAGTTGACTTTTTGTCTCTTCACATAGATTGCTCCTGCTAGACAGTGAGTAAGGTCAGAAGCTCTTGCATAAAACAGCTACTGGCTTCTGATGTCCAGTCAACTGTATTCTACTCAGAGTCACATTTCTCTGATACTTCCCTCTTCCACCAGCAGTATTCAGTTGTTAGATGTGCTCTATGATGATAGGATGCAGGAGCAAAGCCAGTAGAATTGATAAATAGGACCTGCAGCTAACCGTGGCAGTATGGAGTCATCATTATTCGGTTCCTGTTTACTGGTCCAGTTAGTCAGCACTCCTCCACAGTGATCTGCCCTAGGGGTCACCAACAGGGTGCTCTCTCTGATGAATCACTATGCTTGCTTTGGCTGATGAGACCTGGAGTCCAGCATCTGGAGGGCATCACATTGCTACTGGTAGGAAGGGAAGGAAATAGAGCAGGGGTAGCCAGTATGGTTGGCCTGTGCTGTTCACCTGACCTCCCTCTGGCTGAGTTCCAGGATGGATTCCAGGATGGAGAATTCCAGCATTTGAGGATGGAGAGGAGTGGGGGGCAAGGCAGTGCAAAGTCAGTGTGGATCAATTCCCCTAGGTTTCAGACCATCAGTATTTCGTGGTTATTCTTGAGATCTCCCCATTCAGGTTTTTACTTCAGATATTTTTGTTTACTTCTGCACTTCTCCCACACCCTGGGAAGCTGCTGATACCTCCCTGTTGTCTGTGAAAGGTGCCATTTTAACTACATAAGCAATGACACTCAAAGCCTGAACATATTAAATAGAAAGAATGGTGGTGGTATTAGAAGATGCCAGTCTACCTTGCCTTTCTTTCACATGTAGCAAAATCCTAGACACATCTACACTGAAGCTGGTCTTATTAAGTTCAATGGGACTTATTCTTAGGTAAGCAGGTACAGGAATTCAACTTAAGCCTTTCATCAACTAGCTTGCAAACATGAAACTGAACGGAAAATATTACATAATTCAATACTGTATGATCTTAATAACTGCAAATATCTTACATGACCTTTGAGACCCTGTCTAAGCTGCAAGTGACCCTATCCATCTAATTATTCTACTAAATTGTCAGATGGTTTAATGTAAAACAGAGAAAAGGCAAGAATACTAGATCAGTTTTCCTTTAATTCTCCCAGATAATCAGATCAACTCTTCATTATATTTCTTCTGCTTATCCCACTCAGAAAACCCCTACTCAGAAAAGCTTTAAGCATATTCTGAAATCCCACTTGCATAAACCCAGACTCAAGGGTTTTGCTATAAATTTAAGTAGCGACTCACATTTGAAGCTGCACTAAAGTGTTTTATTTGGCAGGGATCATTTAAACACATGCACATTAACATACACACTAACAAACCATGTGAACTGAATGAACTAGGTTCAAGACCTAAGCATGCTAGTTCTTAAGACATCTACAGAAGTTTCTGATGGACTTGGTTGATAATAAGTCCCAAATGTACATGCTCTCTCATACCCTTCCCAGGCTTCAGTACTGCCTCTGGCAATAGCTTTTACAGTTTCACTATACATAATATTAAGCCAAACCATGAATTTGCATGAATGAGCATGCTTGGAGAGGAGGTCACAGCTGCTTTGGATCTGTTCTAGTTCTGCTGCTGCACTGTGCTGAGTTAAGTCAAGGTTTGGCTAGTTGGTCATCCGAATGTGGGCTTGTGGTTTAGCTCTCCCAGAAATGCCAAAGTAGGACAAATATTGGCTAGAGGTCATGGTGTGTCTGGAGAGAGCTAAGCCCCATGTTCAGAAGACATGCTGAGAATCCTAAGGATCAGATGGAGAGTCCTGAAGGGCCACAATTGCCTTTCTGACCTCCCACTTCTGCCTTAAAATGGAACTCTTGAAAATCTGCCATCTAAAATATTTGAAGAATAAACATTAACATGAGCCAACAAAACAGCTCTTCCATACTTGAGTATTGTTAAGAAAAAGCAGGTCGTCAAGCCCAAGGAGTGAAGTGACCAATCCAGAAGAATGTCCTTCCCAAGTACCTTTCCCCTTCTCTCTCATTATTTGAGCATGAGGAAACAGAGCCATAGAAAACTCCATATGATCAGCTCTCAAGATTGAATATGTTGCATACTCTATGTAGAATCATAAACTATAAATAGCAAGGTATGATTTCCAACCTATGATTAAGTGAATGTTTTCCATTCCTTCTGTGTCATTAGAGCAAATGAAGTTGTAGCTTTAAAAATTACTCTTAATAGTAGACTAAACAAATTGCTAATGTAATAAGGTAACTGTAGATGAACGTAGTCCACCACTACTGTTACTGTGAATTAGTCTTAGGTATTCACCTCATCTTGCTGGGAATTTAATAGCTGTAGCTTCATGTGCTTCATGTAGGCCATTGTGATTGGCATGTTGTAATCAATCATGCTGGTAACCAAAGTTGGGGGCTTCCCATTATCTGTAAGAATAAACAAAGATTAAATAAGGTATGATTATGGAGTTTTTTATAAACAAAATAATTACAAATAAATGGTATATAGTACTTCATACTATGGGTGTGTTTCATCATGAAACACTGCTTTACAGCTGTCATGATGTGTGAACTGGGTCTCCTGAAAAAGTCCCATGTGACAATGTTTTGGTGGATTTTAGCACTTACTTATTATATTTATATTCCCCCTTTCTTCCATGATGACACTCAAAGCAGCAAGCACAGGGTTTTCAGGCATTATTTCATTCAGCTACAAGTCAATCCAGATATCTTTAGCATCTGTAAGGTCACCATATTATGTGCCAGAATAATATAATGGCCTGATTTAACTAGCATTCTAACTGTGCTAGAGAATAAGTCCAGCAAGGGGTAAGACTGGATGGAACGGATGGGGCAAGGAATGCTTCCTGTGTCGTTCAAGTACGAGAAAAGACTTCTGAGAAAATCTGCTCATTTATCAAATCTCTTTGGGATTCCCTCAAAATTTCTCCTGAGGAGGAATCGCCTCATTGCTCTAAAATGTTAACTTTAGTTGGAATTCTAATGGCAGTAGTACTATGTATAGGTTTGTGTGTGCATAATAATAATAATTTATTTATATAGAAGACTAAGAAGGGGATATTGTCCTTTGTCTCAAAATATATATTCAGTATAGGGCTCCTTGGTACCTTAAATGAGCCCTTATTTTTACTTTTCTTTATTTATTAAAATAATCTAACTTGCCTTCCTGGACATTCCACACACACACACACCCCACAAGTTGCTTCACACAAAAAATGCCCATGAAGTCATATAAACAATTTATGGAACAATCCCCGTTAAATGAGCAGCAGCAAATAAAAATGAGTAAGAAACTACATTAGTCTGATCTTCACCCTGCTGAGGGCATCAACATTCATGACAGCACGTGAAGGCCTTTACATTAGGGGTGATACAAGCTTCATTTGCTGGCATCTCAGGTTCCTGTAGTCCTTATTATCTTTGGTATTTTAAGTTGTTCCATCATGCTACCCTGACAGAAGGCACATGCATCTTTTTAGACAAATATTTTGAATTTATAAATCCAAAACATTGTGACTATTCATGCACGCTATCTCCTCCTTGGACACACAAAAGTGGACACACAAAAAGGAGGGGGGGGATGTTTCCCTCAGGTAAAATTACCATTTTAGCAGGAACATGGTATTACACATAATCCTTTGAGAGAATGCAGAAGACTACTATATTCTGACTCAAGTGAATGAGACAATATGACTTGTTGAACCATTCTAGTGTACAATGTTTTATGAGTCTTCATTTAAACCAAGGAAATATAAATGGGCATTATGAATAAAATTACTTTACATCCCACTCTTTGACACTAAAGTTACCTTTGTGATCTGCTCCATCTGGGTTTAAATGCATTCTTTTCTGGCACTCTGAGCAGCTCATTAGAAATCGTGTCACCGCTTCTCTTGGTAGAAAGGCATAGGTCTCTGAAATCTGAAATGAATAACAAAATATAGGCATCATATAAGTTGATTGAACTCATCATTGTATTTCTGAATAAAGTGTACATATCATAATTGCTGGAAGTAAAAAGCATGTGCTACGCAACATTTTTTTAAAAAACAACAACAATCCAGCATTTTAATCTTTCTGCTTATCAAATAAGGATATGTTTATAAACTGGCTATTCACAAAGCTTTCAGTTTTGGTTGAATTATTTCAGTTTAATAGGGGGCTTTCTAGAAGCTACCCTTAGAAAACCACTGGGGATACCTTGGACCCTTCCAGACATCCTCTTTAGTGAGCATTTGTGGTGATCTGTGGTCATGATGCTATGGGGACAGAGTGCCATATACTTTCAATACTGTCTGCACCTCTAAACGTTTTTGGGGTGGTCACACTGCTGCTTTTTCGTTTATTGCATATCTCGTAACTTTCTGCTAAAATCCTGTAACTTTTAATAGCACAAACACTCCACTTTAATTTTCTCCCACTTTTTGTGCTATAGCCACTCCAGACAGCAATAATGTAGTGTCCCTGGGGATATTAATAACTAATAAAGCAGAATAAGTCCACCAATGGTGCACTATTATTGTGTCAAGAGCATGTGGCACAATATACCTGCAATAAAAGACCAATCTTCAAGGGCCCCTTGTTCAGATCTTGGGGAAATGACTTGCTAGTGATATCATTCTTCAGGCTTCAGAACAAGAACACACACACACACACACACACACACACACGTTTCTAAAGTTAAAACTCCTGTGTGGGAGTCTCTCACACTCATTTAAATGGATTTGGATGAACACTAAGGTGCCATCATGCAATGCACAGTGTGATTTCACACAGCATATTTTGAACTTTTAATAGCATAATGCCGGGCAATTATGTTTTATAGCCTACATGTGGATCTTCAAAAGAATATTGGCATGTGGAGTACTCCTGTTCAGAATTACAGCCAGCCATGCCTTCTTCTAGCATAGGCCAGTCCATTCCCCCTTCCTACCATTTTGCACCCCAATAATCAGCATTATTTGTGCTCATTCCTCATGGGGCTACCTTTGGAGTTGATACCTTTAAGAGTTTTGTTTTCCTAAAGATTTTTTTTTGTACCTAAGCAAATTTTGGGGTTCTTCCTAGCCTTCAGATACCTTCGTCTTGTGAGTGGATGGTGTTGTTCGGTTATATCCATGGTTGCAGAATCAGTTCATAGTTAGTAAGTTGACTCCTTAACAAAGGGAACCCTCACCGCCATGGGTTTTAAAGCAATGAGATGGACAGTTTGATAAAGAATATAGCAGGTGAAGTACAGATTTTCACAGTGTGTAATGGGGGAAGGTGTGGGGCTTGCAAAGTGATCTTTGGTATGAGAATAGAGTGTGAACAGGATGCATAGATTTTCATTTGTGAAATACTGGAGGGCAGGGGCATTGTTAGAGGATGACCTAGTGGGCCCCAGGCCTGTATCTTTTGTGCCAGCCCCCAGAACTCCTGGCCCTTGCCCTCTTTTTAAAATTTATGCTTAAAATTATTCTTTTAAAAACATTATAACTGAGCATGTCACAACATACTGCCACTGAAATCCCACACCCACCCATCATCTTAATTTTCCCAGAGGCCTTTATTTTACTTTTAATATATTCAAAAGCAGTAGTTCTTGTCAATTGTGGTTTGGGTGGAGGGCTCAATAAACATACAGTGTACCAGAACCAGAAAGTCATGTTGGTACACCATAGCTCAAAGTAGGGCTTGACTAGCAATGGGCAAAGATGTCAATTTCAGATTCTCTTGGTTTCTTATTTTTCCAATCTAGGAATCTCCACATTTCCACATTTGTTTGTCAATAATAATAATAATAATAATAATAATAATAATAATATCCTCATGAAGATTAATCTGCATTTTAGTGTGAATTTCTTGTAATAGATTTGTTTTTTGCATTTTTTTCTGATATACACATTTTTGCAAAGCTTTTTGCCCAATGTAATGCATTTTTGTGTGCTGTTTTAGCTAACACGTACATTTAAATGCATAACATATAAATTTACCCTAGTATATTCATTTTTGTACACATTAGTTGATCGGAAAACTGCATTGCAAAATTCAGGGAAATGTGAATTTCAAAGAAAGGCTACGTTTCAGTTTCCATATTGTTCCAGAAAGTATGAATTAAGTAGGCTTGGCTTTAAATATTAACTGAGTCAAATTTCTCCCTCATCTCTATCCTTTTTTTCCTTTCTGAAAGCCAGCCTAAATTTTCATCTAGACATATAATTTAAACTATGCAAATATTATGCAAACTCATGCAGTGTCTTTTTAAGTACCTTACAATGCCCCTGTTGGAGGGAATGCTTTTTCTCATAAAATAAGAGTGTTACACAAATCTCTCTTTATATATTCCACTGTAAAAGTTCAAAACTGGAGACTGTCACTTTTCACCCAGCAACATTGACAATTTCATTCGCCATTCTTGAAGCTGCTGTTGACATAGCAATGGGGAGATAGCAACCAAGTAGGCTCCCATCCACCATGGTTGGACCCCACTCCAGCAGAGAACCCCCCCCCCCGCCCCTGTCACCCATCAAGCAAGCAATTTTCATCTTGATGCTGTGGCCGTCAGATGGAAGGAAGTCATGCACCCATTCACTCTGCCAGTTCCACACTCTGCAGCAAGGAACAATTGCACTAGATGCTGCCAAGCTGCTGCCAGGAAGACTAAATGAGTGAATATTTAAAATAGAGATTGAAAATAATTAGAACCCTTATACATTCTTTAGCAGCACTTTTCAGAATTTGGCTGCACCGAAATTAATGGAGCATACCTTTGGATTCATTAACAGTCTGGATTTTGGAAGAGAATGCTTCATTTATTTTAATGGAACATTCCTGTTGGGTTCTCAATCCACACCAGTAGGATAGCAATATTGCATGGGAAACAATAGAACTAAGTCTCTGAATTGATACTCGTCCAGTTCATTGAAATGTGATCTGACATTTCACAAATGCATGTTAAATTTGCCTCCATGGCAGAACAATTACACCTGATTCTCTGAGAATGGTGCAAAGAGAGGCTGTTTTGCTATCCTTCACTAACTACTCTCTCTTTAGCATAACATATTCACTTGCTACAGAGGCAGCCAGTGGAATTTGAGTATGTCTTCAGTACTGTCTGGTCATAACCTGCTTTGTTTCAACCAACCTAACAAACGCTGGATCATTCTGCTATGGATACATAACAAGAAGAATTGAAGTGACATTTCTCAACTCTCCACCCACACTCAACACAGCAGGTACAGTTGTACAAGATGTGCTTGTTGAGTCTTGCTAGCAGAACTAGTCACCAGATAAGAGAGTGGTGGGAAGAAAATGGGAGCAGAGGCAAGGTCATGCCTGCATCCATCTCTCTCTCTCTCTCTCTCTCTCTCTCTCTCTCTCTCTCTCTCTCTCTCTCTCTCCCCCCCCCCCCCCCAAGCATACAGGGACTCCACTGCAGGAGGTTAGCATGCCATGGAAGTGGATGCCTATTAGGACATGTTGTGCTTTTCCTCAGAAAAGCATGATGCTTCCCTGAAATTAAGGACTCAAGAGAACATGTGTTGTTTTATTTTCTGTTTCTTTTATTCTTGGTTTTCTAGGAATGTTACCCTTTTCATTTTGTATATTGGGTAAGACCTAGAGATCAATGATCATGTTCCTGCTCACAATAGGAAGGAAACTATTAGCTGTATGTGTATATTCAGAACAGTTACGAGTGTCAATGCCTTCAACAGGGAAAGTCAAAATTTGCAAAAAAAATAAAAAATCTGAAAAAATGTCAGTAAGTAGGGAATTCCAAAGCACAGGTGTTGCTACACTAAAAGATAAACTCTTCACAAATGTGGTACAAACATTCTGTGGCACTTGTAGAAGTGCAAGTTCTGCAGGTTGAAGTGGTTGAGTAGACACATGAGGCAGGGTGATCCCTTAAGGAAACTGGTCCCAGAATAAGGGTATACCTTTCCTTATCTTTAAGGAAATTCTTCTGCCACTTTAGAGTGGTACATATCTATGGCATGGTAAACCTGACCATAAGAAGCAGCTCATCTTGCAGTTGGAGTTATTTCTCCATACCAGAGCAAGATATTATCTTGTAACATTTGTGTTCATTTGGAGAACATGTCCCCAATATGCAGTGAGCGACACCATATAAACAGCTTAGCATATGATAACAGCCAACTGGAGCAATTTAGAACAGTTTCCATTCAACAGCCATAGCTAAGGTGCAAATACCTTTAGCTTCAGCACCACACATGTTTACAGGAAAGGCACTGTGGTTTTTGAATGCACTGTGTATTCTCAAAAACTTTTTAAAAAGAGTTCCTTCAAAAATGTGCACATTGCTCCTCATTTTTTCCTTGCAGCAACCTCACAAATATATTGAAAGGAGTCGACTCTTCTTGGGAGGAGCAACTAAATGACAGGTGTTTAATACTAGTAGATTTCAAAATCTGCAATTAGCAGGTAACCAGAATAAAGCATGTAGGTTGATATTAAACGAGGTTTTAGCTTTGCATGACTCTTTAAGGATTATGCAAAAGACCGTATCCACAAAACTGAAGCCTTTTTGTTTTCTTAAGAACTGGGCTTTCATATGAAACAATTTTGAACCTGTCAAATACAATTTTTACAAGAGTGCTTTAGATGCTATTGTGAGAAAGAAGGCAGGTTACTCATACTTTGGCTGCACAAACAGAAAAGCTATGCTGTTGAATAGAGCAGGCAAATTGCTAGATGCAAGGAAAGATGGCAGACAACAACTTACCTGTCACAAGCAGCATCCACTATGAATCATCTGTTTGACCACAAACTGCCCTACAGGAGTAACACCTTTGAAATGACTGCACTCTTATGACATATAGATTCCTCTCCCAAGTAGTTTCCCTATTTTACACAATAGTTGTAAGCACAGAATCACATCAGAAGGTACTGAGGGGCTGAGACTAAAGGCCAGAACCTATATTGGTATCCATGGGCAGGAAAGTGTGTACAACATAATGTGGAACAACTGCTCTATTTGCCTTGTGACACTTATAGGAGAACTAGAATTCATGCTGAGCTTGTTCACAATTGAAACCAAATCATGGTGTGGCATTACATGAGCATGTCTGAGGCTTATGCACTCAATCATCACCAGTTCTTGTGAAGTGCTATGCATAGGGCTTCCCAAGTACCATTGATCATTGGGTCTTGAAAAGTCCCATGTATCCACAAGTCTCCACAAGACCTGGTGATCAGCACATCATTACTGGGGAGCTCCAGTTCAGGTGGTTAAGATTAAAAAGACTACTCTCTACCTTGCTTCATGGCTCTGTCTCCCTCTGCTCTTCTGGATTCAGGTCTTCTGACCAATTCCTGCCTGTTCCTCTCCAGCACAACTGCTGCCATATTGTTCTGCTGCTGGTTGCTGTTCCTCCTTTGTTTGTTTGACAGCTGATGATGGGGAATTGGGGAGGATTGATGTTCAGAGCCTAGCATTTTGCCTAAGCAGTCAGCTTGTTTGGCCTCAGGCTGGTCAGACTCTAGACAGCTTTTAAGCCAACAGCAGCCAAAGGAAAGCCTATTATTCACCCTTGCCTACAAAGCCCTATTGTGATGTAACAGTACATCATTCAGAGGCATCAGAGTGTGGGGGTGAGGTAGGTAGGGAGAACAGAGTTCAAGAAAGAGACTGTGATTGGGAAGAGGAAAGCTGAAGCATTAAAGCTAGACCAGGGGTCTGCAACCTTTAAGACAAAAAGAGCCACTTGGACCCGTTTCCGAAGAAAACAACAACTGGGAGCCGCAAAACCATTGCGACATTTAAAACAAATATATCTCCGGAGCCGCGATCTGACAGCAGGCGGGAAGGTGATGTCGGGACGGTGCGTGACTAACTCACGCACCGCCCCCATGCGACGTCACAGCCAGTACAGTGCCCGCCACAGTGGGGAGTGTCGGGGCGCACAATGCGCCTCCTCCCCCTTGCTAGTATCCGCCCCGGAGCCGCGGCAAAGGTGTAAAAGAGCCACATGCGGCTCTGGAGCCGCGGGTTGCAGACCCCTGAGCTAGACCATCAGGAATGAAGTTCAGTAAGGGTCACAGGTCCTTTGCTACTTGGAAAATGAAAGAACCATGCGCTGAAAAATGTAACCCCATTATCCTAACTTAAGATTGTTTTCCTCTATATTATTTAAAACAAGGGAGATTATTTGAGAGAGTAGTTCATCAATAAAGGGGAAGGGATTTTGCCATATATATTCTTGGTTAACTGCTACCACAAATAAGTTTTGCTTCAAAAACATCAATAAAAATAAAGTTTAAAACCTATAGGAGTCAGTTAGATGCGAGCACATAAGTTTGTATGAGCATCATATATATTTATTTCTCAATCGCTTATACAGACATGACATATAATGCCTTCCTGAACACATGAGAATGTATAAGAAACAATACTGAAATATTTTTAGCCAATGATTTTTAATCTGCTTTGATCCTGGTAGGTAAAGGTAAAGGTACCCCTGCCCATATGGGCCAGTCTTGACAGACTCTAGGGTTGTGCGCCCTTCTCACTCTAGAGGCCTGGGGCCAGCGCTGTCCGGAGACACTTCCGGGTCACGTGGCCAGCGTGACAAAGCTGCTCTGGCGAGCCAGCGCAGCACACGGAACGCTGTTTACCTTCCCGCTGGTAAGCGGTCCCTATTTATCTACTTGCACCCAGGGGTGCTTTCGAACTGCTAGGTTGGCAGGTATGTCCTGGTATGTCCTCATAATTTCCACCACAGAAATGAAGTCAAGCAACTCACACAGTATTTGGACATAACATAATGTAGCCTATATAATTTCCCCTTAAAATTGGTAAGGAGGTAAAGGTAAAGGACCCCTGGACAGCTAAGTCCTGTCAAAGGTGACTATGGGTTGCAGCGCTCATCTCACTTCAGGCCGACAGAACCGGTGTTTGTCCACAAACAACACAAATTGGTAAGTACGTAGCCAGAGATATTAGAGCATATCTATGGCTTTTGTAAAAAATTTTAATAGAAACATATGTTATTAGGAATACATGGTTTGCTAAGAGTAGCTGACAAATTACAGTTCTAGTAAGGTAATCTTGATAAAAGATTAGAGTTGCACAAGTGTTTTTGTTTTGTAAGGTTGTTTACTTACTGCTTTATAAGTTCTTTTTTGTCCTGCATGTTTTCTGATTTGTTCTCCATTGGGCCCCGTTTCCACATGCATGGAGTAGATTATGTCAAAGAAATCTTCAACAACTGCTACCCGTCTTAAAGACAGTTTCTCATCTACGCCAACTCCATCCTAGGGGAAAAAATGATAGGGAGCACAAGATGAATAGATAAAACTACCAGGAAAACACATCCTGTTACTTAGAGTTGATTAGATAAAGACCCTTGGCACTGACATCTAAAGATCCCTATCCAAGAGTAATACTTAGCAGCTCAATCAATGACAGCAACATTATAATTGCACAATAAATAAAGAATTCTCTGAATAAGATTCTAAGTGGGGAGGAAAGCCTTCAAAAATGGATAATTTGGGTTATCTTAGCTTTTCACTGATGGTGATTTCCATGTAATTTAAAGCACTTCAAAGTTACATGAAGTTGATGCAAAATAAAAAAAAGCATTTTTAAAACTATGTTATAAACATGTTCACTAATTCTTAAGTGGAAAAACAATTGCTTCAGTTACAATGAGGTCTGGCCACAAATTTGTAAAAAAACAACAGTACCCTATTTGTAATATCATTCTGGTTATGAAAAGATATAGTTAGAGAAAAGAGACTGCATCTTAACTTCTGACCAGAATAAATATAAAGTATGCCTATGTATAACCACATTCTCACAAGGAAGAGGAGTTAGAAGGTTTCATCTAGCGTTTGTATGCAGAAAAGCTGCACATATATTTATGTCTGAAATAATAATAAATCATGTGGTCTCATACCCTCCAACATTCGTCAGATGAAAATAGGGACATTCCTCACTCCCCCCACAACTGACCCTCCTCAACCCGCCATTTTTTTTGTCCCCTACCGGAAGAGGATTTCCTGTCAGAAGAAGGGAGAGTGTCACCACCACTCTACCAATGGGACACAGCACGCACACACCACACTGTCCTGAGAAAAACCCCTTAATCTCAATTTGATTTGATTTCTTTGGTAGATTTACAAAAATAGTTTTAGAATATCAATACTCCTTGTACTCCGTTCTGCTCCCCTTTTCTTCCTGCCCAGGACAACCCAGCCCTCTGCCTGCCTCTCAAAGCTGGTACATCATGTGGGGCTGGGCGGGCCTCAGTGGCAGCAGCCTCCCCTCCTTGCCTGCTCTCCAGCAGCTACTACGAGCTGCCCAAGGGAGGAGGCTGGTAGCAGCAGCCACAGAGAGGCTCATCCTCCTCCCCAAGCTTGGCAGTGGCATGGGTGGCAGGGGAAATATTCCCAAGACATTCTGGGATCAAAGCAGAAGCCAGGATGGCTTTTGTAATTCTGGGCCTGTCCCTGATGTGTTGGAGGTTCCAGTCAATTGGGAGTTGACTGTCAGTGAGAGGAAGGCAGCTGGGATTTTGATGGCTGAGGGGTTGGAGGGAGAAAGTTGTGAGGAACAGCTAAGGGAAATAATTGAGGTATAGCCATTTGTTGAGCTTTTTTCAGTTTTGCCCAGAATTGTTGAGCTTTTTGGACACAATTGCACTGCCGACACAGGCTGCCATACATCCGGATATTCCCTGACATTTTCTACATTCCTATCTGGACACTACTGTCGACTGCGGTATTCCAGATATATCCAGGAAAACCCAGATGTATGGCAACCCTAGCTTTGGGGGTACAGAGACAGATTGTCTGCTGTAGCTGGACTGGGTTGTGGGATGGAAGTTTAGGGAATTCGGCTTGAGATGAAAGCCACTTAGAGGCTGCTGTCAGCAACAATGTCTCTTGAGTCTTCAGAAACTGTCAACAAGCACCTTTTAAGATCCCAGTGTATCGGTATTTTCTTATGTACATGGTATCCCTTTAATAAACCAGCAATCTTCATCCTGTCTATTTTATGCCTCTGCCTGAAATTCATGTTGCTAGGTTTTGAAAGCATTCTGAGTTGATGGCAGTGGAAAGTTAAAGTACAGATACATGAATCTGTGTTTATACAAAATGAGCCAGAGGGAACCTAGAATCCCAGATAGATAACTCTCAAGTAGATACTGGAGCTTAGATCTGTATAGAAACACCACCTTCTGATCTGGAAGCCCTCTTCCCAAATCCTTGGTGTGGGGGGACTCTTTGTCATTAATCACAAATTAAGCCCTGGCTTAATCTTCCTTAAAAATCAAGTTCATAAATGAATAACGCAATGTTCAGCACACCTGCTTCACTTACTCTCATTTTGAACAGACTGTTGATGTACATTTACAGTACCCATCTAGCCTACTTTTTCCACTGAGTTGTGTCACTAAAGCAGTGTTTATAAGTATCCACTAGTTGCTTTTACTGTGTGAGAGAATTTGACTTTATAGATTCCATAGTTAACAGTGCCACCTACATCTCAAAACCTTGCAACTGATGTTCACATCATTGCTAACCAACTAGCAAAGACACCTCTGAATCAACTTGTTTTTCTGTGACTTGAGTACTCTTGTGCAGATCCCATCCATATTTCACAGCACTGGCTAACATGCAAGGATGAAGGTGCATGCCTTCAAACAATGGTCCCATTTGACAATATTCTTTGTGGATGCTCTCATATTCAGTATTTCCTTACACATATATGCTAAATTCTAGCTGTCCAGCCCTGAGGATGGTTCCAGATAAGGAATTTTTTTATGTGTTTGGCTGCTAATATATGTACAGAAGGTGAGCAAAGTTTGTGCTCCCTGCCCCCCCCCCCATTGCATGTACTTACTTCATTAAAGAAATGGGATAAGTATCTTTTCCAAACCATTGCCTTTTATCCAGTGCTTTTATTTTTTTAAAAAAAAATGTTTAAGGGTACTTTCATTTTCCTACTCATATTGAAATACTACCCCTCAAAAAGGCCAAACTTAGATTCACAAAATGTTTAGGGGTATGCGTACCCCTGCGTACCCCCAGGAAAAAAGCACTGCTTTTATCTAATCCATGATCAGTGCCTGGATGTAATCATGGGCTAGATAAGGGCTAATGAACTGTAACTGAATCTTGACAATACAGACACCCTATGAATCAGTGGTTCTCAGGTAGACGAATTGGGTTGCATACTTGCCCTGTATGGCATTGCACTCTTTCCAAAGGAGCAAGTGTGTGGTTTGGTGTTGTTCCTAGATCAACCACTATCACTGGAGACCCAGGTGACTTCAGTGGCTTGGAGTGCCCATTGCTAACTGGCTGGTGTGACAACTTTGACTGTTCCTAGACAGGGATAGCCTTGCTGTAGGGGTCCATACATCAATAACCTCCCAATTAGACTACTGTATGTGGCTGGTATGGTTTATGTACTACAAAATATGATCCATCAAAGTCAGGTGGATTTACTTCAAAGCATATGAATTTAAAATCGGGCCACTGGGTCTCGTAAACCTATATAACCATATGCTGGACTGATCTAAAATTAATTTTAAAATCCATTCATACACTACAAAGAGAAGATAACATCTATTGATAATACGCAATGACTGTATATTCCCTTAAACTTAGTTGTTGGCATCCTTCTCTTTCAAGAGACAATGGTGTGCACCTCCAGTGAAGTCAAACTGCTGCTTGAGCAGCACCAAAGTGACGTTCCCAGGGTGCGAGCCTGGGCAGTGTGTATGGAGGTCCTGGGCTGCTTAGACAATAGCCTTGCTGATGGGGTACAAAGGAAAGCAGTGGAATACGTTTGGTGCCAACCTGGCTGCGGGAGTTGCCAGAAGGAGGCGTACAAGACATCAGCTAACCACTTTAGCAATCCACTCCAGATTTGAGTAGGATTTACTCCTCAGCCTTTTCTTATCCTGAAGATGTCCTGTGAGGTAGCAGAGGTTATGGGCCAGAGTTTTCCTTCTCTTAGATGGGCTACCTTCCCAGGTTGATGAGCCCCATCTGCTCCTCACTTCTCTCTGCAGCACATGCAGAAACCGCCATCTTGGCCAGTGGACCCACTCTGGGTCTTGTCTGCTCAATCTACTGGAGCCTGTCTGCATGCAGGGGAAGTTCCTAACTCCCCAAGGGTTTGAGACCCATCGACTACACTCGCCTAGTTTAGCCATTCAAATCCATTTCCCAGTGTGTGGTCACTTCTAGGAGCCACAGCTGAGAGCTGAGTGCAGCATGGGAACCAAAGGTGGACAAACTACCCCAGAAGGAGAATGACATATACCCCTCCCCTAACACCCCATACACCCCATTAAACATTAACTATAGATTAACTTGGGGTGTGAAACAGGCCAGTTTAAACATCTTAAATAGTGCATTAATAATAATAATAATAGAACTATTCAGTAGACAGTCCTTAACTACCAACATGAATTTGACGAAAACTGCAGGAAGCAATGAGGCCAAACTTAGATTCACAAAATGTTTAGGGGTATGCATACCCCTGTGTACCCCCCAGGGAAAAAAACCACTGGTTGTCTAGTTAGGTGGATTATTCCCTGAGACAAAAAGATGAATTGGAGGCATCTTACCGTTACTTACTTTTGGTCACTTATCCAACAATGGAAAACTACAGCATATTACACATGTGTCAAATCTGAAATTAATTTCTGAAATTTTACAAGCTAAACCAAAAGGCAGGCAGAGTGACATTTATACAGCAGAGACAACCCACCCAAATGGAAATGGGGGAAGGGGATTTGCTCATCCTTAATTACAATATCCTACTACAAGCTGGATCTGATAACCTATGAAGTCTCTCCCAGTTCTGTGTTTTTATGATTCTGTGTTATTCCATCCAGAGTAGACAAAAAACAAGTCTAACTATGGATGTAAAAATTTTCAGTATGCCATCTTGCTTTTGTAACCCATCAGCATTTTCAGTAAAGTGTTGAAACCAAAAAAAGTTGTGAAAATAAAGTGTATTCATTTCCCCTTGCTTCAAAAAATATATAAAATAAAATAAAAAAGAAGCAATAATGCTATCTACTGCTCACGTGTCTGTTTGAAAATAGGTCTCTTGAAAATTCTCTTTCATCATGCATAAATGTCATTTTGGAAACATTTGTAGGGTTTCAAACTATATTCTTTAAAAAATCACGTATTACTTTAAAGGGTTAAATTGGACTGATAATTTCAGACTTCTTATGCACCATAATATTTTTAGGTCTGAAGTTACATATTAAAAAAAATAGTCAGCTGCAGCATAAGAGCATCAGAAAGCTCACTAATCCAACCTTATAATGTTTACCCTACAAAATATAAATGGCAAGCATGTTTTCTCTATATTAGAAGATAATATTTTCATAGTAATGGAAAAATCAGGCAATGTTCAGTGCTGACCCACTTGGTTATTTTTACTTTTCCCACCATTTAACACTGCAAAATCATGACAGAATCATTGCACTGAGCATGAAAAGATGATGTATTTGATGTTGGATAAAGAAGTAAAAATGGAACTTGTTGAAAATTCTATATCTATTGTATTTGCACACTTCTAGAGAACGGTTTGATCCACACTTAGTCTTACTTAAAGTACAAGTATTGAAATCTACCCTAAGTATAACTCCAATCCAATATGTTCACACATGTATGTGCAACATACATGACTGAAATCTATTTTTGAATATCTATACTCAAATGTGCATTTAATAACTTTATTGAGGTTGTAATCCTAGTCACAGTTCCCCGAAGCATGCACCATTGAACATAGTGGGACTTACTTCTGAATAAACATCCATAACATTGTGCAGTTAAGCATATTGACGCACAAAATCTTTACACTGATCTGCAGAATTGACAATCTCACCTATCCACAACCAAAGTGTCATTTAAAATTATTTGCACTTTGATGGACTGAACTCTCAAGGCATAGGTAACATAGTACATAAAACTCAAATTAAAAATATATATTATCGCTTTTTGCAGTTTTTAAAAGTCAAGCGGGTTTGCCAAAGGATCTGTTCGTCTGCCTCTGTATTGATACCAAAGCTGATCCAGCTGGGAATACAAAACATCAAACCACCATTAACTAGGATTTTATTTCTTCTATATGTGCTGAATGAGGTGAGAAACTTGTGAAGCAGTAACTCTCCACAGGAATCAGAACTGTATAATAAATGTGATAAGTCTGGAATTTTATCAGATTTATATTAGTATAGCCCATCCCAAAAGATAACACATAGATAGAACTATGCATTTACTGTTAGATCTTCAGTAGGTATGAATCAAAGTATCCAGGGAAATCAATGGAGTTTGACAACTCATGATCTGTCTCTTCGCCTGTGGCAGTTAGATAAACTAGACCTGTACATCCAGATTACAGCCTTGAAGTCCTCCAGTTAGATAGCATCACCTGTTTCCATCCTTGGTTCAATCAGAGACCTTCTAAAATGGGACTTGACTTGATGACCTGACAGAATTAGGGGAAATAATATATTTTATTTTCAGAGTACAGACCTTGCTTCCTTGTTATGACAACACTGTTTGCCCTGCAGTTTTCTCTGCATATCATGCCTGAATAAAAGCAGATACAGTATACGATTATGGAGAGGAATGCTAGAAAACTGGTCACACTAGTCAGGATTTCTTTCTCAGATTATGATAATACCTTAAAAACCAACAGCTCACAACCACTGGCAGGTAGAAAACCATATATATATATATAGGATGATAAGTAGCGGTTATAACTGCAAATGTAATAAAACAAATATAGGAGCTTAAATAAGGAGAAATGAAAAATGAAATTTTTGAAAGTGAAAACATAGTAACCATGTGAGCTAAAAAGAAAGCCGTGACAAGCATTCCAGAAAAGTGGTTAACAATTTAGAAAAATAACAATGTGAAAAAAGAATTTAAAATACATAAAAGTTTTGCACAGAGTAATCAATATAAATAAAAGTTTAAAGCAATATTGAAATGTTTTATTAAAAGAAAAAGGGTTAGAATATGGCCACACCAAAAGTAGGAACAAAATATACAAACTGCAAAAAAAAAAAACCCCACCAAGATCTGCGCACCCTCAGTTCAGCTAGTTCATTCTTTATTCAAAAGTTATCAGAAGTTTGAAAGAGGATACAGCTGCTTGTCAAATTGTCAGTGGAGAAGACCTTTGACTGAGGCGCTGGTCCTCATGTCTCCTATCATAGACAATAAATTACATTTTAAATTAATGCATTGGCACTGGCTCTCTGTTACTGGTATCAAATTCTCTCCTCTGATCCAGCTCCGTAGCTAAATAACTTGAACTTTCTGAACCAGATTGTGGTAATAGCAAGTCGGGTCTCAAACTTCTACATGACAGGTTTGAGCTGATTCTCTTTCTCTTACAACTTGTGGCTGTGCTGGAGGCATCAATCTTGTAATGTCAGCACTAGATGACCTAATCGTCTACATCTATGATTCTGCAATGCAGCAGCTGTACAGCAGTTTGTTGTAAACAGGTTCATTGTCTCCATTCTTTTCCCAGTGGGCAACCGTCTCTTTCCCAAAACCATTGCAGTAACAAACTCTTAATTGGCACCTTTGCTAGCAGTCTCAAAGAAAGCAAAGGGCAGTTCATTAGGTCCAGCAGTCCTGTACCAATGGCAGTTGAAGCGCTAGACAGGCAAAAAGCCCTTGATGACCTTTTGTCTACTTTGTACATCTTTGCTCCTGGCCCTCTCAAGCCCACCCTCAACACACCTTTTTGGGTTGTTGTTGTTGTTGTTGTTGTTTTGCCATTGCTACAGCATGGATCAGTTCTGGTAATTTGCACTCAGCTGCAGATTGAATGGGACTATACTGACAAACAGGAATCACTGGCAAATCACAGCACATCCTGGATGTAATCCTAATTGTATGGTATGGAAGGAAAAAATAGAGTGTCAAAGTAGGCACCCCAATAGCCACTTTTGAAAAGACATGGAATCTCAAATCTTTCCCCTCTTGCCCACAGCATATTTAGACACATTAGCAAGTAATAAACAGCAAAGCCTAAATACTTTAGGTCAGGTTACCTGAAGGACCATTCTCTCCAGTATGAACCAACCTGCCTATTAAAAAGTTCAGGAGAAGCTCTCTTCTGCATTCTGCCCACATCAGATGTGCATTTGGTATAGATGCTAGAGAGAACCTTCTCTGTGGCTGTGCACAGGCTCTGCCATTTCTGTCCCTCTTTGATGGCATTCCACTTACAAGAGCAGACATTATTTCAGCAGGCCTTTGGCCTGTTGAGTTAAATATTCTGTACCCTGCTGCATTGACCTCACCCCCCAAAGGCACACTCTTCCATTGCCTCCCGAGACAGATGGATGCCAGCAACAACCATGCTGCATTGACTACTGGCTTTCATTCTTAACTGGCTAGTGTTTTGTGTGTGAGTGAGTTTTATTATTGTTAGTCACCTTGGGCATTTAGCATGGAAAAGCTGAGTATGGTTTTTTCATAGTTAATGTAATCAATACTGATATATATTGATATATATTGCTAACAAAGATGCTATTAGGAACTTTGGTGCTGTCCTTCTCTAACACATGTTGTCAGGAACTCTGAAGCTAGACACCCCTCACATATCTGATATGATTTATACATTGTGCACTATGCATCATATGTATGCGAGGCTTTAAGAAGTAGTTTCTGGTGGATGTTAAAAAGTAAAGGTTCAGAGAACTCCTTTGTCAAACAAAGCCCTGCCCGTGTTCCGGTTGCAGGCTGATACTGGCTAGAGAACCCTGCTCCAGAAGTGACTGAATCTGACTGTTTATAACTTGAATTCTATTTTTTACTTTCCCACCTTTCTACACTCAGTATCCAAAGCAGCTAAGAAGGTAAATGAAAACAATGCAAACAACTGTCCAAGATTAAAATATTATATAAAACAAATTAAAGTAGCGAGAGCCAAAACTGGATGCTAAACTGGGGAAGGAGCATAACTTAGTGATAAAGCACATGCTCTGCATGCAAAATGTCCCAAGTTGAATCCTTGGGAAAGACCACTCTGAGAACAATGTAGTTTCAAAGCTTTGGCACGGCTGAGGGCATATCCACACTTTCGTTTGTCCTGTGTTTTCTTTCACGTGTTGCAGAGCAAATTAGTACCACCACAAGTATTGTCCAGGATTCTGGGTCCTCATGCCACACCTCAGTCCATACTTTTTCAAGGAGGCAACCCTGAAAATATGCAATATCCTCTCCTTACCTGAGTACACAGTGCACACCGCTAGTGTGCTCTTTCAACTCCTCCTGTTGACCTGGAGGCGGAGGAGGAAGAGCTGAACAGCAAATGCTCATCAGGGGAAGAGGAGTTCACAACCCTGCCCAGTTTGGAGATAACATTTTGGGTTTCCAAATGGGTGCTAGCTCTTGAAAAGTTGAAGGCCATCAGTTGTAACTCAAACTCATAACAAACCATCAATATTAGCAAATGCTGTTTGCAATGGTGGGTACTGTCCATTGGGACTGGTGGGGCATAAGGCAGCAAGTCAACAATGATTGCAGTCAAAGCCACTGACTGATGCAACCACAACCAAAGACAGGCAGAGCCAACTTAGTCTAGTTTTGTCCCCATTCTCCTCCCTATTGAGTTGTACAAGGGTAACACTAAGACTAAAAATGAGGAAGCTGGCAAACAGTTCCACACACTGGATTGACTGTAAGAGAAAGCAGGTAGGTGGGGCTGGCTGAGGGCAGCCTGAAATTGCTGGGGCAGTGCCCCAGTCATTCTAATAGACCAGCCTCCACTGTTTATCTCTTTGAACACACTGTCTGCACAGTGTGAAAATACTGCATCTTTTTAATGACCCACACCTGCCACCCAAAATAATACTTTAGACCCTGGGCAGGTGGTACTAAGCAGGTGGTGTATGTAATGGCAAAGAAAGACATCACTTTCACAAGGAAATAATTAAATATTTTCAATAGAAGGTGTTGAAAGTTGGTAACTTTGTGACCTCCAGTTCTGAATGATACCACATTAGGCCAGCTTCAGAAGAAGGCTCTTTTAAATAAAGCAATAAAGATATTTATTCGAACAAACAAAAAATTAAGCTGACTGAATAAAGAAAGGGGTGTGTTTGTAAGTAGGCAGTTAACTAACTGGCAGCATTACTGTTAATACAATGTGCAACTTAGTCAATGTATGTTTGCTTAAAAAATATTTGCCCAAACACAGTTTTATTAGTTTACCCAAACTGCATTGGTGATAAGGAAATGTAAGAAAATGTTCTACCAAAGAAAATAATTTTAAGTAGTGTACAAGAAAAGGCTTCATAGCGCTGTTTCATCTGATTTTGCACTAGAGCACTCAGTTGATCTTATTACAAGATGCATAACAGCAGAGTTTACCTTTTCTCTGTTATCCTACAAGAAACTTCCAGTAGAGGGAGTTGGACATTTCTACTGAAATTTCTCTGAGGGAGTTTTCACTGCGATGAAGATCCAGAGATCAGCAAGGGAATGGGTGTGGAAGTGTAATGCTTTTCTGAATGCCATTTAAATAGTGCCACAAGATAAAACACATGCAAGGTAAGCCATATATATTCCAACCTACAGCTTGCTTTAAGTGTTTTGCAATCTATCAGCAATCCAGTCTTCTGCACGTTTACTTGGGAGTATGCCTAATTCTCTTCTGTGAGGCTTATTTCCTAAGTAACTGCATGAGATTGCAACATAAGGCAAATGGATGCATTAACCACTGCAATGTGGGAGCCAGTTCCTTGCAATTTCCTCCACACCACTTTGTTAATGTTTCGATCCAGGAACTAGAGTGGGTTAATAGCATGATTCTTTAACACCTAATCATCAGTGAGATCAATGGGTGTTTGAAGGGCTAACTGATCTAAACCCTGGACCAGCACATTGCAGGGATTAAGGACTGTGGAAGTGAATGAGTGAAATACTCTCTATGGGAAGAGAGCAAATTGTTTGTACAGGAGGGGAGGATGTAACAGTGCTCATCTCTCCTCTAGGGACCTGTAATTTCCTTGAGCTAGAATTACTACTTTTAACTTGCCACACAGTCTTTGCTGATATTTAATCCTCATTTCATGTATAAACTTGATTGAAGCAAGGGAGGCAGTCACAAGTGGGACACAATGTGCTTCTTTATTAGGGACAAGTCCAATGTTAATGGGGCATCTGTATGCTGGGTGAGGGCATCAATATGGTCCAGGGCCCTGTGATTCTTACCTCTTGGAATGATGCATTGAATAAAATGAGTGTCTAACAGCTGTACATCCTGGTCTATGGACAAACCCCACCTGCCCAAGTGCTTACCCCTGCTTCAGAACCTATACACTATGAAGAAATGCTGCCCAGCCACACCCCCTGAAGTTCTGAATGAAGCCACCTCATAGACTTTGCCCTAAAGCTTGTCTCCACACTCAGGACCACTTTAACACCCTAAGGTTCCATTAGTCTGTGTTTGCCTAGTGTCAGTGGCAGATTAAAATGTAAAGGTACCCCTGCCCATTCGGGCCAGTCTTGACAGACTCTGGGGTTGTGCGCCCATCTCACTCAAGAGGCCGGGGGCCAGCGCTGTCCGGAGACACTTCCGGGTCACGTGGCCAGCGTGACAAAGCTGCATCTGGCGAGCCAGTGCAGCACACGGAACGCCGTTTACCTTCCCGCTGGTAAGCGGTCCCTATTTATCTACTTGCACCTGGGGGTGCTTTTGAACTGCCGTGGGGATTCAAACCGCCGACCTTTCGATCGGCAAGTCCTAGGCGCTGAGGCTTTTACCCACAGCGCCACCCGCGTCCCAGTGGCAGATTGGGGGCTCTCAAATTTCAGTACACTGCTAAAATTTGGCACCCCTGCCTCTCACACTCTGTTCTACAGCATTGTTGTGGCTCCCCATGCAGCACAGCACCCAGTGTGGCCAAACCGGTTGCACTACCCTAAAACTGCCTCTGCTAGTGTGGCCATGTGGTTTACTTTATAGATGACAGTTCTCTGCCTGAAGGAGTCGTCCGTTTGAAGGGGTGTCTGGTCCAACTCTAGTTTAAAGATAAAGAACTATAAGCAGAGCAGGGGCCTTGAAGTTGTCCATCAACAGTTAACACCTGGACAGCAGGCTGAGCAGGCACATAGGTCATAGTCTTCCCTACAATGGTAAAATAAAATGTAATTCTATTTAAACCATGAAAATATATGCAAACATTACACAAATCTGTGTCCTCTTTTGCCATCTTTTTTGGCTATGTATAAGCTGGCACTCTATCAATTAAGTATCAAGATTTCAAACCCAGGACCCTTCTCTCCCAACAGATCCTATTATTCTCCCAGTGGACAGGATCTGGGGTATAAAATGCCAGAATTGAAGGCTCTAAGGAACTACATCCAGAAGTACCTTTAAAAGAAAGTTTTTCAGGTGAATCTACTTCCCTAGCTTGGCCCCTCGATTACTCATAGGGGGATTTGTTCTTTTTGGCTAAGCATATTGAAAACATCTCCCTGTTGGCTGATGTGATTATGACATCAATGGTCTGTTCTTCCAGATACTGTTTATCACTCTACAGCTATTGAACTGGATTTTCACACTCCTGCCTTCATTGATTGCTGTCACCTGGCAGGCCCCCAAGTCCTTGTCATCAGCATGAGAAAGCTGCAATGCTTATGTGGAGGGAAGATGGGAAAATACTTTCTTAGGGACCCTGATGGAGGCTGAGTTTTGTTTTCTGTTTTTTAGCCTTTCCTCCTTTTGCTGTGGTCCTAAGCCAGAGCTGGCCTCCTGCACCTGCTCCTTGCATTGGATGAAAAGCTCCAGCTGTACCCATGGAAGCATTCCTTTCTATGTAAATTGATTTAGAGGACACAATCCAGATTGGGATTATAGCAGGAGGGCAAAGGATTAAAGCTGCCAGCTCTTCCAGAATCCTGGGATGGCTTCCCCCAAACTCTCACACCTGCAATTTACCTTGGGGGGGGGGGACCTAATTCATGCAATTATTGGTTCTTTCAATATTGGAATGCCTAGTTTGACTTTCAGCTGGATTTTTGCTGTCTCTCTCCTTTTGCTGGGATACTAACTGGGACGTAACATAGGGGACACAGCTTGCATGTGCTTAAGGAGCTGCACTGGCTTCCAAACAATTTCTATGAACAATCATAGTCCTTATACTTATCTTTAAAGTTCTATGTGGCTTAGGACCTGGTTACCTGAAGGACAGGGCAGCCCACCCATGAAGCAACGTGGGGAAACTGCCTCAGGTGGCAAGATCCACAGGGGCAGCAGATCCAGCCTCCAAGGAATGTATTGCTTGCTGCTGCTGCTGCTGCTGCTGCTGCTGCAGTGGCAGCAATGACTGCAGTGTGTTCCTTGGAACTGGATCTGCCACCTCATCAGAGCCCCCAGTTCCACTTCTACAGTGGCCTCTCAGTGAATAGAAGGTGCTGCTAGTCTCCTCCCACATACAGGGAGGAAATAGTAGGGACTGCCCTCTGTGGTCTCAGCTGACTGGCACTGCCTTCATGTTCTGCTTTCAGGAGGGATCAGCTACTCTCAGGAGCTCTGTCTGGGTGCTCCAGAGTAAAACCAATCCCAGTGGGGCTTGCATTTGGTGCCAAATTTAAAATGTTCCAAATACAAGCCCTGTTTGCCAAGGGACAATCAGAAGTACGTTTCATGCTTCCAGCTGTTCCTTTGCAGCTGCCTCTTTACCTGTTCTGCAGTTGACATCATTTAGGATATCAGGTGTGGGGTGTGTGGGGGCTTGTGGAAAACAGTTCCATGGGTCAACCTGGGACCCACAAGTCAGAAGTCGTCGTCATCCCCCTGTTTTAACACCTGCCTATCTGTGGGCCTTTTTGGGAGGGGGTTACTGACATAGAAAAGAATCATAGAACTTTAGAGGTGGAAGGGACTTTGAGGGTCATCTAGTTCAACCCCCTGCATTGGAAGTAGCTTTTGTCCAATGCGGGTTACGAACCCACAATCCTGTGATAAAGAATCTCATGCTTAAATACTCTTATTTTAACACTATAAATCAACTTGGAAACTCTTTTGAGGGCTGAAACGCATTATAAAATAGATTTTTTATATAAACAAACAAACAAACAAATGAAAATATGGTTGGAATCTCAATAGGTATAGGTTAACAAGCAGACCAGTGATATCAGAATAGTCATAGTAATGTCAGTCTCACCTGTTTCCAGCCAAACTTTAAAAGCACATATTGTTGAAACTTCTAAGAACTATGGGAACAAATCTTGTTCCTCTAGCTATTAGGTATGTAATTGATCAAATTATGGGATGGACACTGAAATCTGAGAGATAGGAACAATCTCTATCAGAACCATTGCTGGTGGGAAGCCTTATCCTTTAGTGCAATTATAACTGAAGCGATTAGGCTTATACAAATAGCACTTTAGAGTGAAAGTATTAAATCGGTGGTAGTGAGAACAGCAGTAAAAGTAGTATGAAACTGAGATTCTGACATACAAGATGGGATTAATAATAAAGGCTTAGGGTGCAATCCTATACCCACTTAACCTGAGAGTGAGCCCCACTAAACTCAATGGAACTTACTTTTGTATAGGCATGTATAGAATAGTTGCCATACTAAGATGACTAATAATTATTGAAGTAGATGCTGCAATGGTACTTTGGGCCATCTTTTTCTGGTATACGCTTCTATAGTTCAGCTCTTCTGTCAGAGCGCGATAGATTCTGAATGAAGAGAGAGATTTGGCACTTGCCTTCATAATAACCTTGCACTTTACAGCTACTCCCAGTAAAAATAAATAAATTGGCAGTTTTGTGGATAGTGTCCGAGGTTGTGCTCAGACTATAAACTGAATTTGAGTCATGCTACGCTAAGATTGAGTCTTGGAGCTGTTTTCAGCAGATGATCTAATAAGGAATAGTAGTTTGTGCAGGTGCAAAATGCTATTTCCTTACTATTGATTAACCACAACTGCCCCCACTCATCTTAGTTTGGTGTGGGCTTCCAGATCACAGGGTCCAAATTAAGAGCAAACTAGCCCTAGTCCTTTTTATGTCACAAACTAAACACTTCCAGTGCAACAGAAGTGACCCAAACTCTTTTTTTATTAGTTTTATTTAACTTTCACTGAGAAGTATTCCACTTTGTTCAGTATTCTGTGTGTTTGTCTATGTATCAGCAGTACCAACATATACAGTAGATCTGCATTTTTTTTATGTATGTACATCTACATAAGAAAAATTAACAACACTAAATGAGAAAACTTTGGTGTGGATAGTATCAAGTCTCTTCTGTGTTTACAGAATCGTAATGTTATAAGGGACCTCAAAGACCATCTGGTCCAATCCATTGCTGATGCAAGAACTTTACTGCTAATTAGTAGCCCATCCAGCCTCTGCTTAGGAACCTCCTATGAAGAAGAAGAGTCCACCACTTTTCAGGGCAACCTGTTCCATTATCAAATAGCTCAAAATAAGGATGCTCTTCCCAACATTTAGTTGAAATTCTGTTTTTCATAATTTGAAGGCATTAGTTTGGGTCTGTGAAGAAATCCTGTTTATTTGAATTAAGTTTTAATAAGTATCATGTAATGTGTTATTACATTTTGTATTGTGACATACATTGGTAATGTATTGGATGTGTGTGTCTGGTCTGGAGAAAGTCAGTTTAACAGTAGCTTGGGGCCTTAACCGACAGCTGTGAGGAAGGGTTGCTGTTAGAATTCTCAGTGTGCAAAAGAATGAGTAGTAGTAGTACCAAGTCATAGAATCATAGAATCATAGAATCATAGAGTTGGAAGAGACCACAAGGGCCATCGAGTCCAACCCCCTGCCAAGCAGGAAACACCATCAGAGCACTCCTGACATATGGTTGTCAAGCCTCTGCTTAAAGACCTCCAAAGAAGGAGACTCCACCACACTCCTTGGCAGCAAATTCCACTGTCAAACAGCTCTTACTGTCAGGAAGTTCTTCCTAATGTTTAGGTGGAATCTTCTTTCTTGTAGTTTGGATCCATTGCTCCGTGTCCGCTTCTCTGGAGCAGCAGTCATGTTTGTTTGTATCACATTAGTAAGATAGTGTGGACTCCAATGAAAAAGTGGGCGTGTTTTCTCTCTGTGTTTGTGTTCCAGTGTCTTTCTGGGTGGTGACATGTCAGGGTCAATGCATATGAGAGCATATTGAGCGGATTTCCCCCTGATGTATTTTATATCTCTACATCAATAGATATGTGTATGCCCATCACAGTCTGTACCAGCATCATTTTCTGTTAGTATAAGAGCCATTTCACATATTGCACTTTGCTGAATTAGACCACAGACCCCCAACCCTAACCTCTTCCCACATTATCCACATGCTCCTAACCCCAAGGTTCACAAATTGAGCATGAGCACCTGAAGGAAGCAAATGCATGGAGAACAATTGTGGGGAACCTGAAACCTTTTAAATGCTGTCAAACTCCTATGCCCAGGGGCTCCAGCAAACATGACCAATGATCAGGATTGATGAGTTGTAGTCCAACATCTGGAGGCTTGCCGGTTCTTCACTCCTGACATAGAGCTTCTACACATGTAGAAGCATGTAAGCTTCTACACAGTCTGGAACTCTAATGCCACACGGTTCCAGAGTGCATGGAAGCCAAGCAACCAGAATTCTACATGTGTCAGATTCCCTGCTCAGATACTCTCCATATGTCAATGTTGGGGGTTGGGTTGCACATCATTAAGGGTGGAGGAACCAGCAGTGTGTCGATCGCTGTTTATGAGGATAACATGTGAAACAGTTTCCTTCAGCATTCCGTTTCCAACAGCAACCTGCCAGATGCCTAGAAGCTCACAAGAGGTACATGAAGATGACATGCAATTCCTGCTGTTTGCTCCCAACATCTGGTACTCTGGTACATCATTGCCTCTGAGCACCAAATGTCCATGTCCACACCTGCCTTTCCATGCAGGACTCCACAGGCAGGTTATCCCATGAGGTGATTGTATTGGTGTTTGTGTTTTGCTGGGCATACAGATGTGTGTGAATCACACACGCGTACAACCAGCACATGGGACAAGGAACACGTGGGATGGCTCAGTTGGTAGGGCATGAGGCAGTTGATCTCAGGGTCGTGGGTTCGAGCTCCACGTTGGGCAAAAGATTCCTGCAGTGCAGGGGGTTGGACTAGATTACGCTCGTGCTCCCTTCCAACCCTACAGTTCTATGATTCATGGTCCCACCTCCCCCCCCCCAACCGCAACGATTGTTAGAGCGTTCCGTGCTGCCAAAGCATGCATTGTGACGCAGCGCTGATTCTGTCGGCTTGTGCTCTGTTTGTGCCACAATCCTTGGTTGAGTCAATCTAGTTGCAAAGCCATTCTCTGGTTTGGGATGTGTCAACATCACCAGTTCTCGGGGCGGGGAGCACGAGAGAGAGCGGGAAATTGAGGAGGGGGCGACCGCGTGCCGGCCTCTTCTGTTGGGTGTTTGGGGTCGGCACGTGGGCGTGTTTCCTGTCAGCCAGCGCCTGTGGCGGCTGGGCTCCGGCTCGCTCGCTGCCCGTCCAGGTGCCGCTCAGCTGGCTCCTGCAGCTCGCCGACCCAGTCGCCATGGGAACTCGGCGGGCGGAGGGGGAGGGGGCGCGCTCTGCCTTCTGCTGCCGGGCCTGCCCCAGCGCCGCGCGCGCTTCTTCCTGCTCGCCTGGCTTCGGCTCTCCTCCCCCTCCCCCCTCTCGCCTCCGCCAATCCGGAGAGGAGCCTCGGAGCCCAGCTATGTGTGTCCTGGAGGTATTTCAGGGTTACTATAGGAACGGGAAGGGAGAGGGAGAGAACGAAGGCGAGGGGGAGAAAGCTGCCCCCCCCCAGCCAGCGCGTGTACACACACACACACACACACACACACCCCGCCCCTAACCCCACACCCCCATCCTTCCCATCCCGCCCCTTCTCCCAAAACCCCGAGTCAGGTGCCAGGCCATGGCTGCGAAGTCAGGGGGAGGGGGGGAGCAGGCAGCCGGGCTTGTCCTCCGCCATCCTCCTCGCGCCGTCCCAGCCCCAGAGCCTCGCTGCTGCTGCTGCTGCCGCCTTCGCCTGCCCTGCACGCGGCTGGGGACTCCTCCTCGCAGACCCGCGGCCGCGCCACACGCACGCGCGGCGGGAGAGGAGGAGGCGGCGGGAGGGGGTGAGGAGCGTCTGTTCTCGGCCCTTCCTCCCTCCCTCCCTCTCCGCCCAGGGTGCTTCTGTTCATCGCGCCGGGAAAGATGCTACAGTTGGGCGAGAGGAGCCTGGCAACGCCACGGACCCTGCGGATGCCAGAGCTGCAGCCTGGCTTTTTGGGGAAAGGGAGCGTCGGGCAGGAAGAAGGGGCAGTCGCATCGAATGAAGGGCATCGAGGTGTGCGAAGGGGACAAAGGCACACAGTGGTGTCACCCGGTGGCATGGGCAGCTTCCACCCCCCCATCCCCGCCCTGCGGTATGCCAACTCCCTACAGCCCGATCCTGTGCAGAGTGTCTTTCTTTCTCCTGTAGTAACTCCGGCCAACGGGACTTACTCCCGAGTCAGTGTGCGACACAGGATCGCAAGCCGGCCCTCATTCCTCGTGGCCAGGTTTGTGTCAATTTGTGCCCCCAAGCGCCACTAAGGCTGCTTTCGTTCTCCTTCACTCCGCTGCACACTTCATATAGGAGAGTATTCCACATCTCATTTTTGCCATCGTTCTTTCTTTTGTTTTGCCAAGGCCCCTGGGAGGCTTGCAGTGGGTCAGGCCGGCCTAGGGAAACTACTAGAGCAGCCAAGCACAGCATATGGCCCCCTTCTAAGCTGCCAGCAATAAGCCCTTTGATTCGTCCTGTTGTGCATCTCCCCCAAGGTGTATGCTAAGCTCAGGGTGTGTGAGATATTTTCCTACATTTTTATTTTAATGTTTTAGGCAAAACAGGTGGGATGTGGGAGACAGGCATTTTTTTGCAAGAGAAATCAAAGAGAAATTGGAGGTCCAACAAATTATCTGAACTATAGTGTTGAAAGCCCTTTGGGGGTTTTTGTTGTTGTGGTGGTTGTGGTTACAGCATATGGCTTATTGACTGAGGGTGGAGAGAGAATTGTCTGCCACTTGCTGAACCAATAGTAGGCAGGCAGGCAGATTTCTCAAAAAAATAAATAACCTGAAGTTAAATGTGAAGTGTGTGTGAGTTTGCACACACATGCACATACCACATATTTTAGCCAGCACAGAGGTTTTGTGGTGTTTTTGACTATAAGATTCAGTTCTTATATAAGACTAGCACCACAGTATAAAAGGCTGCAGTAAACATATTAGACAAACATAAAAGTCTGGTTTCCAAAGCAGCACTAAAGTCCAAGTATCTATTACTTTATTTCCTCCACCCTTAATTTGCAGAATTTTGGATGGCCTTCAGAATTTTTATTTGAATCTTGTTTCTGTTAGAATGTATGCAGATTGTGTATTTATTGAAGGAGGAAAGCACAGTGTCAAGTGCTAATTAAAATCGGGGTTATAGAACTTTTGTTACTGAGCTAAATGTGCCCCTCTTTCCATTTCCACTTGGCCTGTGGCAACTCCTTCACAGCCTTAATTAATATGCCCCCGCTTGGTATTTGATCTGGTCCCACTCCCATTTCTGTGGGAATATAACTGGAAGACCTGGGCAATATACAATACAAGAAGTCTTTGGTTTCTAGGGGAGAGATAACCAAAAAATGGGAAATCTCTTCTTTCCTCCAGTCTCTGCAGCGAATATATTATTGGAGTTGTTCCACACAGTCCCTAATCAAGCCGGTGCAGATGAAGGAGAAGGGAAGGAGGGAACATGTGTGCCTGTGTGAACAATTCCAGAAGGATAATTTGAGAAAAGTCATTTGTGTCATTCCTTGTGCTGTTGCCTGGTAGTCCAAAGAGTAGATCTGAGATGTCAGCACTATCATTGCAAGGGGCACAGTCTAAACTGCGGATTGTTGCCCAATATGACACTAATCTCTATGTGTTGGGTGGGGGTGGGCAGATAAGACTTCTCACATTTCCCAGGCATACAATCTGCAGTGCAGGGAGCTGCCATCTTGATGCCACATCCAATACTGTTTTCAACTAACCGCAGTTTGTTACTTCATCCAGATTCAGACAAACTATGGTTAGTTATAATTAGGGCTTGTCGAAACAAACATACATCAAACAGTGGCTGATGATGAAAACTACCCACACTTCCTGGTTCAGACAAAATGACAAACTGGTTGGTTGAAAACGGAGGTGGCTGCTTCTGATTTCCTTCTCACTGTCCCAGCAGCACCAGCACAGAGCACCAGAGGAGAAGAGAGGATCAGGTCTATGCATATTAACTCTGATTTAATATAGGGGGCAGGGACCCTGTGGCCCTCCAGATGCTATTGGACTCCAACTCCAATCATCCCTATTGCCCATGCTGACTGAGGCTCATGGGAGTTGGAGTCCAAGAATGTTTGGAGGGCCGCAGGTTCCTGAACCCTAGATTACCATTACATCCAGACCAGACAATTAATTAATTAATTAATTAATTAATTAATTTTATATTCTGCCCTTCATCTGAAGAACTCAGGGCAGTTCAGAAGATTAAAAAAAATACAGGATAGAAGCACAAAATAAATAAAGAATAACCCCGCCTCCCACAAACACATTTAAAAGGCCATGGAATATTAGAATATTAGTCAGCCAAAGGCCTGGTTGAAGAGAAACATTTCTGCATGGTTTCTAAAGCCCCCCCTTGGGAGAGCATTTCACAAACAGGGAGCCACTGCAGAAAAGGCCTGTTCTTGTGTGGCCACCCTCCAGACCTGTCATGGAGAAAGAAGGGCCTCATATGATGATCACGAAGTCCAGCTTGGTTTATATGGCGAGAGACAGTTCTTGAGGTATTGTGGTCCTGAGCACTATGCTAGCTTTGCCTGAACCCTAAGTCTGATGAACAAGCATTTGATCTTGCCTCCATCCATGTGAATGGGTTATGTTTGGGATTAAATATTTTGCTTCATTCAAGATTCCGCTTTGGGATCAGCATGTCTATGATTTGACCAGAATAGTTATTTCTTTATTCAGTATTTGGTGTTTCAAATTTCAGTGGCGCACTGTGTGAGGCCAAAGTTTGGTGCCCTCTTGCCTCTCACCTTCTGTTTGGCTCAATTCACCATGTCATAATTATGATGGCCTGTGGCACCCACTACGCTCAGCACCCAGTGTGGCAGAACCCTAAATCCGCCTCTGGTATACACAGCATATCTCTTGCTTTGCTTTCATCAGTTGGCAAAGAGGTTTGCAGGTTTTTGAAGCACTATAAAAAACATGAATACCCAGCTTGATCAGAATAAAATAAATTGTCTACATACTATGAACAATCATGGCTCTGTCCTACCACTTTCAGCTCCCTCTCTTCTCATCCTCACTATTCTCTGGCCCCAGCCTTCAATAATAACCCAGAAATAAAATAATTTGATTACTCTGTTACAGTTTTCTTAAGTCATCTAAAGTTTTGCTAAGAGAAAGATGAAATACTGCTACAGATTGCTGTGGGCGGACTGGACCTTATGGGATCATATGATAAGTGGTGCTTTTATTTTACTGTATTCCTGATTTAGAATTTTTTTTTAAAAAAAAATCCCTCATAGAAAGTTTAGATTACATCTCGTTAGTTGCAACTTAATATGTCCCCCTAGGCAATGATCTAACAATTAGCATTCAGCTAGCACTATTGACAGGCTGGTTGTTACTGCCTGTTGATTTGTATCCTGGCATTTGCTTTGTATTAAGGAACAACTATTATATACTGCGTGTGCACATGTATGATAATATATGTAACACCCTTTGTCTTAGAGTAGGCTCATTGAAATCATTAGGACTGACTTCTGAGTTGGCATGATTTGGACTACATTGTCTGAAGCTAAAGGCAGAAGAGATGTGAACCTATAGACATTTGCAGATAAGGCTTTTGTTTGTAACATCTATTGGGTCCATTCACTATTCATTCTCTCACTCACAAACCATTTCACACTATTCACACACTCCATTCATGTCCCACTCTGTCTAATCTATAGCATCCACACATTCGGTTGAGTATCATTGTGTTGGGCCTGTCTTCTCTGCACCCCTTTTCATCAACAGTTCCATCTGCTTCTAAACTTAGGGAGAAGTTGTAATGTTCACAAGCATTTCATATAGCATTTAAATAGCTGAACTAATTTCTAGGAAGATCTTGTTTCAGTATGCTGAAGTTAGAATTCTTAACAGCCAGGAGCTGTGCTGGGTTCAGTGTCTTTGAGCTATGACCCCAGGCTCTTCTTTGGTCATGTATTCGTGATTCACAGTCACGTTCTATGATTTAGATTTAATATGTCTCTCTAAATGTGAAGCAAATTACGCAAAATTTTGTTTTGATGTCCGAAATAGATATTCTTATTCTGTAATGGCAGACACATTTTATTACTAACTTCCAAACATTAAGCACCTAAATCCACAGTAATAACAATTAAATGCAGTGATACATAGATGGCGGGAGGCCCATTTGTGTTTATATGGATTTTTTTCCCTTGACTTTTTAAACATCAGTACATTCTCAGTAATCACTGCAATCCTCCTGTACAGTAGGTCCCATAATCTAGGCGTGAGGATGAAGGACTACTATTTTTCAACCAGTCAAATTCAGTTGAGTTAAAGTGAATCAAGGGTATGCAGTTCTCAGCTCATTCTCTTAACTGCTGTGCTACTGCATGGGTGTATTGAGAACGAAGAAGGACTTTATTCAAATTGTAAAAGTTCTTTCTGAAATTTCAATATTTATTTCTGTCTCCACTAGCTTACAGGGCTTGTCCTGTTATTTGGCAGAGTGAGGGAACAGCCTCAGGTGGTGTGTGCTAGGAGGCAGTGGTGCCCCTCAGCTCTTCCTCCTGAGCTCCCTGACCATACTCTCCTGTTGGGAGAAGAGAGCTGTGTGTCATGCCTCTTGCCCTCCACCTTTATAATTACCCTGCTGATCTCTCTCAGGGGCACTGCAGTGCTCCATTACTAATATTGAAGTAAGATTCACTGCTATATGTGGCACAGATGCATGTGTGTGCCATTTTGTCCTTTGCCTCGGGTAGCATAATATCTTGGGCCAGCCTTGATAGCTTGCTTTTAATCTTATTTATTTATTTATTTATTTATTCAGTCAGTCAGTCAGTCAGCCAGTCAGCCAGCCAGCCAGCCAGCCAGCTTATCTTGTCACAGGTACCCCAAAGCAACTTACAACCAGACAGTAAACCCCACATAGATAGCTGTACATTAAAACCAAGAGGAAAAAGAAATACCATACATATAAAATAATCCACTCACTTCTAAAAGACCACAGGTTATGGAGGAAAGTTTTTGCCTGGCACCTAAAGATACATGTGGCGCCAACCTTCACAGCACTGCATTAGCACACAGAGTGCTAGCCCATTGAAAACTTGAATACTTTAGCCATATTCTGGCATTCATCACTCCACTGTTGAACAGCATGTGAACAAGGAATAGGTCTGCATCAAGTAGCCCTTTCTGTGGTGTGGCATGCATCTAGGTTGCAGGTTCCTCTCACCATAGACATTTATACCAGAGGTGGGGAACCTCCAGCCTCTGGGCCAAATTGGACCTGATACAGACACCAGTTTGACTATGAGGCCATTTCCTCCAAACCACAGCCATCTCCCCCATGTCTGACATCATTTGTGATATCAGGTGTGAGGCAGGTAGACACATGGCTTCCACGGAAAAATTGGGAACCTTGAAGTGTGTTCTAATTGTTTCTTGGCAAGCAAGCCTTGCTGTCAGCACTGATCAATGGTGACACCAACCGTAGTTGAGATTTGCTGTGCTATGGAGTTCCTGGCTGGGAACCACAAAATTCCCCATGAAGGGGCCAGGCACCCACCATTTTTGGTGCCAGGGCCATGTATGCTGCATGTCTCCCACACCCTGGGCACCCACAGTCGCGGGGCCAAGCTGGCACTTCTGCTGTAGTGCAGCCAGTCCCTGTGCAAAATGGCCTTGCAGCAAGTATGGATTTTATTCATGAGCCACCTTGACTTTGTTTTCAAACCCTGTAAAGCCAATGCCAGTCAGCATGGATAATACTGGCTAGATGTTCCTTTGTTCTACCTTGGTATAAGGCAGCTTCCTACATTCCTAACAGTGGGGAGGGAAATTGGCACTCTGCAGCAAGCAGGTGAAGCAGTGGTGGAGGCAGATGGAATCCTTTCCCGGGTAGTGTTGCTGCTCCAGTTGAGCCCAGCAAACACCAGTTGTAGAAAAGGAGCCCTTCAACAGTGCTCAAGGGCTGTAGTGTGGAATCGACCCTTAAAAGAGAGCTACAAAAGTCATTCAAAATCCCAGGAACCAGCATAATATTTTGGAAACTCAGCCTCAAGTTTTAAGAAAGAGTCCTGCAAAAACCAAGTAAGTATTACAACATTCTTGTACTATCATCAATTTTCTAGGTACCCAAGCAGCTGGATTTCCTTCCTACCTCACCTCCACCTACAGGAGAAGTGGCTACATTGCTACCTTCTAACTTGATGGATGGTCAAAAATTGAGTGGGGCCACCTCACAGTTGGCATGCCATACATTACCCCCACCCACCCACCCACATTTTGCATATACATCACATAAACAGCAGAGCAAGCGCGCATAGAATCGTAGAATTGTAGAGTTGGAAGGGACCACAAAGTTCATCTAGTCCAACCCCCTGCAATGCAGGAATATCTTGCCCAACAAGGGGTTCAAACCCACGACCCTGAGATTAAGAGTCTCATGCTCTACCAACTGAGCTATCCCAGCAGGATAATCACATGCATATTGCGTACATACTAGGGAACACACATGTACCTACAGAGAGGGGCACATTATATACAATGGATGAATCTGGTGAGCAGGGAGGGAGAGATCTGTATCCCAATCTCTCTCAAGCCCTTCAGAAAGTGCTTGCTGAATGCTGCAGAGGTGCTCCACAATGAGGAAGCAGCAGAGAATCAGATGGTGAGGGTCAGGGGTGGGGGCCTGTCATTGCTACCACCACCAAATTGTGAAGCGGGGAGTGAAAAAAGCCTTTGGGGGCTGGATATGTCCTGGGGGCCATAGGTTAGTCATTCGTGGCCTAGAGTATCACTAAACTTCTGTAAACACTCTTCAATGGTGATCTAGAACAAGTGATTTGTGGATAATAGTTTGTGGGTGTTCTGTATAATACACTAAATATTGGCTTTCTTTGGTGGCAGTATGTAGAAAAACACGGGTGGAGAGAGAATAAATATTTGGGTCAGTCAATGAACAGAATTAACAGGTGATCACAGAGAACAGGACCCATAAGAACTCAGTTTGCACAGTTGATTAATTTGGGACCATAATATAAACACAAAAGCACAACTTTTTGCACTGACAGAACACTAGTTCACAGTTTGTGTAGAAGAGATAAAATTCCACACTCACTTCCGCTGCCTTGAGCAATAGGAATACTGGTTTTGATAAAGTTCCTTCCATTTGGAAGAGTAACCACTGTAGATGTGTGGTGTTCTTGCACAAATCTGCTTATTTTAACAAGTTTTACAAGTAACTAGGTATGGGGAAAAGAATACAAGGAGAAGGAAAAAAGATAAACCAAAGCACAGAGATGAATAATTTCACTTGCTTGTTCTGGTGATAGTGTCATCAGTGGTACAGGACCCCTGTCTCTTGGCTGTTTTCCTTCTGCTTAACCTTTTCACTGATCACCAACTTGTTACGCACTCGCTCAAGCCATATTTTCTGCTTAGGCCTTTGCCCCTGTGGTGAATGATCCTAGGAATGCCACTGCCTTATTTTTCGGTGAGAAAGTGAAAGGGAATCCTGGAATAGTAAGGACTGTCTCTGTCTACAAGGGAGATAACAGAAACTGGTGATTTATGGTGCTTTTGGTGTGGAGCACGTCCCTACACACAGCTGAGCTGAAGTGAAAGGAAGCTCTCTTCCAAAGTGATTACAATTGCATGGGCCATAATGTTGGTGGCATGCCTGCTAGCCTTATCCCTGTAGCATTAGTGGCCTGGTCACATTGCTTGTCCACACACTAAAGCTGAAAGTCTGAAGTAGGGAGCCTAATGTGCGTGTGTAGCCTCCCCATGTGATTTAGAATCCCATGCAATCAAGGTTCTAAATAATTCAGGGAATCTACATGCATATAGCTGACGACTTTAGTCCCAATACATGGACAGTAGCAGGGTCAGGCCATTGAGGATGTGCTGAGGGGGGCAAGCCACGTGAGTGTGATCCTGTTTCCCCCTTGACTGTAATCATGTGAGGGCTTGAACATCTGAAGAGGCTTTCACAGGGTGTGCATTCAGATATCTATCATCTTCCTTGCCTCCCTCCATGGCAACAGCAATTCTTCTCTCATGTGAATGGAGGCAGAAGGAATGAGCTGAGCCACAAGGATCAGCTCTGCCTCCTGCAAGGGAAGTATAGCTCTACCTTTTCCACCCCTCAGTTCCCAACATGTCATCACACCTCTAACCAAAGACAGGAGCAGCTTGATTCTCAAAGTCTAGGATTACTGGAATCACTGGAGGCAGGGGTTTGTGAATGATGGGAAATTCCAAATGGGCACTGAGAGCAGATTAACTGAGAGAACCACCAGCAGTATAACCACAGCCCTGCCTCTATTACTTCCCCTCCCTTTGCTGGTCACCTACACTGGAGACCCAGAGCCACTGAGTGTCTGAAGTGTAGTCACACTGTTATACAGAAGTCCAGAAGCTTTGCTTTGATGGTGATTTGTGCTAGTAAAGTGCTTCTTATTAAGAACAAAAGAAGAGTCTGGCTGCTGGACCAGACTGAAGGCCCATCTAGTCCATCCTATTCTCTCAGTGGCCAACTAGATGCTTATGGGAAGCCTGGATCCAAGTGCAGCTAGTATTCAGTGACATACGAGGTGGTACTCAACTAAGTTTTGCTCAGAGTACAGGTAAAGGTAAAGAAACCCCTGACCATTAGGTCCAGTTGTGACCGACTCTGGGGTTGCGGCGCTCATCTCGCTTTATTGGCCAAGGGAGCCGGCATACAGCTTCCGGGTCATGTGGCCAGCATGACTAAGCCACTTCTGGAGAACCAGAGCAGCGCTCGGAAACAACGTTTACCTTCCCGCCGGAGCGGTACCTATTTATCTACTTGCACTTGACGTGCTTTCGAACTGCTAGGTGGGCAGGAGCAGGGACCGAGCAACGGGAGCTCACCCAGTCGCGGGGATTCGAACTGCCGACCTTCTGATCGGCAAGCCCTAGGCTCCCATTTAAATCAAGAGGGCTAATTTAGTCATGTTCATTAATTTCAATGGGCCTGCTTTGAGTAAAACTTAGCTGAATAAATACCACCCCCAATGTGTGTGGGGTGTGTGTGTGTGTGTGTGTAAATAAATACACATGTAAATAAAAACACATGTAAAAATGCATGTAGATAAAAACAAAAAAACATATACACGCGCATGCACACTTCTGCATGCCAGTCATTTAATTGCTAAATGCAACATAAACATTCTTCATGAGGTAAATGTATTGTGTTTTCTGTCCAGAACCCCCTTAAGCTCTAAGTTCAGTGGCAAATATTGACTGTATTTCCACATCCTCATATTGGTTTGTACTTTGACCATTCCTACCCACTTTCACTTTCACTGCTAATTTTGAACCTTTGAAGAGGGATTTAGTATATACATGTATTTACAAAAGTCTATCCTTGTTTTCTAACATTCTTTGGAAAGCTACATCCTAAAATATCGCAATTACCATATTTTTTTTAAGTACTGCCATAGATAGTTTTGTGGCTATAATTTAGCCATGTAATGAAGGATTTTTCTTATTTGTGAAAATCTACATTAAAAATTACCAGTTAATAAGCCATGCCAATATTTAGAAGAGTTTTACATAACTGAACAAGTTTGACATAAAGATGAGGTACAAAGCATAGCCAAAGTGAAAATATTATTCCATGGAATTTTAAGATTAAAGTATAACTTTTATATAGAGAGTGTGCAGAACACAGAGTAGCTATATCCTAATGCTTTAACTTTTTTAGTTAACAAGTGGCACATAGACACATTTTACTCCTATCATGAGGATTGATTATTCTAACACACATTAGAGACTAAGAACTCAGAAACAGAGAGTGGTAATTATTAGGAAGTTGCCTTGTACACTGATAGCAGCTTTCTAGAGATTCAGACTGGAGTCTTTCCCATCCCTGACAGGATATGCCAGAAATTGACCTGGAACTCTGCCTCTATTCTACTACTGATCTATTGTTGTAAAATAATAGGAACCCCAAGATGCATATTCAATAACATTCCCACAATTGTATTGTTGTGCTGACACTTGTGGCATGTTAAAGTCCTGCATGTTAATAGTTTTCTTTATAAGTATTTCACAAACTTCTTTGCTCTTTACAGTTAAAGGGGAGAGTTTATAATAAAGATACATTTTTTTAAAGGAGCATGGCAGTCCAATTCTATGCATTTGTGCAGATGGTGTGTCTGCAATAGCATCATAATATCACCACAACTCTTGTGTAGTTGTACTGGCATAATTTTTGACACCCCACATCTTAAGCAGTTACAAACTGGACTACTGAATCATATCCAACTTAATTTCCTTTTAAACTCAAACAACTTTTATGCTAGGGTAACCAAAATATTGGTCTGCGGAATCCATTAATTAGACCTTCACCAGCACACACTTCTGAACTAGTGGCATAACATCCACATAGTTACTTACACAAAAGATAGCAGGATACAAATATTTCTCTCAAATAGGGATCAAGAGGACTGTCTGCTTTCATATAGTATTTCACTTGGCCCTCATTGCTTATCCTGAACTACTGATTTGTGGCCCCACCCCTAACTAATTCACAAATGTTTGAACTCTAGCAGGCATGGCCAAACTTGGCCCTCCAGCTGTTTTGGGACTACAATCCCCATCATCCCTGACCACTGGTCCTGTTAGCTAAGGGTGATGGGAGTTGTAGTCCCAAAACAGCTGGAGGGCCAAGTTTGGCCATGCCTGCTCTAGACCATAGACCTGAATTCACATCCTTGGCACATCATTCTGTACACATGAGAACATTTGATTTCAAGCCGGATACTATAATTTGTACCATTACCACATAACATCACTGATGTTTTTCATTCTTTCCAATTTTATTTTCAAACATAAATACTAATTTAGTCAGAAATCTCATAGAAGCGGTTCATAAAATTATCTGTAGAATATCAGTCACCAGTCACACTAAGGATAGTGTTATGTGTTGCTAAGTGACTGTGAGTATCAAGTATAAAAACTTTAAACTAATTATTGTCAGCCATTTGGCATATTTCTCTGTCTTATGCTTTCAAGTAAAGCCTCTTGATTAGGCATATTTCACTGTTCTCATAAACTGCAGTTTGGGCTTCATGAAAGAGAGCAGATGACAAAAGAACAACAGTGGGAAGAGTTAGCAGAGGTACAGTATATTATTCATTGAGCTGCACATATAAATACTCCACTGTGTGTTGTCCCACTGTAGACCTAAAATGGCCGTATTGCCGGATGTTGTTGCCTGGTGACCAAGAGTGCATCTCCTACACCACAGAGGGATGTGAAAACAGGGAGACTGATTTGCTCCTTTTGCTCTCCAGAAGACTGAGACACTGAAATAAATTAAATCAGCATTCAACAAGCTAAATATTCCCTTTCTCTGCATGCTGTTTAAACTGAATGAGGCCCTGGGAGCCTGAGGTGTTCACCAACATGCAACAGCAAACAAGATATAATATATGTTCAGGCCTTTGTATTTCATTCGCTGTCCATGCCATTTAATAAACAGATAAGGGCATTGCTACTGTATGCCTGCAAGTTATTCTTGCTTCAGTGAAGTCTGTGTTGCTTGTCTGGTCTGTTCCGGTGCAAACTCCCACCTGCTATCAGTCTCTCTTTCTTTCATTAAAATCAAGTAGTTAATTAGCCCCAGCCTGTCCTCTCCCCTTCTCTCTTTCCCTTTAATGCAGCAGTAATGATGTCTAATTACCAGCAGCAGTGGATTACAGAACCTTCAGGAGCAAATCTCTCTGCCTGACAGCAAAGCTGAGCAACAAACCTTAAAGCTTCAAGGAGAGAATAATTCTGGACAATGAAGGTGGTTTGCATATTAATTTTTCATCAAGCCAATTGCTTTGATATTAAAAATGTTATTTTGTGCATCTGTTAATTCTGTACTGACTTATCAATAGTGTTTGATTTTTTTAAATGAAATACTGTACACTACAATGACTTTTCTGGTAGTGGGAAAAGTTTTTTGATTATATAGTATGGAAGTTACTGTCTCTGTGCACTGTAGCAGCAGATATATATGTGACAACATTGTCAAGTGTATGCAGCAATCAGACAGAAGAGTTAACAAGGAGTGATAGTATGTGATTAAACTCTTCTATGGCCACTGGATATACTGGGATGAATGAGATGCTACGAAACAGAGTGAAGCTTCTGTCCATGGTGCCAGTGAGTAAACTTGAATGACTTCACAGAAATGTTAATAGCAAAGTGAAACTGAAAACACTTCCAAAGTCAACCATTGATATGTATCCAGCTCCAGCATGCCCAGTGCTTCAAAAGGAGTAAGATGCTATCCCATATCTTTTCAGGCTGCCTCCAAACCACCTTATTTCTTCCAATGGATGTTATTGAGTCTGGCATAATTTGAAATGAAACCATTCCACTTCACTTCCACTTTGAGCACTGAGTGCACATTAGAAAAAATCTGAAGTTGTCCTTAAACAATTGATGCATCCTTGTGAATGGGGATATGAAGTTTGAGGTAATCATGATTCAGTAACATCTGTGCATGCTGTTTGAAATTTCTGTTATGGAGCGGATTTAGGAAACTAAATATTTGCATGCACTCAAGATTGAATATTTTACCAATGCAAGGAATGCTGTTAGATTTGAATCATAGAATTGTGGAGTTGGAAGGGACCCTGAGGGTCATCTAGCCCAACCCCCTGCAATGCAGGAATCTTGCCCACAGCTGTCCTTGGGTGGGTTCAAACCACCAACCTTCTGGTTAACAGCCAGACACACTGTCCCATTGTGCCACTGATAGTACAGAGTAGTGTGTACTGGGCACAGTCCAGTGCACAGACATGCATGGGCATATACCAACCTGCATTGGATTTGGGCCATTTTATGTAATATAGAAATGTGATGGGCCTTTTTATAGTTTTGTTCCCCCATTACTGCACTGTTGTAGAGGTGATCATTTCCAACATTGTTGCTGCAAACCTACACACACCTGGGAGAAAGTTTCACTGAACTCTTGAGTAAAGGATTGAGTATAGGATTGTTCTGTGCTTTTCTGAGCTTTTCAAGCAGACAAATGCTTAGGTGAAACTATGTTTAGTAGGTGAGTATATCAAGATAAATTATGGGCATCAAATTGTGACAGAAGCATGAGCCAAAAGAGTGGGGATATGCAAAACCCTTTAGAAACAGCACAAATATGGACTTAGTTAATGCAGATGTATGTCATTTATACAATGCAATCCTATATATGCCTACTCAGAAGTAAACTCTGTTGAATTCAGTGGTACTTACTCCCAGATAAGTGTGCATAGGAATACAGCCATAAAGTCCCAGAATAATGCTTTATCTTTACAGGTAAACTATTTTTTCTAAGGCTATCCAAGAATTCCATCTTCCTTCAAACATGAGTTTACCTGTAGCTTTCCAAGAAAGATGCTATGAGACATAAAGGATGCTTCCTGCAACGCTAATCCAGTTAATCAGCATTAACTGAATTAATCAGCATAGATACGAAAGTATATTAGTTGAGCTTTTCTTGAAATTTGGTTAAACTTTATTTTTATGAGATTAGGTACTTGAACCATAGTAAATAGTCTGGATACAGGTTTATAGTGGATAAAATCCACTTTTGAAATAAATGGATTTATGCAGGAGTGCTCAGTGGAGTGTCCCAAAGGTACAAAACTTTTACAAAGTAATCCCAATAGGTAGCTGAAATCCTGAAACCATAAAATAATAAACACTGTATAAATTATTTCCCATTACTTTAAGACATTTAGTATTATTTCATACTTATTTCATTAACCATGGCCACTGGCATACAAATACTGTATCTTGATTTGCTGCTGGTGATTAAAAAAAGCACATGGAATCCTAGCATTCTACAGCCACATCTTAAATACATTCTACAAAATCTTTCACAGTGTCAAAAAAGAAAAAGGAGAGCCAGGACACTTTTTCTTAGTCCAACAACAAAAATGTGTTTCATTAACTCCGAATGCCAAAGGTAAGGTTTTTGCGATTGCACACACTTCCACAAACCAGAGTAAAAGGCAAAGCTTGGAAATCAAGAAAAACTAAAGGAAGGAGAGGAGAATGCAAACCTACTTGTAACCAACAGTTCCCATCTTCTGAACCAGGAAATTCTGTTGCTCCTGCCGCCACCACTACCACCACAACCCAGCATAATAGCACTTCTGCTGTGAGATCTGCAGCTAGCTTTTCAGCCTCCAACCTCTGGAAGGCTCACAATACTTCTGGGCTGGCATCAAGTGAGACTTGAACAAGCGGGGAGGACCGGGGGGGGGGGAGAGAGACCAACCAATTCCCCCATTCGGTCATGTGCAAAAGACTACAGCTCTTTTGTTGATTCCCCCCTGCCCTCTGCTTTCTGCAGTGAGCCGAGCACATCTCCCCGATGCTCAGAGGGATATGGGCTAACAATGAAGGGGGAAAACACAAGCTGCTATCCCAGGGAAAGCCCCAAGCCAAGGGCCGCCCCGCTTTGTGCCAAGAAGGACCCGCGGTGCTTTCTCGCTCGGAACTCGTCTCAGATGGGAAGCGCGGAGGCGTAGGACACGCCGCCCCCCCCCCCACGCCGCCCCCTCTCAGCCCCGGGAGGCGAAGGGAAGAGGCCGCCCCCAACAACGACAGAAAGGGGATCATGGCAAGGGAAAGGCAGGAGGGCGATCGCGCTCGGGGTGTGCTTGGTGCGTTGGCTGCGCAGGGAAAGAAGGGAAGGGAGGCGCACAAAGCCCAGAGCCTTGCAGAAGGTGCCAGGCAAAGGCAGCGCTGGCTGGAGATTGGGGGGCGGGGGGAGGAGGAGGGGGCGGAGGGAGGCGAGCAGCCGGAGCCCACGGGTGGCCGCGATGGGGCGGCAGCTGCTGCTGCTCGCCACTCTCCCTCCCCGGTGCGGCTCCCAAACAAGGCAGGCAATTTCTCGACTCACCGTGGTCTTGACCGGCACGTAGAGCACTTGCTTCCCTCCGCCGCCGCCGCCACCACCAGCGCCAGCCCCGCTGACCTCGTCCGGATGGCCGAGCTGGAAGCCTTTGGATTTGACCCAGAATTTGAATTTGGCGTTATCCGTGGAGCTGCTCTCGGAGCCGTTCAGCAGCTGGACAATCCGCTCGTATTTCTTGCGGGTCACCGTCTTGGTTTTGCCCGAGTCCCCGTAAGTCCGGAGGCACCAGTCCTGGAACTGGCGGTACATGTCCCGGTCGCCGCTCTCCATCGTCCCCGGGCGAGACACACACCCCCAAAGCGGACCGGGGCACCTGTTCACCCCGGGCTCATGGAGGAGGAAGATGCAACCAGGAGGAGGAGGTCCCGCGACAATCACACCCTAGAGAGGGCTGAGGGGTGGGGGTGGCTGGGGTGTGTGCGTGTGTGTCTGCTGGGGGGGTCGCCTCCCCCCTTTCTTTGCTGGAGGAGCGATCGGGGTGGATGAGGGGCTGGGCGATCAATTCCAGAGTGGCTCAGCAGTCCTGATCATTTTTCAACTTGATCATCCCAACCGCCACCCCTCCTCCCCACATCTACCAGGCAACCAGGTCTTGCTTCCTCTTGCTTCCCCAGTACGTGATCCGTCCCTTTGATCTCGTGGCCGGCAGGACTATCCCAGCGTCTCCAGCAGCGCCTCTCCCCCCACCCCCGAGGGTTGCGCCTTTATGGCCCCGAAGACATGGACCCTAGCTCCGCGAAGAAAAAAGGAAAGGGAGAGCGAAAGGACAGATCATGGAGTCGGATTCTTCTCTCCCGGGCATCCGCTTCAGCCTGGATGGTGCAGGTTGGAGGGAGGGGGGGCAGAGAGAAAAGCCCACCCTCCACCCCAGCCAGCCAACCCTGGGCTGCCTTCCTGTGTCTGTCCGGGAGGACCCTGCTTCTCCCACAAGCAGCCTCTCCACGCAGGATGGAGGAAAACGCTGAAGGGCAAGCGGGTCTCTCTTCTTCTCTTCTCCTTTATTCCATCTTAGGGCTCCATGCTTTGGGTGGGAAGCTGTTGGTGGGATAGAAAGTTCTTTCCTGCCTAACAAATCCAGGGTGCATCACCGAGAGAAATCTTGACAGATCATCCTCGCAGGCTTTATTTAGCTATTTTTTGGGGGGTGGGGAAATCCCACTAAACCGAGTAAAAGAATAATGATGATAATAACCTCGACCCTTCGGAAGGTATAAAAATTAGGCTTGGGACCAAAGGAGGGCGAGCTGAGTTCTGGGAGGATGTTGGCCGGCGGATGGCGGCCGTCGGTGGGGCTGCGCATGTAAAAACGGTTTTTCGCCCATTTAGCGACTCGTCCAGCCGAAGGTATCTGGTGGTCTCCCCCGGCTGCGAGGCGTTCGAGGAAGTTTGGCGTCCGGGTGCTTGATGGAGAAGCAGCGCCGCCCGTTTCCTCGCCGCCGCCGCCTGCTTCCCTCCCTGCTCGGAGCAGCCTCGATTATTGTCCCTGCCTTGGCCCCCGTTACCCCTTGAAACCCTCGCCGCCTGCGGGCCGCGCCGCCGAGCCCCCTCTCCTCCTCGGGAGCCCCGTTGCCAGCGCCTCGCGACGACGACCCTCCGAGCTGGCGAAGGCAGGCGGCAGCTGCTCCATCCGACACCTATTCGCCGCCCGGGAAAGGGAGTTCCCCTCCTCCGCCTCCGCCTCCTCCGCCTCTCCGCCGCGCGAGCCCAGACACACTCCCACTCTGTCTCTCTGCGCGCGTCTTCTCTCTCATGGCTCCCGGACCCGTCCAGTCCTGGCTCCTCTCTCTCTCTCTCTGGTCACCTCACACGCCAATCCCAGCTCCCTCTCTCAGACCCTCCTATGGCTCGTTGCCGTGGGGGCTGAGGGGAAGGCACCGAGCTGCTCTCCCTCCCCTCTCCACGGCTCTCCCTCCATCCGAAAGGCGCCGTGAGGTAAATGAATGGGCCGCCTGGCACCTTGCGCGCGCGCCGCGCCTCAGCCTTGTCCCAGGCAGGCACTTGCGAAATGGACAGTGCCCGCCTGCCTCTCCCGCCTCCTCCTCCTCCTCCTCTTCCCCCCTCCTCCCCCCACCCCGCTCGCTCCCTCAGTCTCTCTCTCCCTCCCCCGCCTCCCTCTCTGCCAGCCGCTCTCTCTGCTCAGCGGCTCTACTAGAAGGTCTCGCGGCGCAGGAACCGGGACTGACAGCCGGCAGCGCGAGCCGAGCGCGAGCAAGAGCTCCTCGCCAAAGCCCTTCTCTCCCGCGTCGGCTCCCCGCCTCCCCTCCCCGCTCCTTGGCCGCCCTCCGCTGATTGGCCAGCGGGACAAAAGTTTCTGTGGAGACGGCGGAGCGGCGACGTGACGGGCAGAATTGTCCCATTTAGGGATGCCGGGCTCGCGCATGCTGCGGGCGGGCGGGCGGCGGCAGGTTGGAGAGCGCCGCGCAGGCGGGCGGGGCTGGCCCGAGCGGCGGGCGGCAAGGTGGCGCAGGGGAGCCGGCGGAAGGAGGAGGAGGAGGCCGCTCCACCACCCTCCCCGCCACAGCCAGGTGGGGGGAAGGGGGAGGGGCGTGCGAGGGGAGCGTTTCCATGGAGATTTCTCCTGGTCTAGCCTAGCTTAGCCTCCCTCTTTCTCTCTCTCTCCCCTAAGTCCCCCCCCCACCTTCCACCTCCCTCCCATCAGATCAGCTGACACGTCATTAGCTTAGGACCTAATTATTGCTTATTGGAGCAACAAATGAGCGAGAGGACCAGCTGCAGGAGACTGGCAGGGTGTGTGTGTGTGTAGGGGGCAGCTCCCCCCACTCGGAGTCCGGTGAGCCAAGAGTCCCGAGTGGATTCTTGTTAACTTGCAGGGCTCCTCCAGCAGCCAGAGCCGCCCCCTTAGCAACCTGCAAGCTCTCAGCTCCGTCGCTCCGCCGTCCACCTCCTCCTTCTTGCCACTTTTGTTGTCGTTGATGACTGAGAGAGGGGGAAAAGGACGATGAATCTGACGGGAATCTGGCCCCCGTGGACCCCTCTGTGGCCCGCAAGCATGGAGGGCTGCTGCCGCCGCCGCCGTACTGTACAGCCAAGGCATCCTTTGCTCTTGCCGCTAGCGGGTACCTTTGCAAAACAAAGCACGTGGACCAGTCCTGCCTTCAAATGGACCCGTGCTCAGTTATCCGTCTCCAAGAGCCAATGCACACTTGCTATTGACAGGGAGGGGGGATGCCATGGGGGGGTGTTGTGGGGAGGTCTCCATTAGGATGTCTCTTCTGGTACAAGGATGTTGCTCACCTGGTAAGTGCGGGGAGGGAACTCCGGAGAGAGTTCAGTTCCTGCCTTTCCCATAAGGCTGTTTAGAGCTGCAATTCTTGCACTAGGAAGGAGCTTCCCCACGAAACCAAAAACTTTGGACATTTTCCTCACAAGTAAATTCTTCTGGTATCAGTGGGACTCTTCATGCCTAAGATGAAAATTATTTTTGTAGGGCAGAAAATGTGAGGCAAAGCTACTCAATGAGGATGTGGAAAGTCCTAGAGCTCAATATCCTTTGGAGTGTGAGAAGAACATCACTTAGTGTTCAGATGATGACCACATAAAAGATAAAGGACCCCGACAGTTAAGTCCAGTCGCAAACGACTCTGGGGTTGTGGCACTCATCTCGCTTTACTGGCCGAAGGAACCAACGTTTGTCCGCAGACAGTTTTTCTGGGTCATGTGACTAGCATAACTAATCTGCTTCTGGTAAAACCAGAGTAGCGCACAGAAATGCCATTTACCTTCCTGCCAGAGCAGTACCTATTTACTTGTACTTTGACGTGCTTTCGAAACTGCTAGGTTGGCAGGAGCTGGGACCGACAAACTGCCAACCTTCCAATTGGCAAGCCCTAAGTTCAGTGGTTTAGACCACAGCGCCACCCGCATCCCAAATGACCACATAGGCTGTCATGATGATGATGCCACCCATCTGATTGGGTTGCCTCAGTAAAAACACAATACAACATCACATACTAAAATCTTACCTGACTTCCCAAGGATCATTTGTTAAGGTCATGACTGAAGTCAGGATTTGACCCCAGGTCATAATCATCATTGTCCACTGGGCTACGCTCTCAGCTCTGTATTTCAAAGTACAGTGGTACCTCGGGTTAAGTACTTAATTCATTCCGGAGGTCCATTCTTAACCTGAAACTGTTCTTAACCTGAAGCACCACTTTAGCTAATGGGGCCTCCTGCTGCCGTCGCACTGTCGGAGTCCGATTTCTGTTCTCATCTTGAAGCAAAGTTCTTAACCTGAAGCACTATTTCTGGGTTAGCAGAGTCTGTAACCTGAAGCGTATGTAACCTGAAGCGTATGTAACCCGAGGTACCACTGTATAGGCTATATGCCACCTTTATGTACTTACCAGCTTCATCAGTGGCTCAAGATGTTCCAGCCTGGATTTAGTTCAGTGACCAGTTTGAAACACCTGGTCAGGTTCATGCAGGAAAAATATTAATATTAGATGCTCATTTCTGTATTTATTTAAAACATTTCTACCGTGCTGGCCACTGTCCCTAAGAGGTAATTCATCAGGGTCTGCATACCAGCAGTGGGTGGGACCATAGCCCAAAGTGGAGAGAATCACCCCTTTCTCTTTCTGCCACCTCCTTCCCTCTCTCCTCTCTCCCTCTCCCCACCCAATCAGCTGCCAGGGGAGAGACAGATTCTGCTTGCCAGTTGTCTGAACTGATTTCTTGCAGGAGGTTCCCCCACACCCTCCTCTTTCCATCAATGCATCAAGTTCAGCTTTCCTCTCTGCTTTTTGTCCCATACCCTCCTTTCTACTGGGCTCCCCCCCCCCCCACCTACTCAAAATTATTAAAGCTAGGGCTGCAGGTTGCTCACCTCTAAATTATGCCTTGTCCTTTTAAAAAAGGCTGTTTACAATACAATTTTAAAATAATCATAACATAAAAATCTTGATTAAAAGTTTCAGCATAAGAGGACAGCACAAATAAGACACAGTAGATAAACTATACATTTAAAAGGCCCAAGAGAATAAGGTCTTCACTTAGTGCCAAAACAAATACATGAACACACCAGGTGAACCTCCATGGGGTGAATACTTCATATTTTGGATGCCAGAATAGGAAAATTCATTTCCCTAGTCACCTCACTGTCCACCACAGCAGCAGATGGCTGCACTTTCATCCACATGAGCTGCAGCAGCACAGCAGGATGGAGTTGGAGAGGGACATGGTGATGAGGTCAGTGTGGTGCAAACACACTGGCAGGAGTGCCAGATCATCTCAGTCATTGTGTTTTGCATTGTGTCTTGCATTGTGTCAGCCTCAGCACCATACCTCTCTTCCTCTCCATCCTGGCATGCTTGTTGTGACTCAGCTGACTGGAGGCTGGGTGAGAGACACAGTCTCACCGTACCTACAGGTAATATGGATTCAGTGATTAATACTATGATACCCAATTCACTTACCATTTCATATAATAATATATGTCAATATAAGTCAAAGAGTTATTGTAGTGGTATAAATTATAATTAGAGTTTTGTAAAATTTAATGTATTTTATATGCATTTATTTTGTTAAGTTTATTGTCTGTGTATGTGAATGGCCTGATTGGCTAATGAGCAAATAAAATTTTGATTTGGAATATGATGATACTTCATTACTATCTTATTATCACATTATCAAACACACCAGTCAGGAAAGCCTACAACTTCTACAAGATGTTGGTACATAGGAAGTGGGGAGTAAAATGAACAGGGAACATTGAGAAATGTTTTGTTGATTCCAGATTATTACTCGATATTAAAACATGAAATGTGCTGTGAAAACACACAAAATTTAAAAAGCAAACTCATTATCTAGCTCATGCATACACGATCCTCTCTTCAAGATTTCTTTGTTGCTTCCCTGGGTCTATTATCTCCTTCAGAACTTTAACATTTGATGGTTTCATTCTATATTGTCTGGGATTCTGCAGCATAAATACAGCCTCTCTGTAACTGCTCACTTTTTAAGAAATATTTTTTAATCATGCTAAAGCATGAAAGCACACTTATTTATTATTTTTCTGGTGCAGGTGTTACACTGGAATAGGGAATTCAAATTACCTTTTGTTCTAACAATGTGGTAGCTTTCCCCCCTAAATTCTCACACTTCATTCAAGACATCATCAAAAGGGCTTGGAGGCTTTGTATATTTATTTAAATTTAATCAGTCACTTAGCAGAAAGCCTAATCAAAAATCTCCCCAGATTTCCTTTTTGTATGTTTATTATTCATTCTGCTTTGTGACTGAACGGACCACTAAAATTGTGCGCTCTCTCTCTCTCTCTCTCTCTCTCTTTTACTGAACCTTATTCTGGGCTAGTAATTCGACTTTTTCAAAAAGTTGCATTCAAGAAAAATTTTAAAATAAACAAAATTACTTTTGTCCTCCTGTTGGTTGGATGTAATTTTAGTGGTTTTGTTTTGCTCACTCACTCTCAACAGTATTTTTTTTTTTTGCTTAATTCTTGTATTTCAACAGTGTAATAGTATTTTTTTGTAAGCCCCTTTGTTGCCCTTTTCTAGGACTGAAAAGCTGGGTATAAATGCACTCACATTTGAATATAAGTTTTTTTAAAAATAGTGTGGTGTGTTATTTTGCAGTTTGGGAACAAATAAAGGTTTGATACAGTTTCAGTTCATATTCTATTCTTTAAATTCAACCTAGGAACCTTGGAGAGCTCATAATTTTGAGGATTTCTGTTCAGAATCAGTAGTCAATGTGTTGCTATTATAAATAAACATTATAGTCTGATTTTTCATTTAAGTACCATTATCTGTGTGGTTGTCTTCTACATTCTGTAACCAGGAATGTCACAGAAGCCTTGTGCAAAAGAGTCGAGATAACTGAAGAATGACTATCAATGGAGTAGCAAAAACTTTTTAAAAAATTGTTTCTCATTAAGAATTGACAGAAATGTCCAATTCAGGAAAACTGTTTAGCCATGGTTACATTGACATAGTGAGGTGCCATCCCCAACTCCTTGTATTTAAGGCCAATAAGAGGGAAAGAGATTGACAATCTTCTGTTTCAGCTGCACTGGTCCTCTCCCTCCATAGGGATGCTATAAAAAGATTTTGCTAGCCTGTGATGTAGTGAGGATAGATCATTAAGCCATCAGCTAATGCAGAGATCACATTTGGCAGGAAGTGAGTGGCCAGTTGTGCGATGGAACCTTGCCCATTCTGGTTGAGGAAAGCCAGCTGGAAAGAGATGGGCTCCTTGCTTGCTGAAGCTATCATTGCTTCCTTTTGGAGAGACATGGTATTTAACATAATTCAATATGCAGTAGTTAGGCCCTGGTTTTTTGTGTGTTTTTTAACTAAATATATGTGCTGCAGCTACATCTGACAAGACCTGAGCTTCAACAATTACACTGTGGAATCCTGACAATATTCTAGAGGCTGTAGGCACTAGGAGAGGGTATATTATTTAGTTATTATACTTCTTGCTCACAGGAGTGAGATCAGCAGAGTACCATCCTCTGCAGCTTTAAACTTGGAAGTTTTTTTTCCTTCTAGAAACAATGATCCAGGGTGCTTTAAGGAAGACTGGGTTTTCTCCAGTATTATCCCTTTTCTCCTCCTTCACTATAACAACCACACACACTTTTTGTTTTGTGAAGAAGTAAAAGTAGCATTTACTTACATAATCTAGGACGGTCTTACAGCAGTTACAGTAGCAAAATGAAGGCAGGTTCATAACTACTACCTAAGTTACAAAAGTATAACATCTAAGTTCAAAATGGTGTCTGAGCTGCAAAGCTCAAACAAGCACATGTGGTCAGCTTGGAGGCATGGTGGAGAAAAGGAGAGATGTTCAGGCAGGCAGGAAGTATGTAGTGTTACAGCTTCCTCCCAAGGCAGACAAAGGAAGTGATCTCACAGAGTTCTTTCTAGCAAATTTTTCTGGTAAGCTCTGTGAGCCTCAGCCCCTTCATCTGCCTATTTGGCAAAATATGAATTGTTGGTTTGACTGTAAGAATGTCTCACAGAAGCTAGCTGAGAGACAAGTCAAGGATCATAAGTGGTGATGATGGTGGAAGGTCATTATATCTGTGGCTCTTCCTTCACTGTCTTTGCTCCATTTCTCTCCCATTTCCATATGTGGATGTGTCATATTCCATTGACTTGCATGTACAGAGTGATCAGTATCTTTTGCATATGAAGTAACACCCAAGATAGAGCAGGCATTTTGTTCTTGGTGTTATCCTTTATTTTATACATGCATGCATCAGGAATACACTGCAACATTTTGTTGTTGTCCGCCCCTTGTGGATTCTGAAGGTCAAAGTAGAGGTTATGCTAAACTCCTAAAAATAGGAGCCATGCGTTTCCTCCCCTCTGACACCACTGTAATTATATCCAGCTAAGATGAAAATTACTACATAACATACAAAATTGGCCTACATTAATTTTAGATTGGTCTGGGAACACTTTTATTGTAATTTCAGCTGCCAAGTCAGCAACCTAAGGAATCAGAAGGGAAAATACAGAGTCACGGCAAATGTACTCAACAAGAGAAAAATTATTAAGTTATAATCACCATCCAATTGAGAGACACATATTTCTGGAAGAGCTGCATCCTTTCGCATGCTACTGAAGCAATTAATCTCTCTATCCTGCACCTTCCAGTGAAACAGAAAGTTAATCCTTTGTTTTCTAGAAAGTGTGGTGCCACACACCACTTGAAATGTATTTCTCTGTAAATAAGGTACCATTTCAACCACTGTTAGTACGATGTGATTTTTACAGCCGCAAAATAGATTCGGCTGCCAATCTACAGTGTCTTGATGGAGCTGTTACCAAGAATGATTTCTAACTGGAAGCTTCTCAGCACTGCTATATTACACTGATATCATTTTATGTTTGACACAGGTGTGAGGTCACAGAACAGTGGGGGGGGGGAGGAAAACAGGAATATTATATCTATGAGTGATGCTGTATTTGTGGTCACTATGATCCATTTCAAAACTGAACATCAGAGCAATGCTACTTGGAGAAGGAAGGAATATTGTAGCCAGATATAAGTTTTCAGATGTCCTGGAATGCTGTTTTCATTATTGATAAGGACTTGCCAATGGCAGAAGTTAATCCAAATGAGAAAAACAAGCAGGTAAGGTCTTTTGCTTTGATTTTGTTGTAAGGCTTATTCCTATGTTATTCCAGATTATCACAGAAAAGGTAAATGTGGTAAATGGTGTTGTAATCCGGTTGCATTACTCCTACTCAATGTCTTTTGTTTATGAAAGCTTAGTGGCTAAAATACTGAAGTAAATCATGAAGTTCTTGGCTTGAATCACATGTCTGCCATGAACTCACTCAATAACTTCAGACAAGCCATGCATTATCAGCTTCAGTCCCTGCCCACATGTCCAACAGGTGGAACAATACTGATTTACCTTACAAGGTTGTTTTAGAAGTACAACTAGATCATACATGTGAAGTACTCAAGATACCTGAAAGTGTATCATCATCATTTCACCTACTTTCCTCCATTTCTTCAGACAAGAAAGCAACAGTTATAACTAACTACATTGTATTAGAAATAAAATTCTACTGAAATTGATGGCATTTCCTTCCAACAAAACTTGTTTAGGTAATAGGTATAAGAAATTAAGCTACCAGACTTAAATTTTACTGCTGAACATCATTTCCTAATGTCCAGTTCATCTATCCCTTTTGACTAGCATTACAATCTTCCGTGTGGGAGTGGGTGGCACTGTGGTCTAAACCACTGAGCCTCTTGGGCTTGCTGATCGGAAGGTCGGCGGTTTGAATCTGCGTGATGGGGCAAGCTCTGGTTGCTCTGTCCCAGCTTCTGCCAATCTAGTAGTTCAAAAGCATAGCAGTGCAAGTAGATAAATAGGTATCACTGCAGCGTGAAGGTAAATGGTGTTTCCAAGCGCTCTGGTTTCCGTCACGGTGTCCCGTTGCACCAGAAGTGGTTTAGTCATGCCAGCCACATGACCCGGAATGCTGTCTGTGGACAAACGCTGGCTCCCTCAGCCTGAAAAGAGAGATGAGCACTGCAACCCCATAGTCGCCTTTGACTGGACTTAACTGTCCAGGGGTCCTTCGCCTTTACCTTTACCTCCCCCCCCTTTTTATAATCTTCTGTAGAATGTGAAGTATGGTTTAAAAAGAAATGCATTCTTCAACTTCAGTATGAAGATTGCAGCATATCTAATTCAATTTTAGCATATCAAATGCACTGTGGTAACATTTCCTCAGCAGCTGAATTTAAACAACATTAGGTCAAAGATACGTGAGCTTTGCCATTCATTGCAATACCTGTAATGCCTGCAAAAGTAGACTGACAGCGCTAGACATCTGATCATTCCATGTATAAACTATGGGGAAGGATTATAAAACAGGTAGAACACTGTTTATGGAATAGTAAATATCAGAAACATGATGAGTGTTAAAGCAGTTTTAGGAAGCCCGTGGCAAATGTCAGACATTCAGAAAATTTTAACCTTTATTGTATCTTCATTTTATCAGATGTGTGTGTCACCAGTGCCAGAGCTTCTAGGTAAGCTACTGCATCCAAAATCATAAATGCAAAGTTTAAAACACAAAATTACATTCCATTAAACAGCAAATGACAACCATTCCATTGAAGAAAACTAAATAAATGAGGAATCCCATAGCAAAGTAACACACCCACCCACCAGGTGCACCATCTAGGGGGGGTGAGGATTTGAGGGCCCCCAATTTTATGCAGGGGACCAGCCCCCTCAATATTCTGCAGCCCATTTGGCCTTCCCATGGCCATGACGGGCCCTGTCAGGTCTACCTGAGGCCACAACAGGCTCTGCCAAGCTGTCCCACGGCTACAACATGCCCTGCTGGCCTACCTGCAGCCACAATGGATACTCTCCAGTACTGATTCAACATCACTTATTCCAGCTGATGAACTCCCACCCCCACGCACAAAAATAATTTATCTGCCTTATCTGGATTAATCCTCGGTTGATTAGCTTCCATTCAATTCATTGCTACAATTAGGTACCTGTCCAGCACCCTTATGAAATATCCACTGTGATAAAAAGAGAGATGGAGTTATACGTCGTCTGCTTATTGCTGTCATTGCACTCCAAATCTCCAGATAACACCATTCAGCAGATTCATTCCATTTTGGTCCCTTGGGGTTTGGGTTATTTGGCGCAGTGTTTCCTCGCTCTTGCCTAGTATGTAACAAGCTTGGATGCCACAATTAAGAGTTTTCAGAGAGAGGTAGCCATGTTAGTTTGTTGCAGCAAAGACCAAGAGACATTTGGTAGCTTAAAGACTAACTTTGGTTTATTAATGCATAAACTATTGTGGACTACAGTGAACTGCACCAGATGCAATGAAGTGTTATCCTGTATGACAGTGGCAGAGGGAGTGGGAGATTGACACACCAGGTAATGAGAAGAGAGGTTAGGCAGTTGGAAGGCTGTTACTGCTTCTAGTCTTTCAGCCAGGGTCCCTTTGATTGTCCTGTCGTCACTCCATTTGGTCTCTCTAGGTGTTGTTGCCAAAAGCCAGGCAAAGAAACAGGGAGACATCCAGGCTATGATATAGGATAAGCACATTGACCTAGCCTAGCATGCATCACTGAAACGTGGACATATGAAAAGGGTTGGGATTTAGTTTTCACGATTTAATACAGCAGGTTTATCGGTGCAATAGAAGCACAGACCCAACAGTTAGGGAAGGGGTTTGATGTTGTCCCTGAAGATTCCCTTATCCAGCACTCTGCCAAATCAAGTTATATGCTGGGACTGCCGATTTCTGGTGCATCTCAGGGATTTGTAGTCTCTGGTAGGCAATAAAATCTCAGTAGATCAGTTTCAGTGATCTGGGTATGAAATAATTTAACTTGGTTCCTTTCCCTTGGACAAATTGTTACCTAGTAAGATTTAAGGTCACAATGATCTACAACTCTGCTGGAGTAGGGCACCTATTAGAATGCCATGTCATTGTATATTGATAGATCTAGGCTTTCTGATGCTTCTGGTTTTGGGCTCTTGGAAATATCAGTCATTGGTACGTGTCATTTAAGAAATCTCAGGGCAATTTAGTATTTTTTTATTCTGAAGTATTTTGATCATTCCCCATCCCACCCATAAATACTTTTGTTTAATCAATTTAACTGTTTGTAGTATTTGGTAAGTCTGATATACCTTGTGTTCAAAAGAGTTTATTAATCCTTTGATGAAGACAATTCCTTTCCAAGAATACTGTTCATCTTCCAAAAAGGACCAGTTATTATTTCTACTCCTGCTTCAACTTGATTTATTTCAGAGGTCTGCAAGGAAAAGTTTGTCAGCAGCTTCAATAGCAGTTGCAAACTGGCTTTTCTCCCCTGACCATACTTTCTCGATGGTCCATTCAAAAACACTAGCTATTGTTCTGTGTCACATCAAACTAGCCAGTAGGAACAAAAAGTATTTGAGAGGATTTTAAGAAACTAGTAACCCACTCAGTCTACGTGTAGATTTTCAAACCGATTGCTCATGGTGAATACCTCCTGATAGTAGTAGTGCCATCACCCAGTCACCAAGATAAAAGCTGTTGGGATCTTGTGGTTCAGGTCAGTATGGTGACTCTACAACAGATTCATACTCTAGCTGGTCTTAAGAAAAACTTGATGAATTTGATCAGCATGGTTCCTTTTTATCCAAAAGGAATTTGTACATGGTTCACTTGGGATCTTATTTAGAGTGCAATTCAATTGAGGGGGTTAGATTGGGTGTAGGTGTCCCTCCATCCTGCCCTGTCAGCCCTCACCAGGCTATACCAGGGGAGTGGTGCCAGTGAAACTGCTAGGGCAGAGCTCCCCCTTCCTTCCTGCCTGCAGGCAGGCAGAAGTACTGCTGGCAGGATCCTTGGTTGCAGCAGCCAGCAAAAGGTCTGAAAATGGGGCATTTTGGGGACCAGGAATGCCTGGTACTTGTTGGTATCGGGCCCAGTCTGCGCCCATTCTTATGCCAGTTACAGTCTGGAACAGATATTTTCATACACCTTTCACCCAGCCAGTGTGCACATCTGGGCTGTGGCGGTGGACCAACTGCTCTGTTAGGCCATGCTAGGCAGTGCTCAGACTTTGGACTACATCTCTCTCACTCACTCACTCACTCACTCACTCACTCACACACACACACAATAATGTCCAGTACCTACATTTTATCCACTGAAACTTGATAGGACTAGACCTAATTGATTAGCTTTGCCCTGACCTCTCACATATATTTGAATATCTGATAGAAATACTAGATAAATATTTGGGTCAGGTATGGTTTTCTCAGTACAATAAATTTACCCCACCTTGAAATACTTCCATGTGAATAAAGCAGCAATAAAAAACAGTGTGATGCAAGAAACAAGACACAAACGTGTTGTAAATACGTTATAAGTAGTGCAGGTCAAAATCACACTACAGTAATGATGAATGGCTGGGCAGCATTTGGTTAATGTTGTGCATTGCTAGCAGTCTCAAAATCTATGCTATAAAACAAATTGTATTGACATGATAATGCCAAAAAGGAACAGAAATAGACATAGCTTATTTTTCTTTAATTCACAGCAGCTACACAGCTGAAAAAAATTCTTAGAGTTAGCTATATTTTTGTTCACAACAATGTTTTCTTCAAAACTAAAAAAAAGGCATGTTCCTCAGCAAATTAGTGAATATGAAGCTATTTCACAGTTAAAGAAAAATTGTATTTTAATAATTTTACATACCATTCTAGGCTGCATCAACAGAAGTATAGTGTCCAGATCAAGGGAAATAAGAGTACCATTCTCTTCTGCCTTGGTCAGACCACACATGGAATACTGTGTCCAGTTGTCGGCACCACAATTTAAGAAGGTTATTGACAAGCTGGAACATGTGCAGAGGAGGGCAACCAAGATGACCAAGGGTTGGGAAACCAAGCTTTATGAGGAACGGTTGAGGGAACTGGGTATTAGCCTGGAAATGAGGAGACTGAGAGGAGATATGATAGCCATCTTTAAATATCTTAAGGAAGATATTTCACATGGAAGATGGAGCAAGCTTGTTTTCTCCTGCTCTGGTGGGCAGGACCCGAACCAATGGCTTCAAGCTACAGTGGTACCTCAGGTTACATATGCTTCAGGTTACATATGCTTCAGGTTACATACGCTTCAGGTTACAGACTCCGCTAACCCAGAAATAGTGCTTCAGGTTAAGAACTTTGCTTCAGGATAAGAACAGAAATCGTGCTTCTGCGGCACGGCGGCAGCAGGAGGCCCCATTAGCTAAAGTGGTGCTTCAGGTTAAGAACGGACCTCCAGAATGAATTAAGTACTTAACCTGATGTACCACTGTACAAGAAAGGAGATTTTGACTAAACATCAGAAAAAACTTTCTGACAGTACAAGCAGTTCAACAGTGGAACAGACTACCTCAGAAAACACTGAACTCTCCTTCCTTGGAGGTTTTAAAGCTGAGTTTGGATGGCCATCTGTCATGGATGCTTTAGCTGAGATTCCAGCATTGCAGGGGGTTGGACTAGATGACCCCCAACTCTACAGTCCTATGATCCTATGATACACTCCTATGAGAAAAGGGAAAGGATAGGTCTGTTAGGACAAGAGGTGGCCAGGTAGTTGAAGATTTAAGTTGGTAAGAAGTGATGAAGAAGCCCGTGTGTGTGTGTGTGTGTGTGTGTACGGGGAGCAGGCCCTTCAGTATCCTGATTATTATGAGTGGTGGAAGGAACAAAAAGAAGATGGCCGACCAGATGCCTGTGAGAAGGCCATAAGCAGAACATGAGTTTAATAGCCTTCTCCCACTTTCAATCCCTGGCAACTGGTATTCAGAGACACACTGCCTCTGACACTAGAGATGAAGAATGCTTCCTGACTAGTAGCTTTATGACCTGTGTGCCTGATCAATCCGCTGCCCAGGTGCTAAGTGTTGATGGGCAACTTTGGGGTCCCTGACCTCCCATCTTCAACTGGACTTGGACTGGACACCCCTTCAAATAGAATATTTCTTCAAATAGTGGGCTGTCCTATGTCAGGTAGGACAGGTGCCCACCTTAGAAATTAAGCTTCTAGTAAAATTAGAGAGCAGGTATTGTGCCAGTTTTCACAACCCTCTTGGAACAGCAAGCTGGAGGCTGATTACTCATGATGCCTTTGAATCCATACTGAAGTCCTCTGAGCAGTGCGTCCTGTACCCTAAGTACAGAACACGCTGCTCAGCATGACCACACAACTCACATAAAGTAGGTGGCACAAGGAATACGTCCAGTTGCAGTCTGCGGGAAAGAACTTGAACAATTGCTTCATTGCAGACTCAAGGGGAAGCACAATTCCCTCTCACCCTCTCAGCAGCAAGTACATCGGCAAGGAGGCACTTCAGGTGTTTTGTGGATGGAAATAGGCAAGATGTGGCTGACCGCACAGAGTCACTCTCCTCAAACTGGGCAAAAACTGAATCTCCACTAGCAAAAGCTCATTTGCAAAAGTTTTACTAGGAGGGGTTAAATAAAGCTAGAAAGTTTTTCTGCCTTCAAATGCCAACCAATGACAGACATTTAATGCTTGTTTCAGTTCAATTATATCTATATTTATTTTTGTTCATATTGTTGCATGCCACCCCAATCTCCAAGTGGTGCAAGATTCCTGGTGCTAACCCAGGGTTCAGTTTCCTCAGAATGAGGGACAGTGGAGACTGTGGTGTCTTTATGATATGTGGTTTATTTACACTTATATGCAACCTGAGCCTGTGATAGAGGAGGGGCTCACAGCATTAACAGCTCAGAAGGTCTTTCTTCTCCCATGACCACAGCCTTGGATTCCAGCAGAAATCAACCATGGCTCTTCCTCTCTGGCTTCAGCCTACAGCCTTCTTCCAGCTCTCTCACACAAACACACAACTCGACTTTGGCTTTTTTCTTCCTAACTATCAGCTAGTTGAAGAAGCGGAGGCCTACCTAATTGCTATCTAGCACAGAACTGCTTCCTTTGTTACCTTAACAAACCAGTGCTTTTTTCTGGGGGCACGCAGCAGTTTACATACCCCTAAACATTTTGTGAATCTAAGTTTGACCTCATGGAGGGGCAGTATTTCAGTATAAGTAGGAAAATGAGAGTACCCCTAAACATTTTTTTAAAAAAAGCACTGTAACAAACCATACTTAGGCAACCATTACCAAGAAGCTAACAATTCAATCCTTGCTGGATTTAGAAATTAGGAGGGACTCAGGCATACAGCCTAACCCGCTCCCAAACTCACAGAACTATTTTTGGAGTAACAACTGACATTTTATGGAATAATATAAAAACATTTTAAATAAGCTTCAGGTGATAGTCATAAATACTGATCACTTTAAAAGTGATAACTGAAACACTATGATTTAGAGTTTTCCACCAGGGGGCACTTGGAAATCTTGCATGATACCGTTTCAAAAACAGAAAGTGAACTCATTACAGACAGTCTTAAAAGAATGCACACATCTAGACTTCCGGCTATGTAAGTAGGGCTAAAAGGGCTAAAGCCACCACGCCCACATTGTAGAACACGTGAGCCACTCCACACATCACATTTCCCCTGTTTCTAGGCAACCTTTCTCTCAAATTTAAACATAAGGGGAATTACAAATCTGAGGAATACTGAAATATTATTCCTATCTGTCTCCTAACAATCTGTGTGATTATCCCAGAAAAAAGAACAGTTGTGCCACACTTTAAAGATATTGTAGCTACAATGTGTTGGTACAAGGGGGGGAAATATAGGTAAAAAAGGAGAATTCATGGATGCCAAGATTCAAGTCTGAGGCAAGTACTCTTTGGTGAAAGAACCCCAGCAAAGATTTAAAATCACAAAATATGCAGCAAAGTAAAGCTTGGAAATATAGGATGTTAGACCTTTAAAATATGCCCATCTGAATTCATAGAATCATAGAACTGTAGAGTTTGAAGGGACCCTGAGGATCATCTAGTCCAACCCCTGCAATGCAGGAATATGCAGCTGGTCCATACATGGATCGAACCTGGAACCTTGGTGTTATCAGCACCATGGTCTAACCAACTGAGCTATCCAGGCTCCTTCCAAAGTTCCCCACTTCCCCAACATAGAAAAAGACCACACGTTTTGTAAGTTAAAAATAGTTTACTTGCAAACTTTCCAAAGGTCAGATTTATGTGCTTTTTCATACAGCATTCAGGAAAAGTTGTGGAAGCAACTTGGCTTAGTTACAGTGGTGAGGTGAAAGTTCCTAAATTATTGGTATAGGATCTCAACAGTGGTTTGTAAGTGCCATGCAGTCTGAGCTGCAGCAACCAATTTAGACCTCCTCACATGTTGAGCTACTTTGGTAGACTGGGGCTGCGGAGCAGGGGGGAGGCTTGATTACAGTGGTACCTCGCAAGACGAATGCCTCGCAACATGAAAAACTCGCAAGACGAAAGGGTTTTTGGTCTTTTGAGTTGCTTCGCAAGACGAATTTCCCTATAGGCTTCGCAAGACGAAAACGTCTTGCAAGTTTATTTCCTTTTTCTTAAAACCGTTAATACAGTTGTGACTTGACTTCGAGGAGCAACTCATAGCACGCGGTGTGGTAGCCTTTTTTGAGGTTTTTGAAGACTTTGGTGATTTTTGAAGCTTTTCCAAAACTTTTCCGAAACCGTGCTTCGCAAGTTGAAAAATTCGCAAGACGAAAAAACTCGCAGAACGAATTAATTTCATCTTGCGAGGCACCACTGTACCTAGGTCCTCCCAAGGTGACCTATGCCTGATAGGACAGCTTACTCTATGGTTTTAACCCCTCCCCTCATGCATTACTTAGACTTAAGGATGTTGGTTATATGAGGCTGGTTATCCCACACAACTCCCATCACCCAAAACATATGGAGGGCACCATGTTTCCTGCCTCTGCTTTAAACAAAGTGGACTATGATCTTTTTCTGACATTGAGAGTTCCTGACTAACGTTCTTTTGCAGTTTAGCCTATTGTGGATGCCCCCCTCCCAATCTCTTCATTTTCTTTCTTTCAGTTGTCAGTTAAATAAACATATGTTTGAATGAGCTATATAATATATTAATGAGTAGCAGCTAAGATCCTACACACACGCACACACACTGAAAAACAGGTAGCAACTTTAGATGCCCTACCCGCTAATTTGCATATCACTGTTCATTCATGTCCATTTTTTTAATGGCTGATCACTGGATAGCAGGATGAAAAGAAGTCAAAGAAAGTCTGCTTAAACAGCAAGCCTAGAGGAGGAATGCAAAGTCTAATTGCTATCATTAAGGGCAAGATTGCACATTACAGTTTTGCAAATGAACCATTGCCATGTACCGAAACCATTCCCGTATATTTAGATGGATGATCATAATATGTGACCTCCAGCTCTGTATGAAAGCCCCATGAAGTCAACACTAGAATTCCAAATTTGGCAAATCCGACTCATATTACCAAGTCACCCATTATTTTAGTGCAAAATTACAAAGGTGCTCCTTAAATTCAACCCTAATATTATATACATATATACAATAATATATATATTATATTACAAAATAAAAATGAATACATCCATGATTTAAATTGCAAATATATGAAAGCCTAATGAATAATAAAGCCAAACATTTTCAACAGGGATATTAAATTCTGTAGTGGTCATTATGTTGTCTTCTCAATATAGACAGACATTCACTTATCCACTGCATGATTGAGGGAAGAAGGAAGTATTCTTATGGGCAACATTAAAACTACATTTTCTGTGGTAGCAGAATTCCTTCCTTAGGGAGGTTAGACCAATGGACAGCAAAAGCATTTTTATTCTGCCTGGCTTTCAATTTCAATTTGAGATTGAATATTTTAACTCTGCTCATCTTTGTTTTAAATGTTATGTTTTAAACCTGTTGCTGTTTATACGACTTTTGTAATTTCTTGTAGACCACATTGGGAGCACTTGTTAGGGCCAAAATGCAGTATTAAATATGTTTTAAAAATAAAGAAACAATATAACATGAATGAGAGTACAGAAGACATTCATTTCTGAGGCTGAAACTAGGCATTATATGCCGAAGTGTGCAACAATCTTTGGATGTTCTTTTTAAACAAAGACAAGTTGTGAGATTAAGAAATAACAATAACAGTAACAATAATAATAATTTTATTATTTATACCCAGCGCATGTGGCTGGGTTTCCCCAGCTACTCTGGGTGGCTTATAGCACATAAAAAACTGTAAAATATCAGACATTAAAATTTTCTCAATACAGGGCTGCCTTCAGATGTCTTCTAAAAGGCAGATAGTTGTTTATTTCCTAGACATCTGATGGGAGGGCATTTCACAGGGCGGAAGCCACTACCAAGAAGGCCCTCTGCCTGTTCCCCTGTAACTTCACCTCTCGGCGTTGGACCTCAGTTGCTGCTTCAGGTATACTGGGCCAAGGCCATTTAGGGCATTAAAGGTCAGCACCAGCATTTTGACTTGCGCTCAGAAACATACTGGGAGTCAATGTAGGTCTTTCAGGACCGGTGTTATATAGTCTCAGTGGCCACTCCCAGTCACCAGTCTAGCTGCCACATTCTGGATTAGTTGTAGTTTCCAGGTCACCTTCAAAGGTAGCCCCACATAGAGCACATTGCAGTAGTCCAAGCAGAAGATAACTAGAGCATGCACCACTCTGGCGAGACAGTCTGTGGGCAGGTAGGGTCTCACCCTGAGTACCAGATGGAGCTGGTAGACTGCTGCCCTGGACACAGAATTGACCTGCGCCTCCATGGACAGCTGTGAGTCCAAAATGACTCCCAGGCCCGGACCTGGTCCTTCAGGGGCACAGTTACCCCATTCTGGAACCGGGAGTCCTCCACACCTGCTTGCCCCCTGTCCCCCAAAAAAACTGTACTTCTGTCTTGTCAGGAGTCAACCTCAATCTGTTAGCCACCATCCATCTTCCAACCGCCTCCAGACACTCACACAGTACCTTCACCGCCTTCACTGATTCTGATTTAAAAGAGAGGTAGAGCTGGGCATCATCCACATACTGATGAACACTCAGCCCAAGCCCCTTGATTATCTCTCCCAGAGTGTTCATATAGATGTTAAAAAGCATGGCGGAGAGAACAGAGCCTTGAGGCACCCCACAAGTGAGAGCCCAGGGGTCTGAAGACTCATCCCCCAACAACACTTTCTGGACAAGGCCCAGGAGGAAGGAGTGGAACCACTGTATAACAGTGCCCTGCTTACCCTTTGACCTTCTATGTACTATTCCACTCAAAGTCACCACCCCACAAGCTTTTCTGCCCGTAAGAGGAAATTCACTGGTACCAGGTATTTTGTAATATTAAGCTCACTCAACTTTCTAAGGCCTCAGCCATACAATTTAGAGTATACACTTCCAAGGTTAACAAGGGATACTCCTTTAGAAATGGCAATTGTAATACAGTATGTGATTGTGGTTTATGAATAATAGGCATGTGCCTTGTCTACTGGCAAAAGTCCAAACAATTCGCTATTTTCTGCTTTATCTTCCTGATATAAGAATCTGCTCTTATTTATAATAATTTCAAATAGCACTTAAAAGTACTCGGAAGTGTACATTCCTTCGTGTATTCACTCCTGAAAGACTAGGAGCTGTGGGTGTTTTAATCCCTGTTTCACAGGTGCTGAACTGACATGAGAGCCAAGGGCATCCATGGCTACTTGGAATGGTTGGGCTGAGTTGATTGTGAACCAGCCTTCAGGACTAATTAACATAAATCTCACTGCTACTTGAGCCTGTTTGCTGTCCTTGAGATTAGTCCCTAGGTGCATTTACATTCTCTCTCACATCAGTACCATTTACACTTTCTGTTTCAATGTGTCAGGAAATTAGCAAGAATAAGCCTAATATATATTCAGAGCTTTGTTTCTTCATCATAGTACTGGACTAATAGCACATGAATGCAGTTCAGTCAGAGTTGAGCTTTTGAGGAATGAACATAGGCTTCAGTGTTTTGATTCCCATGCTTTGGGTGTGCTAAGCTAAGCACATCAGTTAATATAAAAAGGGAAATTGAAGAGGGCTTTATTTTTTCTTAATTGCATCATGCGTTAGCAAAACCATTCACTAAGCTCTTTAAAAGAAATTATCTTTCATCATAACTCCTTGAACAAATTAAAAGCACAGATCTGAGTGGGCTTTTGAATATGGCTCGCTACTTATAATTTCTTATTATTATTTAAGGAACAGTTCCTGGCTAGACTTTTTCTAGAAAGCATCACATGCCACAAATAGTTTCACAGAATGTTATCAATCTCCCCTCCTGGAAAGTATAGAAGCCAAATGCCATGTGATAATCAAACGTGCCTTTCAAATGGCAAAGGAGTTATTTATGTCCCAAAACTGGTTTAGTGAATGAGAAGATAAGTCTTATGATATATTGCTTTTTGTTTTTCAGCACGTATAAGAATTATAGGACAAAATTTGTGAATGTGTATAGGGATAGATAGAATCCAGTAGTTGTGATTGAGAAGAAATTAATTCAGTTCACATTTTAATATGAATCTACTGAATTTACACTTCCCGAAGCAATATATGAACCAAAACACAGCTAGCCTTCAGAATCCACAGTTCTGTCCAGCCACATGGGGCACTACAGAATATGTCCCAAATATATAGACTTGCACTAGATTTTAAAAAATTACCCCCCAATCATGCCATGAGATTTAAAAACCTTATGGCAGCAGGGATATATTTTTAAATGTAAAATTGTTATTTTTTAAAGCTTACAGAGGCCCTCAGGATTGTAGCAAGAGCCTCTGGCCATATTTAATTAGCTATGGTTTATTAGTTAATTTGCCCTTTCTTTCATTGCCCTTGGTAATTCTTCAATTGGTTGTTACTGTCTTACACTTAAAATTCATTTTTGTTTGCTTTTCTTAAAAATCAACAATCCAGTTATTAGATATTATCTTTTGTTTTAGGATAGTGTTTTTACCCAAAGACTGATAGTTTCACAAAACAACCAACCTTAATTTATATTACAGGTAGCAAACAATTAAGTCCCTGAAAAGATCTTCTAAGCTTTAAGAACATTATGAGTATATTTGCTGGATATTTAAATATTAGCTATTGACCTTTTCCTCCAGGGTGTTGTTGTAATTAGTGCCATGAGAAAGAAGGAAGGAAAGAAATCGTTCGCAGAGGTGACGGAGTACTTAGGGACTCTTGTTTCTCTGAGATGTGTATACCCTGGTTCATAAGACATTTACGGCAGTGTACTAGAATTTAAGCCAATTTTATTGACTTTCACTGGATTAAATCGGCTGAAAATCCTTTGATTTAACAGGGTTATTGATTGGACAGTTATAGATTAGATAGTTGGTTTATTTAAAACTTTTCCAAAAACCAAAAACCAACAATAACTGTTAAAATATGAGAGAGAGAAATCTATCACAATAACTAGCATTTATTCCTTCTTTCAAACTGTGGTGTTTTTTTTGGAAACCAATAATGTTATTTTTTATTTAAGATTTTCTCCCAGTTTTTGTGTTTATAGATCAAAGAAATTTAGTGTGCATAAATAACAGAACGGTGAGGCAGCCATCATGTTACGTCTCTTTGTGTGCCCCAGTTGGAGAGCCAGAATGGCCCAACCTTGCCACTGCCTAGCCTTTTCCCTTCCTGATCAATGGCAGAAGCACCGCTGCTAGGAGACTATTATTGCGACTCCACCTCACCAGATGAACCACTCCTGGTTCTGATCCATGAGAGCTAATGCCACACAGACAATACTTTTGTTGTTTTTTATCTGCCACATCATTCCTTTGTTGATTGTCATCATTTTTTCTGCCCTTTCTCCAGGATCTCAGGGCAGTGTACACAGTTCATCCCTGCCCACAATGTTCCCTCTCATGACACCCCCTGAAATAGTTAAGTTGAAAGATAGCAACTCTCATGTTCACCTTAATGAACTTCATGACTGAACAGGGATTTAAACCCAGCTCTGCCTGATCCAAGACTGGCACTCTGTCCTGAACACCACATTGGCTTTCTGTGCTATATGGATGCAATCAGTGCTTTTTTTTCCTGGGGGGGACACGTACCCCTAAACATTTTGTGAATCTTTGTGCTTTTGTCCATTTACTGCATTTATTTCCCCCGATTTGAACTATAAAATGGAGATTTTCTTGAGTCTAAATGAGAGTACTCCTAAACATTTTCTTTAGGGAAAAAAGCACTGGGTGCAATGTTATCTAAGAACATTATTCTGTGCTAGTAAAGCTGTTGCTAACAACATGGTTGTTACAGTCTGTAGTTCCAACAGAGCAATAATAACAGTACACGAGTACCTTTGACAGTCACTTTCTTCTGTAAGAATAGAATTGACAGTCATATGAAGGAGGCTAGGGAATGCAGGAGAGAGTCCATTGTCAGAAGTGACACTTAATTCAGATGTGTGTTTTGGGGTGGGGCGTGTTTGCCAGTGTGGTGAATGAAAAACCTGCGCTGACCAACACTGACAAGCTTTCTTATGTACACTCACATAGTGTAGATTTAGATTAACCAACTTTTAACTTAATGTCAGGTGCCATTTGTTCTACTTCACTTTGATAGGTTGGAGAACTCAGGTTTCTAAAGCATTAGGCCAGGGAATGGGAGCAACTGGAGGGTGCGAGACTATGAGCCCCATTCATTCTGAGGGTATTGATTATTCAGGGCATTGAGCTGTGATTGAAAATCAAACTCTGCAAGTTATCTGATTTAAAGTGCTTATAACTGTTTGCAAAAGGAAAAGACAAAATTTCATAACAAAGCTGCTTAGAAGTTGCAGAAGTCATGGAATCAGAACATCATCCCTTCATTCATTGTTTGCACAGGTAATAAATAACATATGCAATATACAAATTGCCTTTGGTGGGTAAGTTTCCAAATATTTTAAACCTGGAACTACTCTCACATCTTAAGAAAAATATATATGTATATTTTGTTATTCTATAAGATGGTTGGGGGGAAACTCTTTAAGAATTCATATTTGTGATTCTCCCTGCTTGCAGTTTTTCACAGTTAAAATAAATAAACCTTTTAATTTATGTATGGATTTGTCACTTGCCTAGTTTTTAATTTGCAACTGTTTAAGATAATCAAAACATGCAAATAACCCCTGACCACAGTTCTTCTTCCTGCAGGAGGAGCAGGAATTATACTTGGTACTGAGAGTAGTGTTGCCTTTTAGCATGTTTGAAGCCTTGGAATAGTTTGCTTTCCTTTTTACTTTTCTAGGCCACTGGTTCAACTCTAACCTAAATTGTGACAGACCAAACATTGCTATGTAGTTGCACACTATTAAACTATGCAAACAACTTGATGCTTTTGTTACAGTCCAGTGGTTGTGCTGTCCCATTTTCCTTCAACTAAATATTGTTACCCCAATCTCCTGAGCAGCAGCAGAATTCCAGGGGCCTTGGTACTTAACCAGGATTTGTGTTTCTTTAGAATGAGCAACAGTGGAGACTGAAGTGTCCTTAAGAAATAGTATTTGTTTACACATATTTACAGCTGTGTTTTGGTGGAGGGAGTGCAGAACATTACACCCCAAGAGTTTCTCTCGTTGCTCCCCTCATAGCTTCAACAAGCTTGAGTCCAGAGCAGAAGCCAGCCCAGCGGCGCAGCATGTGCCTGCACTGCCCAGGGGGGCGGGGCATGGAGGGTACCCTCCCACGCACCACAGTTCAGGGTAGGAGAGGGGCGGGGAAGCTACTGCTCACTCTCATCCTGCTCTCCATAGCCGGGTCAGACATAACGGAGCTGCTGCAGCCGGGTGTGCCTCGCCACGGCTGAGGAGGGCTGCTCTCTGCCACCATTCGCCTGCCATTTTGTCGCCTGCCATTTTGTCACCCTCCCTAAGTCATGACACCTGGGGTGAAGCGCACCCACCACACACCCTTTCCTACACTTGAAATTTCTGGGGGTTGACAGGTATTTACATCCAGCTTTCCAAGGCTATTAGTGTCCAGTGTGAATGAATCTATATCTAATGCTGGAGTTCATCTACCAATGGTGCCTGTTTCCAGTGATGGATGCCACCCACCTGACCTCCCTCTGGCTGAATTGTTGCTTCACACTAGGATGGAGAAGCATAAGGTGGCTGTGAGGTTGGTGTGGTGCAAACATGGCAGCAGAAGCACTGCATTGGCTCTGCCAGCACATTTGTACAACATCAACCTCGCCACCACCTTGTGCCTCCTCCTCCTCTCTGTCCCAGCATGCAGCAGCAACTCGGCCAGAAGGAAGTCAGGTAAGAAGCACACCCCCCACCTTGCCATTCCTTTTTTCTTTTTAAAAAAAATTATATAGAAAGTATAGATTGCTGCTTTGGTAGTCAGGCTTTTTGAAAATTCTGCATATCTTAATAATTTCGAAGTAGCATGGTTGCTAACGTCTATGGCATCAAAATGAGGGGGGGGAAGCTTTATGATTTGTAGGGAAATGCAAATCAGGCACAAAAGGATTGCATCTATTGCCAGTGCTTTGACAAGCATGCTACTACATCTCATGAACGTAGCTCACTCATTTTGCATTGCTCCAGCTAACCTTGTGAATCACCAGGGTTTGTTTAGGGTTTTTTCCAACACAAAATGTTGGATGCATTTGTCTTTCAGCACTCTTTAAAGCTTTTTGCACCCTGAAGCAGTAACAAGTAGGCAAGATTTACAGAACACAGGCTTGTGCATCCCCCATGTAGTCTAGCTATTCCTAAAGAAGGAAGTTAAATGTCACTCAGCTCTAGGTCAGGAGAGCTGAATCCCAGATCTCTAGTAATCATCTGCCTTTTTAAGTCCCTGTTAGCTAATTACTGTATCTAATCTAGCAGCAGGAGTCCACTAGAAGAATTCAGGACTGCTGGAAATGTCAGAAGGGAACCAGAAGGCCTTTCTCTGTCAATGGTACAGGACTAGTTTTGTTTGGAGAGAAACAGAGGAGAGAAATCAAAACGCAGGGGGAGGGACACTGGGCTTCATTAAAGCCATCTCCTGTTGTTCAACATTGGAAAGGCACTACAGTTGGAAGTGCTGCTGTGGCTTCTCATTCAGCACCAGCAGCTGCCGCGGCTGGCAGCAGAGCAAAGAACTTTTGCTACCCTGAGAAGGCGCACGATGGGAGACCGAGAAAACAAGCTTAAGTAAAGTGTTTCCCAAAGACCTCGCAAGATGCTCTAGAGGGATAATGGGTTTGCTTTTGCCTGTGCGGTAAGGAATTTGTTTCTCTGAAAGGAAGTGGTCATTAATTGGAACACAACCAGAGTGCCACCATGTGGTGCTTCTTTTGTGGGCTCCGGCAGGCAGAGGAAACAAAGCAGAATAAGCTTATTAAATGCAAACATGGATATTCTGGAGATAAGGCTTCCACAATGGTGAAATAATATCTTATTACAAAGAGGTTTTTTCCCCCCTCATTTAGCTTATAAAATACTTTAAACGCTGATTGCTTGATTTTGAATAATGCCTTATAAACTTTTCTAATGTAGAATTACAGACTAGAAAAGGACGTGCATTTAGTATGACTTACTGTTTCAAGGCGAGATGCTCTATGCATTAAACCACACAACCTCCTACATCAACAAATGCATTTATTTATTTCATCCTTCCTCCAAAGAGCTCATGGCTGCAACATCTCCCCCAATTTTATCATCACAACTGTAAGGATAACTGAGGGAGAACACAGGGCTCAGAATCCTTAGTCCAGACTCAATCTCAGGCAACACAGACCACTGAATACATAACAGTGAGTATGGACCATATGCCAGTTAATATGGTTAGGCTGAGACACAGTGACTGGTCCAAGGTAATCCTGTGAGCTTCATGGCTGTGGTGGGATTTGAACCCTGGTCTCCCAGATCATAGTCCCAACACCCTGATCACTACAAAACTCTGTAAAATTATAGATTTTAAAATTTCAAAATGACAGGTTTCCAATTGTTGGTCTTAAATGCTTTATATGGCTTTTGGTACACCACCTTGTGGTGACACTTGTTCCGAAAGGACACAAATATTTAAACAAAGAGTTGAATTAAGTAATCATGATGACCATATGCTACCTCCCAGAGAAGAGGCAGCATACTTCTGAGTTCCTGGGGGGGGGGGTGGAGTACAACAGCAGAGGGATTTTCCACTCATGTTCTGCTTGTGAGCTTCCCACAGAGATCTGGTTGGCTACTATGAGAAAGAAAATTCTGGGCCCTTTGGTCCAATCCAGAAGAGATTGCCTTATGCATTTGTGGTCAGTTAAGAACAGCTGCTGTTGAATTAGCAGATAATAAGTGCAAAGTAGTGGTTACATGAGTGGCCTACTCATGTGGTCAGTGTAGTGTTAGATACCTAAGGAAGCATGCAGCAGTTTCTTCCATGAATAGGAAATGCTGGAAATGCTGGAGGGACATACGTATCTATTTCAGAGAGAAAAAACCTTGCTTATGACAGTAGAAACACTGGAAATTGAATGCCTCTATCTGTTCTCTGATTGAGCAGCAGGCAGTTATATAAAGCAAGCTTGCCTTACAGATGACCTTCTTCTTGAACTGGCTAAACCATCATCTCCACCGATTATTCAGTCTTCATGCTTGCTTGGTCCTAGTCATTTCCTCTGCAGTGACTGTCTTTCTATGTGATAGTTTTCGTGCTGCAAACTAATGGCTTCAGGGAACTGAATTGAGACCAGATGACTTATTTTACTGATGGCCACAAGGTTGGCCATGAATCATGATGCCAGGATGAGCCCAGTAGCTACTCTAACACCGCCCCCCCCTTCTATTTTGCAACCACTTCTAAGAGTGCCCCATAGCACCATAACAGACCATTGAAGGTACAACTCAAAATGGAGGTAAAATTGGGTTTGTCTTAAAAGACAATGACAAGATTATACTCATTATATCATATTTCTTGGGTTTATATCCTTACCTTATGATAGAGTTAGAGGAAACATTAGAAAGCATAGCATTGGTATGATATATTTGAAATGTACAGCATAAAAGGTATTGAATAAATTAATGAATCGGGGTTTTTTGCAGTTTGTCAAAGGTTATTTTTTGCATCCGTCTGTCTCAGTTGTACAGAAAACAGGAAATGCTTTTCTGTCAATCTTGTTGACAATTTGCATCATTCCAGTTTATTTGTGAAGAATATTGGGTGGTATTCAAAGCTAAGCCTACTCAGAGTAGACACACTGAAGTTAACAGACATGTCTAACATATGTTCATTAATTTCAATGTGTCTACTCTGAGAAGAATATAGATGATCACAATCTATATATTTTATTATTTTTGCATGCGGCTTTTCATACGATAAAAGCAATTTATATATTTAAAACAAATGTTTAAAATGCAAATAATAATAATAATAATAATAATAATAATAATAATAAACAACCTTCAAGGAAAAAGTATCACATAGCTAGCTGGGATTCATTTTGATGGAAAATACGGTTCAGAGATTTTGTTTTACACAGAGCAAGATATGGCATGCATACATGCACATAAATTATTGGAATGTGTGTCTTGCAGGACTCCTAAATCTACTATGGACAGCAAGTGTCACATTAAGTAAAGGACTTATAGAATTTGCTATTTCTGCAACACATTTTTCTTGTAGGCTAACAGTGCAGTCCTATGTATTTCAACCCCGGCATAAGCCTCATTGAGTTCAGTTGTGCTTACTCCATGTTAAACATGATTGCAGCATTTACTCCATCATCCATCAGTGGTTCACAAGATCTTACAAAGCACTTCTACATAATATTCTAAAATGGTCTTTCCTCAGAATATTCCATTTATGTTAAGGTGTACTCTACTAAAGGTTGCCAAGATTGGTCATTAAGAAGAGGGATCCTGCGGGGGGAAACCAGCTCCCTGTTGAAAGTATGGTATTTAGAATTTGCAGTTTTGTTCATGAATTGGAATGCATTTTCAGCCTGATGAGAATTTAATTCAGCAGAATAACACTACATTAGAGCAGATAATTAATGATGACTGTGAAGTTAAGATAAAGACATTTCTCCATTTCCTTGTTAGTATTTCTGAATCAAAGCTAAGAGTTGTTTTCTTGTGTGTTTTTTAATGGAAATGTGTCCCTTCTGTGCTCAGCTTTTAAACTACTGATTTCTGCCCCAGTATTTAAATAACAATGCTAGACTCCTTGGGAAGATGATGAAAACTTTTTGCTGAGTAATGTAAATGAGCACACACACACACACACACAGAGAGAGAGAGAGAGAGAGAGAGAGAGAGAGAGAGAGAGAGAGAGATGTAACATTCTTGTCAAATTGAAATGGAAACTTACATTCAAATGGAAAGATGCAATTGTAATTTCTTCACCATTAATCACCTTTTTTGTTATATACTGAAGTTCTCACCCTGGGCCAGCAGGGGGATACTGTAGATCGTTCAGGTCCACATATGCAAATAAGGGATCAAAAATGACATTCAGTGATTGGATAGTTACAGAAAATGGTTACTGTTGAGTTCTACTGGAGCTCTATATAAGCAGGCTGGCTGAACCCTTCAGTTCAGTTCAGTTCTGGCCTGTGAATAAACAAGAGCTGTTTGAAGAATCGCTGTGTCGTCTGATATGTTCACCCACAACTTAACATTTTTCAGTTAGATCATGCCCAACTGCATAATGTAATGTGAGAGGGTCGTATGTGCATTCCTGGAGGAGATGGACATTCCTTCAACCTGCTTCTTAGAAGCATTGCTGAGAACACCTCTTTTCTGGGAGATATCTAGGTCACCTCTTCTCAGTTATACAGTCATGCATAGTGTGGAATTATATCTTCAAAAAACTAACTCTGAAGGAGCCCAGTGCTATGACCTTGAAATGCTGGCTTTGAGCCCCATTGCAAATATGAAGTAAGTACTGGGAAACCAGCCCTGGCAGATCATCCTATGGGTCTAGTGATATACGGTAATTGACTAATATCTCAACCGACTTAAAATAGAAACACACCATGACTTCACTTTTAGCGCATTGCTTGTGGATAGAGAATGCATAATTCATTTAGAAGGGGATCCAAACAGATACAGAATTTTAGTGCACAATTTCAAACAAAGGAAAGTCTTTTTTATTTATTTAAAAAATACATCTTTTTATTTCTTTTGATGCAACAATATTTCACAAAGAAAAAGAAAGGAAAACAAAAACAATAAGGAAGCATAGGGAAAATGGATGGCGCAAATCACATCTTGTATTCTGTGGCAAAGAAAAGTTAACTCAAGAGTTCCAGATCTCATGGGAAGTTGTTGTTGTTGTAAGTGCTGTTCGGTACAAAATAAAATTCTACCAGATAGCATAAAAAGTTTCCGGCGTAACCATGCCTTGCAATGTTCAAAGATGGAGTGTAACTTTTTCCAAAATAGCAATATTCCCAAAGTGCTTGTACCAAAGCATAAGGTCAAAGTCCTGTAATGTTTTCTATTTCTGTATGATGGAAGAGCATGCAGCAACTAAGAAAAAGATTACTAGATCATTATGTCAAGAGAGAGAGAGAGAGACTGAATTGTCTCCCTAGTGATTGCAATTTCTTTGAAAACCAGGGACCAAAACGTACACAACTACAGATATTTTATAGTAAAATCATATGGCATTTTATAGTAAAATTATCTGACAACTAATCCTTTTTGAGTTTACACATTTTTCAGCCTTAGGTTACAAAGTAAGCCACTGAACTCTTACTTCCAAGTAGTAACCATACACCAGAATTGTGCCGTAATCAACTGAATTTTGCTGTCCATTCTGAAGTCCACATGAGGATAGCCATGCTCTGCAGGATTTTCTGAACAAACAGATGAGGCACAGTTCCTGTGTTCAAATAGTTCTGTTAGAATATTGTACCAAAGGAACTTCTGACAATGACAAAAATTAACTCCACTAGATGGCTCACAGATTCATAAACAGAAACAATTCAAATAATGTACACTGAAAACTCTCAGCTACTTGTGCTGTTAAGAATTTAAAGGACTCTTTTTTTAGCAGTTATGAACATTTGACATGTGAAGTTAAATACACACATACAAAAGGCTTAATTCCATTTATGCAACAAAATTACACAGATGCAATATTTGCAGATAGCATAAGCAGTGCAGAGGCTTATATAATATAAGTGTAAAATGGGTGTCTGCTGAACATGAAATCCAGTATTAAGTCCCAGCCCATCCTTGTCTCTGCTGGGAGCTGTGTCTCGGTATTCAATGTGACTTTCTCCAGCTCCACCGTGTCCTAGAATGATACCATGTCAGGGCAATCACAGCATCCTGGGACAACACTGAATCTGGGAAAGAGAATGGGGGTAGGCTGCTGAAGAAAAGAAGCCATACACTTGCTGCTGCCATGGCAAGAAAACCTCTGAGTACTAATTCCAGAAATCCTCATCCCACACTAGATGAAGCATGAGGATTGCCAGAGATCCTAAGTGACAATACTCCCTGTGTCATTTGCTCCCCAACTCACACTGGAACCTGCATGTTGCAGCTGCCAATCAATACTCACTGCTCTCCCTTTGCTTACCTTTTCTCTCCATAGGTAACCTGTCACTCTCCCAACAATTCTATACTATGTGTGTGTGTATTGAACTACCAGCATCAGTTAACAGTGGGACTCTGCCTGCTCCCCTGTGGGACTGGCACCCTTTTATGCAGCTCCTGAAGCTTTGCAAAAATGCAAGACAGACAGCGTGTAATGTGGATGTGTGTTGAAGTGATGGGGAAAGTCCCAAGTATAACACCATCTTCCCAATTGTGCAGTGGCGTAGCGTGGGGGGTGCAGGGGGGGCCGGCAGCACCGGGCGCAACATCTGGGGTTAGGGCAAATCCACGGGTTAGGGGGCGCAAATCCACGGGTTAGGGGGTGCAAATCCACGGGTTAGGGGGCGCAAATTACTTGCCTTGCCCCGGGTGCTGACAGCCCACGCTACGCCACTGCAATTGTGGTTCCCAGAAATTGGTATCCATTCTCATTTATATGTACAGTGGTACCTCGGGTTAAGTACTTAATTCGTTCTGGAGGTCTGTTCTTAACCTGAAACTGTTCTTAACCTGAAGCACCACTTTAGCTAATGGGGCCTCCGGCTGCTCCTGTGCCGCCGCTGCACGATTTCTGTTCTCATCCTGAAGCAAAGTTCTTAACCCGAGGTACTATTTCTGGGCTAGCGGAGTCTGTACCCTGAAGCATATGTAACCCGAGGTATCACTGTAGTGATAATGTAAAGACAACAACGTTTTCAGAAAGTTCCTTCAAAACAGTTATCCTTGCTCCCCACCATGCAAAACGCCACCATCCGTGTCATTTCTATTTATTTGCTTTGCAGCAGAAACAGAACAGTCACAGGCTCAACCTGGTCCTATATTTTTGCCAAACTTGAAAATATTATGTAATGGTCATAATCCTTATGTAAGGAATCCTTACATAAGGATATATTCATATTCTTGCAAGTACCTGTATGATACCATATCATATTGCTTAAACCTATCCTTGTACTAGTTCATATAATTAATTCTGTGTGCACACCATCAGAATTCATCCTTTTTAAACCTTACTGCGGAATAATTTTCAGACGCTCCACCTTTGGGGCATTCCCCCCCGCCCAGGAAACTGAAAGTGTAGAGAATGGATTAAAGAACCTCAAGGGGAAAATCATCCAGGTGAAATGATCTTGTGAATATTTTGTCTAGGCTCACAGGATAATAATATCTGTGTAAGATCAGGACTTAAAGTGAGGTTTGATTAATTCGAAAGCCATGCTGTAAGCTGATAGGTTCATGCTATGCACTCACTGTATCCTTCTACATATGACATGCACACTTCTATGTATGGTCCAAAAGAAAACAAATCTTGTACTAATCACATGCAGATGGTTTGCTTTCTGCAAGGTTAGGAACTGTCGACCTTTAAAAGCCACTAGTCCTTTTCCTTCAGATAAAAGTAACTGTTTATGGCAGTGTGCTGCCCTTGCCTTTCAGAGCCTCTGCTGTTTGCTTTCACAGTGGACTGCTTTTATAGATCTATGGCCTTAGCTGCCACAATAATTCACACAATAATTCACACAAAATCCCCTAGGTGCTCACTTACAATATCCTTCACATGAGGGTGCTGGATCAGTTTGTGAATATTGCTTAATCAATGCGAAATAAAATGCCAGCCTCTATCAAGCTTCTGCTTCACCTAATAAAGATTTACTGTTCTTCACCTGAGCATCCTAATTAATAATAATTAAAAAACAAAGTAAGAGTAGGTCTGGTTTATCTAGATATCTTTTTTTCTTTCTCACTGAAAAACCAACAGGGGAAATCCTGAAGTTCCAGTTCTCATTACATTTTTCTTTAATTGAAACTGACTGCTGAGCTGCTGTTTACAGCTGCAGCTCTGCTATTATTAAATCTAGAGAGAGCCCTAACATCCGGCAGAGCTCCTATATCCAGTGCTGTAAGCTTGCAAGTTATTGGAATCAATAGCTGGGGCAATGATGCTCTTAATATCCTTGTGCCTTCTGGGCAACAGAAAGCATTGATTGTTAATATTTGTTGCCTTTTCTAATCTGGTAAAAAATTGTGCTGTCAACTCCTGCCTTCTACTCCACTGCCTTTCTGCAACCCTAGAAAAGGATGGAAATCTCACCGTAAAAAATGATCGGCTGTTTATGTGTGTATGGCTGTGGTGCTGTCTCTTTGAAGAAGACCCTTCAGCTGTGTAGATATCACATTACCAAAATGTCTAGCATGCCTCAGCCTGCCTTAGGAGCCAATAATGTATGCCTATTCTGATTTGCAGTGTATGATTTTCAGATATGGGACAGATCTTGACTGATTTCAATGGAAGAGAAAGGGGCAAAAACGTTTGCTGCAAGAGTTGTATTTCATGTTGCATTTTTTGACATAATAATAATAATAATAATAATAATAATAATAATAATAATAATAATAATTTATTCCCCAGCCACTCTGAGCAGCTTCCAACAGAATATTAAAATACAATAGTCTATTAAACATTAAAAGCTTCCCTAAACAGGGCTGCCTTCAGATGTCTTCTAAAAGTCTAGTAGTTTGATCAGATGGACTTTATTAACATAGGAACTGAGTGAGACATTGATGGATACCCTTACACAGTAAAAACTACAGAAGTGGTCCTTCTCTGGGTGTCATAGGCCTGTGAAAATTTATATAATAGGGCCTCCCTCTTCAGTTTTTAATAACCTTTCCAGGGAAGTCTGCCAGTGCTTGTGATTTAGCTGAGTGATTAAAGGCACAATCCTATACTTTATTGAAGCAGCTTAGCAATACAGACTCCGAGGCATGGAAGATCCAGGTACAATCCAGGAGTTCTTGCCAGCTGAAAGGCTAGTAGGAATGAGTTTGGTTTGGGTGCAAGGGGCAGAGTTCACAAGTAACAAGAATGCTAAGGCTGCATGGAAACAGTGGCATTGCTCCAACAAGTTCTCCTACCTACCTACCAAGCTTTTAAGCAGGGATGGAGAAAGCTCAGTCACGGAAATCCCTTTCCTTGGCCTGATAATGGGCACTGCTCCTGAGAGGTGAGGCACACGTCTCATTCCTTCTTTTGCTGTGCTACCTCTCCCTGGGAAATGTTACTGGGCATGGCTATACTCTCCTGCTCTGGCCCAGCAAGGTGGGCTCCTGAGACCCACTCATCCTCCACAGTGAAGGGGCAGCTCCTGGGTCTCCCACCTCCTCAGGTCCAGGCACATCCAAAGTCCCAGAAGGTACTTCACCAAGTGGGCTCTGTTGCTTAGTCTCACCCCCCCTCCCACTCAAGAGTCCTTGTTCTCAGGTGTATCTCACTCCTGGTCTGAAGCAGAGAGCTCAGAGGCAACCATGAGACTCATCTCCCCTCACATCCCCTCCAGGCTATATTTGGAGATATTTGGATAAAGACACCCTTTATATGGGCTCTGACATTTTAATGTAGGAAAAGTAATTAATCAGAAAACATACAATTTGTGAAATACTTCTTGAACATATTTTCTACTTTTTAAGTTAAGTATTTGGCTTCTGTTATGGACACAGAGAAGTCTGCAAATTAGGGATGGGGAAGACATTGAGGTCATTCTGCATTTTAATGCAAAACTATCTAATTCACACTTCTGAAAACAACATGTGAACAAAAATGCAGATATACTTCAAATTTTCAAATTTTGCAATGCAGTTCTCCAACCCAAAAATGTTTACAAAAATGTGCCTATTGAGGGAGAATGTGCATAAAAATGCATAGCCAAAATAAAACACAAAATGCTTCAGAATAAGGGGAAATGCTTGCAAAAATTAGTTTATATTAGGCAACTGCATTACAAATGTTCATATTTGGCAAAATGACCATTAAAACACTAAAACAATAATAATCCATGATTATTCTTATTTTTAAAAATGCAAACAGTTGCAGAAAGGTTGGACCGGCTTTCCTTTGTCCCCATTAATTCTCCAGTTCTGACCGGAGCACCTTTCACAGCATTTGACAGTCCTTGGCAATATATGCAGTATTCTGCGAATAGCCCTGTACTGCCAGGCATTTGGATGTGACAGCTGCCACCAGAATGGATGTTGCCTCAGGTCCTCTCAGCACATAACCTTTAGTCCCATGTGGGGGTTCAAGGCCTCTTCCGCTCTAAAGTTAAGAAGTCATAAAAGTAATCCAGATTCTGCCACAAGGCAGAGGAGCCAGAAATGTGTAAAAAGTGTGTCTGCACCATAATGGATGGATGAAGTGAACATGTCTTTTATTTCCCTCTTGCAGAATGCAATCAATCAATCAATCAATCAATCAATCAATCAATCAAGCTTTTATTCATACACCTCAGACAAGATGCTCTTAATGGGGGCCCCTCCTTGTGGATGGTTAATTCCAGTCAAAGACGACTATGAGGTGTGGCTTCAGGCCAAGGGAGCAGGCGTTTGTCCACAGACAACTTTCCTGGCCATGTGGCCAGCATGACTAAACCACTTCTGGCAACGGGACACCGTAATGAGTGCCAGAGTGGATGGAAACACCGTTTACCTTCCCGCTGCAGCGGTGCCTATTTATCTACTTGTACTGGTGTGCTTTCAAATGGCTAGGTTGGCAGAAGCTGGGACAGAGCAATGGGAGCTAACCCTGTTGCGGGGATTCAACCACCAATCTTCTGATCGGCAAGCCCAAGATGCTCAGTGGTTTAGACCACAGCGCCACCTGGGTCCCTCCTTGTACAACCCTCCTCCACCCCATTGCTGCCTCTACCCCATAGGTATTATTAGGGAACGATCTGTGGGGCCTGGGTCTTTTGCACTAGGCCCTGGATCTCCTGCCCCTTCCATCCCCTGGATGTGCTGCAAAGTGAGACCCCAGCCACTCAGTGGAGGCTGGTCTGCTGGGGCTAATGGGGCACTGACCCACCAACCTCCATTGGCCCCCAGCCTGGCCCAACTGCCTGTGGAGTCTGTGGAGTGTGCCACTGGCTGGCAGCTTCCTGCTCCTTAGGGTGCATCTGCATAAGACATTTAAAGCAGCATCATACCACTTTAATAGTCCTGGCATCTGCCAAAGAATCCTGGGAACTGTTGTTTAAGGATGCAGAGGGTTGCTAGGAGACCCCTATTCCACTCAAAGAACTACAATTCCCAGAGTGGTTTAACAATCAATCCCTCTTCACAGGAAATCATATCTCTTTGAGGAGAGTAGGGGTTTCTTAACAATTATTAGCACTTTTTACAAGCTACAGTTCCCAAGTTTCTTTGGGAGAAGCTATGACTGTTGAAGTGGTAATCATGCTTTAAAGGTATGGTTATAAAAATAGTGGTGCAATTGACTTCCGACAAGCACACAGAGCACGAACAAGACTGAGTGTACTGTATGGGGGGGGGGGCTCGTTTAATTTCACTGCACACAGGTGGTGTAGTGACAATAAAGGTTTATTATATTTATTTTATATATTTTTTATTTATGGTGCAGATATGGCCGTTGTCTGAGTGTTACCCTCGTAGAACCCAGCAGTGAAGAGGATGGAGACAAAACTAGAATTAGTCCGCTCTGCCTCTCATTGGTTCTGCTTCCATCACTGTTGGTTTCTCCCCACCTTCTGTCCCACCAGACTCAATGGTTACCAGTCATCACTGCAGCCACCCACTATCTTAGTCTGGCCAGAGACAAATTTACGCCATATGACTACCCGGCAATAACCCATTCACTTGCCTCTCCTTCTGAGCTTATAAATAAAATACTTCTTCTTCTTTTTTTTTTATAATAAATTTTTATTAGTTTTCCATAAGTAAAGAAGAAACAAAGCAAAAACATAAACATAAACAAACACAAAATCGACTTCCTCATACCACCCCTTTTCTGCATTCTTGTTTCAAGATTTTTCAGCAACCCTCTGATAATAAACTTGATTATATTTCATAAATTTAACTTCTGTTAGTTATTAATACAACTGTAGTTCTTTATCTCTTATAACTCTGAGCCCCTAATTTTCCAAATTACAACAGTTTTTGAGATTAAATTTGTTCCAATCTTCATCCACCGCCTCTTTCCCCCGATCTCGAATTCTGCCAGTCATCTCTGCCAGTCCCATATAATCAATCACCTTCGTCTGCCATTCTTCCAACGTGGGTAAATCTTGCGTCTTCCAATACTTTGCTAGAAGAATTCTTGCTGCTGTAGTGGCATACATAAAAAATGTCCTATCCTTCTTTGGCACCATTTGGCCCACCATGCCCAAGAGAAAGGCTTCTGGTTTTTTAACAAAGGTTCTCTTCAGAACTTTTTTTATTTCATTATAGATCATTTCCCAGAAAGCCTTAATCTTCGGGCAGGTCCACCAAAGGTGATAGAAAGTTCCCTCCGTTTCATTACACTTCCAACACTTGTTGTTGGGCAAATGATAGATCTTTGCTAACTTAGCAGGAGTCATGTACCACCTGTAGATCATTTTCATAATGTTTTCTCTTAAGGCATTACATGCCGTAAATTTAACACCAGTGGTCCATAACTGCTCCCAGTCAGCAAGCTCAATGTCATGCCCAATATCCTGTGCCCATTTGATCATACTGGATTTCACCATTTCATCTTGAGTATTCCATTTCAACAGCAAGTTGTACATTCTTGACAAGTTTTTAGTATTGGGTTCTAACAGTTCTATTTCTAGTTTTAACTTCTCCACTTGGAAGCCTTTCTTTCTGTCCTGTTTGAATACTTCATTTATCTGTCGATAATGTAACCAATCTCTCACCTTAAACTTCAGTTTCTCAAAACTCTGCAATTTTATATTTTCACCATCTTGTTCTATAATTTCAGAATATTTAGGCCAATTAGAACCCATATTCAATTTTTTCACCTCTTTTGCTTCCATTGGTGACAACCACCTGGGGGTTCTACTTTCAAACAGATCTTTATACCTTATCCAAACATTATACAAAGCTTTCCTCACCATATGGTTCTTAAAACCTTTATGCAATTTTACCTTGTCATACCATATATATGCATGCCAACCAAATCTGTTATCAAATCCTTCAAGATCCAAAATGTCTGTATTCTCGAGGAGCAGCCAATCTTTCAACCAGCAAAACGCTGCTGATTCATAGTAAAGTCTTAAGTCCGGCAGGGCAAAACCCCCTCTATCTTTTGCATCTGTTAATGTCTTAAATTTTATTCTTGGCTTTTTGCCCTGCCAAACAAACTTCGATATGTCTTTCTGCCACCTCTTGAAACAGTCCATCTTGTCTATTATTTGTAATGTCTGAAACAAAAATAACATTCTAGGCAATACATTCATTTTGATAACAGCAATTCTGCCTAACAAGGAAAGTTTCAGCCTTGACCATATGTCTAAATCTTTCTTAACTTCTGTCCAGCATTTATCATAATTGTCTTTAAAGAGATTCACATTTTTCGCTGTCAAATTCACCCCCAAGTACTTCACTTTTTTTGCTATCTCCAAACCTGTTTCATTCTGGAATGTCTCTTTTTCTTCATTTGTTAGATTTTTCTCCAAGACTTTAGTTTTTTGTTTGTTCAATTTAAATCCTGCAACTTGACCAAATATCTCGATCAGTTCTAAAACTCTTTTTGTACTAGTGTTTGGCTGCTGCAAAGTCAGAACTAGGTCATCTGCAAATGCCCTTAGTTTATACTCTCTCACTCCGACCTGAATTCCTTTAACCAACTGGTCCTTTCTAATCATATTTAACAAAACCTCCAGGACCAGTATGAAAAGTAGAGGGGAAATAGGGCATCCCTGTCGTGTTCCTTTCTCTATAGCTATCTCTTCCGTTACCACATTATTCACAATTAGCTTTGCCTTCTGCTCAGAGTATATTGCACCTATACCATTTTCAAAACCTTGGCCTACCCCCATCCCTTGGAGATTCTTTTTCATAAAACTCCAACAAATATTGTCAAAGGCTTTCTCCGCGTCCACAAAAATCAAAACCGCTTTTCTGTTAATGTTCATTTCCAGCAGTTCCACAATGTCTATTATGTTCCTCACATTGTCAGACATGTGTCTTCCCGGGAGAAAGCCAGTTTGATCCTTATGAATCTCACCTGTCAATACTTTCTTCAGTCTTTTTGCTAAAATGTCTGCAAAAATTTTGTAATCCACATTTAGTAATGATATCGGGCGGTAGTTCTTAACCTGATTCTTTTCAGTCTCGGTCTTTGGTATAAGTGAGATAAAAGCCTCTTTCCACGTTTCAGGTGCCTTTTTCCCCTCCAGTATTTCGTTGCAGACTTCTTTCAATGGTTGCACTAAACATTCTCTCAAAGCTTTATAATATCTGGCTGTCAATCCATCTGGTCCTGGAGACTTTCCCAGTTGTGCCTTTTGAATGGCCTCCTCTATTTCTTGTTCTGTTATTTTCTCATTCAAAATCAACTTGCCCTGTTCTGAAATTTTCGGTAGTCCATGATTTTTAAGAAATTCTTCTATTTCTTGTTCGTTCACTGGCCCTTGTGTGTATAATTTCCTAAAAAAACTTTGGAAACAATTACTTATCTCATTTGGCTTATGAATATTCTTTCCCTCTATCTCCAAACAGGTAACTGTATTCAATTTTTGCCTCTTTTTCAATTGCCATGCAAGGAGCTTCCCACATTTGTCTGCTGACTCAAAAGTCCTTTGTCTCATTTGTTTAATTTTCCATTCTATCTCTTGATTTGTCAATTCCATATATTGCGTCTGGTAATACTTTATCTCTCTCAAAATTTCTTGAGACTTTGGTTTTGACCTCAGTTTCTTTTCTCCTTCCTTCATTTTTTCTAAAATTCTTTCTTTCCTTTCATTTTGCTTTTTCCTCTTGATTGAATTCTGTTGTATCAGGAAGCCTCTCATCACGGCTTTACTCGCGTCCCAAATTGTTCTTTTTTCAACATCTGTTCTCAAATTTATCTCAAAGTAATCTTTCAATGTCTTTAGGGCCTTTTTACAGAATTGTTCATCTCTAAATAAGGAGTCATTCATTCTCCATCTAAAGGATCCAGTTGTTGTCATTTTCATTTCCATCTTTACAGCATTATGGTCGGAGCAGGTTTTTGGGCAGATTTCTACTTTTTTAATCTTTGTAGCCATCACACTAGATACCCAGATTTGATCAATTCTTGTCCATGTCATTTTAGATTCCGAGAAAAAAGTTCCCTCTCTCTCGAGAGGATTCTTTGTTCTCCAAATGTCAATCAAGTCCATATTTTCCGTCATCTCGAAGAAAGTCTTTGGTAGTCTTCCTTCTTTAGATATTGTCTGTCTTTGTGCCTTATCCATATTTGTAGAAACCACTCCGTTCATGTCCCCCATCATTATTATTTTGCAGTCGAGATAGTCTAGTAAAGTCTCATGCAACTTCTTAAAAAATTCTGCCTTCCCATCATTTGGTGCATATATTCCAATTATCAAATATTTTTCCCCCTGGATCTGTACTTCAATTGCCAGATATCTTCCTTCTTCATCCTTAAATTTTAATTTTGGGTCCAATTTTTCTTTTGCATAAATCACTACTCCTCTCTTTTTTACTTTATCGGAAGATATAAATTCTTGTCCTAATCTTTTGTTCACCAACAGTTTCCTGTGTGCTCTGGTTATATGAGTTTCCTGTAGACATATCAGATCCAGTTGTTCCCTTTTCAAAATGTGAAAAACTTGTCGTTTTTTTCTGGGATGGTTCAAACCATTGCAATTCCAACTTAGAAGTTGCAGAGACATTTTGTTTGTTAGATGTTTGATCCTCCGACTGCTCCAAGCTTTTCTTCCTCTTCAGTTGGCGGTTGTGGTAGTCCAAATGATAGATTTGCAATGTCCGTTAGCCCTCCTCCTTCTGGTGTTAATCCTTGTCCTTCTTTTGCCGGGTCCACCGTACCTTTCTGTAGGTCCTCTAGGTTTCTCTCCAAAAAGTACTCTTTCTCCTGTACTGTTCTTATTCTTACTTTCTTCCCTTTGTAGTTAAAGGACAACCCCTGTGGAAATTCCCACCTGAAGGGTATAAAGTTCTTCCTCAACAAATTGGCAAGGTCTCTGTAAAAAGTCCTCACTTCCAAGATGTATTTAGGGATGTCCTTAAAGATTTGGACTTGAATGTTTCCAATCACCAAAGCTTTTTGATAGTGAAGGTTCAGTATCTTGTCTCTTTCCTCTTTGGTTCTAAAGGTGATCAGACAATCCCTTGACTTCTTGCTTTGCTTTCTACCAAGTCTGAAAGCAGTTGTTATCTCTACTTCATCTTCCTCCAGATCTCCTTGCCAATTTTCCAGAATTGCCTCTGTGAGAAATTCCGCCAGATTGTCCTCTTCTTTCTCTGGAACCTGTCTTAATTTCAGATTCCGTTCTTTCCGTTGTAATTCCAGTAAGGAGAGGGCCGCTTCATGCTCATTCACCTTTTTCTCAATCGGCACAAGTCTTTCCTGTGTCTCACCTGCAACAGATTTCGCACTCTCTGCAATTTTCCTCGTTTCTGAAGATTCCTGAATCAGTCTATTTATAGATTCTGTATTTGTTGCCACTGATGTAGTGTTCAAATCCAATCTTGCTGTGAGTTCTGTCAATTTCTTTGAGTTTTCTGTGGATTGCTTTGTTAAGGCCTCTAGGGATTGATTTATTTTAAGCAGTGCCTGTGTCATAGATTCCATTGATGCTGCTGCCGCACTATCCGGTGCAGGCACTGTGTTGCCAGAGATTGAACCTCTTTTCTTTTGTGTTAATTTAGCTTTAGATCTGGTTCTTATCTCCTCTGCCGTGCCACTCATATCCCAAGGCCGTTCTCACAGGAAAAACTTGCAATGGAAAATCCCACTATTAGTCAGTTACTTTGCAGTTTTTTCCCTCTTAGCCCTCAAGGGGGAGCAATTAAAAGTTTCCAAGTTAGAGACAACAAAGAGACAGAAAGCCGGATGTAAGAAATCTCAAGTCCGCCATTAAAGTTGTAAAACTTTTTCTCCAGTTTAAATTTAGATAGTCCAATATCAGTAACAAAGTCCCATTCAAATCTTAAGAGTCTTAAAACTTTTTCACCATTTAAGGTATAGTCTATATCCACTTCAAAGTTATTTTAAAGAACAGTTTTCCCGGTGTTAAGTCCTGGCAGATCGTCCCCGGGGATCAGAGCAGTGAAAAACTTTGTTTCCCTTTAAATTAAAAGTATCTTCGCAAGACTATCTTTTTTCCCCCTTCTCCTGCCGATCTGGAGGGAAGAGATACTTTTGACAGCTCAGGGTTGACAGTTCGCAACTAAGTTTCTTATAACTGCAGCGAGGTCTTTCGTTGCTTTAAATTCCTGCAGTCCGGGGGGGGCAGACTTCCTTATTTTTTGCCCTCCCGTTTTCAGCCAAATTTTCTAATTTTAAAGGTTCCTAATTTTTTTCCCTTCTTACTCACGGGAATCCAGTCCAGATTTTATTTTCAGGAAGGAATCGGCGCTCTCCGCTAATGGCGACGCGGCTTCACTCCGCAGGCTGGGTAGCGACTCTCAGCACCGCGCTCACTCCCGATGCCGCTCCGGAGCCTTTAAAAAGGCTCTTTCGCAGTACCGGGGGGCGCAAAGGTGCCCACCGAGTCTCCTTGCTCTCAGGCTTCCGCGCCTGGGATTTTAGGGGTCCCCCACTCGCCGTAGCGGGTAAGACCCGAACTTGCGGAGCAGTCCTTCTCCGGAGCCCGGAGGTAGGACCGCCATTAAGCGCTGGCACCGACCGGAAGTCTAAAATACTTCTTCTTCCAAAAAAGCCAAAGGACTTTTCCAGGCATAGGCAAACTCGGCCCTCCAGATGTTTTGAGACTACAATTCCCATCATCCCTGACCACTGGTCCTGTTAGCTAGGGATGATGGGAGTTGTAGTCCCAAAACAGCTGGAGTGCCAAATTTGCCTATGCCTGGACTTTTCAGACTCATTTGTGCCTTTTTGGTTCCTGGTATATAAACCAGCCAGTACGGACACTGATGTATATCATGATGTAACACTGTGCATTATGATCTCTGTATTTCTATGAGTTGACATGCAATGATCTTCCATATGAGGCTTGTAGTTCCTTTGTGCTCAATGATAGGTACAAATGTTGTGTAAGGAAAATATAACTTCCCTTGCATAAATCTGTCACCAGATGACTCTGAGGAGCTGAACAATGAGAGGGGATTCCTTGAGCCATGACCTACAGCTGGGTTTTTTTTTATCCTTAATAGATGCTCTATTGATGTGGGGGCTCCATGTTTCATTTAAATCTGTATGCTGCTTTGTAATCATAAGGCACAATGTAGAAAGTTTTCTGATAGTGAAATGTCATGCCATTTGCCTCTGAGAATGCAGGTGTTAAGGGTGAGTATATCTATTGTGACCAGTCTCATGGAATGCAGAGGAAGGAATGGGCAAAGCTGCTCAGGTCAAATGTAATTTAAACATACACATATTTCATCTTTGTTGAGAAAATATGTGTTCTTGGCAGTAGATGTGCAATGGTGGAAGACATTAGCCTTCCAAGAACTGGAAGCCCAATTATGCATACTTTTCTACTTTGACAAAAATTAAACCCTTGCTTGGCCATCATTCCTTTCTATTTAAAGATTATTATTTTAAGCTAGGCACTCCAAGGAAAGGATCCACTGGACTTTTCTAAGAATAGTCAACCTCTGATCTGCTTTGATTTCATTTGTGTGGGACTTTAAGTGAAACGTGTAATCAATCACATCTGACATACCAGATCTTGGCAATGGAACATCCATAGCAATCAATTACTCTTAAGTGGTTCTACAGAGTAGACCACAAAACTACAATTCTTCAGAATTACTTCTAAGTACCAAGTATTCATGGCGCTTTAATATTTTAAAATAAAATGCCTTACATATATACCTCAGTCCTAATCACATTTACTTAAAAGAAAATATGATTCGGCTCAATTATGTTTGCTTCCAAATAGGAATACTTACAGCCCAGTCTGAACTACATTCAGAATTGTGTCTTGATGATTCAGTAGAATTTACATACCAGTAAATGATTATGCTTAAGACTGCAGTTATACATTCCTATGCAAGTTTATTCAGAGAAAGTAAGTCCTACATAGTTTATTAGAGTTTGTACCCCAGTAAGCATACTTAGGATGGCATGCTAAATGTACCAGGGTAGAGCTATAGGCAGCTAATATGTGGTGAGCTGAAAGCTTGGAATCAGGTGATTTGCCAGGGGGTCAGATCCAAATTCCCAAGCCAGGAATCAGACTCAAGAAACAAGCCAGGAAATCAGATCTAAATATCCCACAGTAGTTTACCAAAGCCAGGACCACCTTGATATTCAACAAAATCCCATTCCAAACAGAGGGCAGGGCCTAGTGGTCATCTTGGGTACATATGGTCAGTCTAGATCCTGAGAATCACTTATTGTTAGGAAGATGCTTCAAACTGCAGTTCTGTGACTCATCTGAAGCATCAGCACAAAGAACCGAAAGTTCCTGGTTCTAGCCCCAGAAGTTCCTGGCAATGTGTTAGTTCATATACCTCAAGGCCTACACTTACATTAGGAGCATTTGGGTCCACCTCTGAGCTTGTGGTTCACAGGAACTCACATGGGGTGCCATTTGTTTGAGCCAGTATGACACCTTTTGAGGTGGTGCACACATTCACCATGATTCATGTGAGCATATGCCTTTCTTGAGAAACTGCAATTGCACAACTTGCAAGGTCTACATACGTATCGAAATGTAGATGATCTTCTCAGGCTTATTCCCATCCTGCCATGCAATGCTCTTCTGTACCCTTTCTGTGTCATGTAAATAGCTTTGTTATTGGTGGCTGCATCTACCTGGTAATGGTGATTGCTATCAGAATGACCGTGCTACTCTCTTGTGCTTACCTGTTGCAACCAGGCATGGTGATGCTCTGGTGCAGCAGTAGTTGCACCTTATCTTAAACTCTTATTTCCCTATAGAGCAGATTGGTCTATGTGTTGCATTTCCCATCACAGATAATACTTAAAGGTTGGTCATGCTTTGCAGCTATTTGACAGGATTCCTACAGAACCAGGTTTTTATGAAAAAAAAAGTACCATGAGGTTCTGATTTCGGAGAGGGGTACAATTTCCCTGCCTCCAAGCTCCATCCCTGTGGGTCATTGACGAGAAGAGAAGAGAAGAGAAGAGAAGAGAAGAGAAGAGAAAAATGGCAGGATGTCATTTGAATCTAGTTTCAGATGCAGAACTAAGACCAGCTCTGGATTCCCTGTAAATAAACTGTAGATTGTTATGCTTGTGACTTTACTGCCTTAAGATTAAGTTTTCTTTCTCTTATCCTGTATATCAAATATATTAACTTTTGGGTGGAAGCATTGCTTGAATAACACTTGCAAAACAGAGACAGAGAACAAGTCTAGGATATAAAAAGTATCATTATCTCAAATTGATCATGAAAAATACAGTAGAAGGTTATTTTCTTCAAAGTTTAGCAATGCTAATTGCTCTGACTTGAGTTCCAGAAGTCCCCAAAGTAGGGATGAAGAGGATTAGGAAATATAATTGGCTCTAGAAAACTCCCAAAGGCATCTGTACGTTCAGCATGAAAGAATATATTCCACAAAGCTTAACCTGTAAAACATTAGTAAAACAGCCATGTTCCATCTGATGAGTGGTCTGGAAGCATTTGTGGGGAGCATATTCTGTTGATGAACAAGCATTTGATTTTATTTGATCAGCACAAAGGTAAAAGTGACAGGAGAACACAAAACCTTCCAGAATTACACTTATTGTATCTGAGCCAGTCAACTATACTACTCAAGTGTGTTATTTTGAACTTCATTCATTACAGGTTGTTGTACCTATCAAATAAGTGAATAAAAGTACATAATGTAAATAAAAATATCAGCTGCCTTGGGGTCAACATGAGCAGCATCCCACAGATACTACCGCCATCCATCAAGCAAATGAAGACAGATGAAAGATGGCAAGTTACATTATCCTCTGATGATAAGAGTGGAGTACCAATTTGTAAACAAATGGGAATTCTTTACAAGTATGCTGGGTGGAAATAGATTGCCTTGAACTGACAAGACAATAATTCTGGCTGTTTCTGGAAATTCCCATAT